>NC_092499.1:189793978-190100907 GCF_047511675.1 Marmota flaviventris | reverse complement strand
CACTCCACACAGCCTGTACTTGCACAGGCCCCAGAAAGACCTGTGTTTAAAGCTCTGAGGGGGATCCTTGCTCTGTCTCTCCACTCTGTGGAGGTGAGAGGAAGGTTCCAGAAGCTGCTGAGCAGTGGCTTTGCTGCAAAGAGGGCTCCCCTGGTGGTTGGAGTCGCTCCCAGTCTCCTCTTTCTTAGTCTTTATGGTGGTAAAAATTAAGTCCAAACATCTGGAGATCCACATGTGTGATTTGCAAACATCAAACGAGCGTTCGCTCCCGTTTCTTGATTAATTTATTGGACGTCAGCTTTCTGATCAGCCTGCCAGCTGGGCACTTTACTTTTCTGTTACAGCAAACGAAGTGTAATTGCTGGGTCGTGAAGCTGAGGGGAGAACAATGAGGAATTAGACATAATTGGGGGGCATTTCCTGACGAGTCACAACACCAAGCCGGGAAGGGATCAGCCAGTGTTTTCTTTTCTTTCTTTATTTTTACAAAAAGGGACATCACGGTTATTCACAGTGAGCCGAGCTCTGCTCCCTGCTGCTGTCTGATGCTGGCATGGCTCCTTCCCTCCAGCCCGAGGTCGCCCGTCTCCTAGATGCTTATGGCAACAGTTAAAGATATAGGAGGGGACAAGACAATTAAAGATGTCCACGAGCAGCTTTAGGGCTGACGTTATTGATGCCGTGTGATCAATAGTGCTGTTTTTATTTGGATTGCTGGGTAAGAACAAGCCTTAGGAATCCACGGCCACAAAATTTAGAGAGCCCAACAAGGGGACCGTAAACCCTGCTGTAGCTGGCGTCAGGCTGGGAATGGTGCTGATTTAAAGGCTTTGGGTGATGGAGCGAGTGGGTTTCCATCAGCCCGTGCCCACGAGAGGGGATGCATCTGCCGGCTTCCCGACCTGGGTGGAGCGGAGCCACCATAGCAGGGTTTGGCTGTGGTAGGTCCGATGATCCTGGGCTCCACCGACGCCTGGGGCGAGCTCCGGGAGCAGCCCCCCACCCAGTAGCACCACGAAGCCCGAGAAATCCCTCCGCCTGCTCGGCTCAGGCTTGTTTTCACGGAAGGGATTTGAAAGAGAAATTTCATCAATAGGAGCCGCAGATTGCAGTCCTTTCCGGATGACCTGTCTGGTCATCGGCTTTCTGATAATAACCACAGCTAATATTTACCGGGCGCTAATGACACGCAGGGGCACTGCTGAGCGCCTTTCATGTCCTGTTTGTTTTAAAACTTGCGATGACATGCCACACTGTGCTTCGAGGCCTGTTTTCTGTACCTGCACAACAGATCTGGCAGCCGCTCGTGTAGCACTTGAGGGGTGGCAGGTCCACAAGGAGAGGAGCCGAAAGCGCAGAACGCTCACAGCCTTCAAACTGAGGGCCAGAAGAAAATGTCACCCATTTAATTAACATTTTTACATGATTGCATGCTAGAATGATAGCATTTGGACGTATTTGGTTCCATAAGATATGTTATTAAGATTATATTCTTTTTTTTTTTAACTTTATACCTTCATTTTTCCTTTTTTTTTTTAAAGTCTCTGCTAGAAAATAAGAAATTTCATATGCGGTTTGCATTGTATTTCTATTATGGGACTGTGGTCTAAAGGAAGAAAAAAGGCACAGAGAGGTAAAGTAACTTGCCCCAGGTGACACTGCATGGGAGTGGCAGGGCCTTTGGGATGCTAACAGCATGACCCCAAAAGGGTATGCCCTTCCCCCTTGGGTTTCTGTCATTGACCCTCTGTCCCTGCAAATTCTGGCTGAATTCAAAGCCCCTCTGTCCTCAGTTTCCCCGGCACCATCACCAGGGTCTCCGGTGTGAGTTTGTACCTTTATCCAAGGGTGAGGACAGGCCCATTTGGTACTCCCTGGCACATAGTGGTGTGATGTGGGAGAGGTATGTCAGCTTCTCTCTTAATGCTTAATTACATTTAATTAGGAATCTTGTCACATTCTAGCCTGCAATTGGACTCCTGGGGCTATCTGCTGCAAAGATTTTTGAAAACTCTAAACTTTGTTTCTTACCATTGGTCCATGTGGTTAATGGATCTGAATAGGAAAGATTGCATCGTCCTTTGGACTTGGAACAAGAGGCAAAAGGAGAAAAGTAAGCACAAATAGGCTGAGTACCAAAGAGGGAGGCTGGTGAGATCCTTCTTTTAAGGGGTGTGGCAGGTACCCTGAGAATTATGCCTGCCCCTGATGTCTAAAGGTGGTCTGCATCATGGGAACAGCATGGATTTGAGACCCCCAGTTCTTTTGAATTGGCCACCCTGTTCCCTGGGTGCCTTCAGGATGGCTGAGTGGCCCTGATGTCTGGCCCTCTCCCTCTGGTTGAATAGGATTCTTGTAGAAGGGGGATACTTGGGAGAAGGGGCCCTTCTTTGTCACCACCATTAGGTTCCTCATGGATATCACGTTAGGAGTTGCAGCAAGATGGACATCACCCATGCCGTCCCAGGAAGGAGCACCTCACAGCCCCACATTGGGCATTGAACCCAGAGTCGACTAGCTGCAGGGCACCCCATACAGAGCTTTGCAGTCCTGGCTGGCGTCCTGCTGCTGACATGTATAGCTGGCTAATTCGAGGCAGATCTCCCCACCCCGCTGAGCCTGGATCCCTCATTTGCAAAGTGAGTCTCATCATATCTGCCCTGTCTCCCTCCCCGAGTGGCTAAGAGGTTCCGGCAATGCAGGAAAGAGTGATATGAAAATGTGGGTAAACAGGAGAGTGGTATTTAAATGCACACTATTACCATAATTGCCTTTGTATTGTGTGTACATCTCATCTCCCCAATTAGATGTGAGATTCTCAGTGACAGCCACCGCGTCTCGCCCCTTTTCATATTCCCCGCACAGCCAGGATGGTGTTGAACATATGGCTGCTGCTCAATAAATATTTACTGAATTGAGCTGAATTTCATTTTGGTTCCAAATCACCCTAAAAACATCATCAGGTGCAGCCCAAAGGTTTTCTCAAGGAGAAGGCGGCACGAGGGTGGCTGCTCAGCCTGGCTCTGTGGCAGTTGTCAGAAACGTCTATGGGATGAATGGATGGGGGAATGAATGAATGCCCGGGCTGTTTGCTTTACTCTCCAGGCTCGGGGCTTTGACAGTAGCTGTGAAATGTGCTGCTGCCGCTCAAAACCGACTTCTCTCTCTTGCCCTGCGGGACAGACTTTCCATTGCGTGCCTCGGCGCAGATCCGCTTTCTATTAAGCAGTCAAACATAATATAAAATTGCCAACAAAAAGATTGTTCCTGGATTAATTAATCTCCTTTTATATAGGGAGAGACATAAAAGCATAAGATAAGAAAAGAAAATGAAATTAATCTTATACTTTCTATGGCTGCCTGTTAATTTCAAGCTTTCCTGCATCCGGGTGCCTGTACTTCTGCTCGGTGTCTGGATTGCTTGGTACTTAAGTGAAACATCTTATTAATCATTTCCCAGGAATGCTGTGCAGCCAAAGGGGGGGGGGGAAGGCATTCGGGAGCCACAATGAGTTTATTTTTATAGTAATGCATACCTTATCATCAGGTATGGCCAATACATCAAAATGATAAGCCAAATTTGTATACTATCTTACACAGCTATCGATAAATCACGTTAACACTAAGCTGCCGAATCAATTCTTCCCTGACACCAACCTCTCCGCAGAGGAGAGATTTGAGAATAAATGTGGAGGTAACCAGGGAATAAAACTGTCTGAGAAGTTTCACAAAAGAGGCTGAACTCGGCTAATCAGAAAGTAGATGCATCTTTAATTCAGAAATGACCGAGCAGCAATTCAACAGTCCCGAGGACAAGCAATCTCTCAGCCCCAGGGTTGAAACGGATGGCTCCCATATCCTTCCCCTGCCAAAACTGCATTCTCACGTCTTCCAAAATGTCCATTAACCCCAGAGGACATTCCAGCTGGCCCTTCACCCCACTGAGGCGATGTAAATAAAATGATTATCCAGTCCACACCAGCGTCGAGATTGCTAGGCGCTCCTCCTGGCTGAGCAATGCTTTCGCTCCTGGCAGTCCTGTCTAGAGATTAATCCACGGACCACCAGGCGCCATTACCCACGATCTGTTGGGGCTGGCTGCTCTCTGTTAGTGAAGTTGGGGATGGCAATAAGCCATTTCTACCCGCTTTATCATCTGGAGACCTTAGTACATAGTGTGTCTCTGGTGAGTCCTGCTAGTATAACCTGTTTGGAGAATTGCTATTATTATTCTGCAGAAGCCAGTACCCACCCAAAGCCATCAGCACGATGCCTTGAAGCCTTGAGATCAGTCCTCCATCTCCACTTTGAAGTTGTTGGCAGCGGCGAGACTTTTATTTCAGCCCAATGGCTGTTTTAATTTTAAGTAGTGAACTATTTTCCCCAAACACTGAAATCCAAAGGCTGCTCTTCAAATGAAGCACAGCTTGGGAGGAGGCAGGAGGCCTTTGCCAGAGGTCCAGGGGCTGGCGGGTGTGGTATGAGGCGGGTGGAGAGAACCTGGGGGCTCCCTATGGAAAACTTTGGGCTTGGTTTGAGCCACTCTAAAAAGTGCCCAGTGAGTGGAGCATGGGCTTCTGGCAGAGAAACCTACAGGGAGGAGCCCCGGTGGCCTGCAGGAGTGGACACCACCCATCCTGTGTTGCTTACATGTGTGGCTCCCTCGGGGCTCTTCCTCAACTGTCCACCCTTGCTGGCTGAGGGGCCCTCCCAAAATTTGTAGCCTGCCTGGGTCCCCAGACTAACCCTAACCCTCTACTGGGCTTCTGTGGACACTTCCCCTGCAGTGTGTCTTCCAACCCCCTTGTCCCCATGGATGACTCTTCCCCATAGTTTAACCTTTGCTCTCTCGGCTGGAGTGTCTCCTCCAAGGTGCAGCCTGAGTGTCTTCCCCTGGACCTGCTGCTGGTTCCTGCTATTTATTTACAAGCTTGCTGCTCTTTCTGTCTGTCGGCATCCTCAAGGAGACGGGGGGCCCCCAAGACACGATCTGCATCCTGCTCATTTGAATTTTCCCTTCCCCTGCAGGGTTGAAGCACAGTAGGTCTCTGCAAATATTTATGAACTGAATGCACATGTATTCAAACCTAGGAGATGAAGGAGAGAGATCAGAGGGAGGATTTGGTAAACAGAAGGCTCCCAAAGAAATAGCTTCCAACTGAAATCCATCTTTTCTAAAAATTTTTAATTTTATTGTAGTAAGAACACTTAACATGAGATCTACCCTCTTAACGAATCTTAAAGTGAATTGCAAATTATTAAATCAAATGATGATTGGGAAAAAAGAGTTGAAAAGACACTCAATATTCATGTGCTGCCTTGGAAACGTGTTAATTATCATTATCTTCATCACGTGGCTGTCACGGAGGGAGCGTCCAGGTTGGGCTAAGCACTGTGCCAAGAGCTTTGCATCTTATTCCAAGGCCCTCCCAAGAGCCTCGGAAGCCAGAGCTGTTCGCACCCACACCTTGTTGGAGGTGAAGTGACTGCAGAAGCCTTTCCTATAAGCACCCATCTACATAACCCGAGCCGGCCATCGAGCCCCCAGAGGACTCTCTCCCTGCCTCTTGCTCCATGCTTACTCTCTCTGGGTTTCTAAATCGGCTGGACAATGCAGAGGCCTGTTGAGGACACTCTGCAAAGGGCACATTCTTTCTTTCTACCCTCATCAGAGCGTTTTCCACCCACTGGTGTCCTCTCCGTCTCTAGGATGATCAGTCATATGTGCTGGCCACAGGAGGTTCGTGTGTGGGCTGTAGTTGGTCACAACCAGGCAGGGACTTCACCTCAGAGAGAAGCTAATGGCCCAGTTTAGGGGGGCACAAGCCCCTGACCTTGGATGGCTAAGCCCCAAGCGCTAAGCAACATTGCGGAGGATGCCTGTGCACTAACAAAGCATAAATATTTAGTCTCTATTGAGGGTCTCCGGGGCCATGGCAAATGCACACAGTCCACCTGCCTGTTAAGGAAGCAAAAACACACAGAAAAACAGCCCTTTGAATCCATTCTTCCCCATAGAAACAGCGACCATGTCCTGATCATTATGTCTAAAAAAGCAGTAGATACGAAAATTGGATTTGGTTGGAGCTGGATTTTAGCTGCAAATGGGTGGTTTTTAATAAAGTGCCTCATAGCAACCGATCTGTGAAAAGCTGCTACTTAAAAGCAAGTTCATATGATCTCAGAAAATGGCTCATCCAGACAGGGCAGCCTGCAACTGTTCATTTATCGTCGTCTGTGCCAGATCAGATATGCCAGGGCTTGTGGAGGTGGGGGCCTTCTAGAAAGTACCATGCACTGGGAGCTAACAGCCTCAGACTGTGGGTGTGATCAGGTAGTGGATCACGGGCTCCTCACTTTAGAAGGAGGGCTATGGTGGGGTGGGAGACTGGAGGAGGTGGGCTCTGCTGTCTGCACAGACCCCCTGCCCGTGCTGGGACCTGGGACTTGTTGGTGAGACTTGGGCCACAGAATTGTACCAGGGTTTTGCTGATGGACAGGTGGACCTGGGCTAGGTCCTGCCTCCAAGACTTTCTGGCTGTATGACCTTGAGCTAGCATCTTGCCACCTCTTTCTCTTGCACACACACGCACACACACACACACACTCACACACACATCTCCCTCCTTTCAGATGCGACGCACATAGTGCGCAAGCTCATCCATTTCAAATGTGGAGCCCCAATGGTTCTCACTATATTGAGTCGTGCAGCCCTAACTCAGTCCATATTCTGGAACATTCTCATTGCCTCAGAAAGAAACCTCATGCCCTCTGGCAGTCATCCGGTCCCCTGTCCTCTCCAGCAGCCTCTAGTCTGTCCCGGCAGGTCATCCATGTTGGACATTTCCCATGGACTCAGTTGGTGGCCTCCCGAGGCTGCTTTCCCTCAGCAGTGTGTTCAAGGCCCGTCCCTGGGCAGCGTGGGCGGGTGCCTCTCTGTCTTTGTGTGCAATTCCTCTCTGACCTTCAGACTCCTCCCTGGCTGAATGGGGCTCCTGCAGCCCAGGGTGGCGCCTGCTCTGCTCCTGACTGTGATCTCACTGCGGTGAAGCGCGACTTCATGAAAGTGCTTCTTTGGCTCTTTCATTTGTAGCCCCCCCAAATCTGTGGGAATGTTGGATGCTACTGTATTTATCCACCAACAAGGACGATTCCTTTCTCCCCCTGCAGGAACGCCCGTTCTGTCCCATAGGAAGCATCAATTTGCATTTGTCTTGGTAATCACGGGGACACCATTTGCTTGTATTTGTTGAGCTTTTAGAGAGACCGGGCTGTGTTTGGGCTTTATTTACAGCAGCCACTATTAAGGCAGAGAATCGTCACCCTCATTCAACGGATGAGGTAACTGAGGTTCTGGGACAATGCAGCCTTCCAGGTCCTCTGTAGAAACTTCTGCTCTTCTCTAAATGTCTTGGGGATCAAGAAACATGGTTGACTTGGACTTGACCTTCCCCATACCAATCTCTTGAGTGGGCCAAGCCGCCTTGGAGAAGCTGTGGAAGGAGTGAGCTGGCTGAGCACACGGCTGCCCAGGCACCCAGACTCCTGGCCCCCAGGAACCCAGAGATGTCAACAGAGGGGGCCAGTGTGACAACAGGGCTGGGGGTCTCAGTGGGCCCAAGCAGGCCCCGGGAGAGGGATTTGGAAGAGGTTCCCCCAGAGGTAAGGCACAAAGCCTTCTGCAGCAGGCGGGGGAAGCTCGGTGTACCCTTTGATTAACTGTGCTTGAAGGAGGTAGGTGGAAGATGTCACAGGGGCGTGGGGCGGGGTGATTAATCCTCCTATAATCTGCTGGCCGCAGTTTTGCTGTTGCAGGAGGTTTTGCCAGAGAGATCGATCCGGTCTTAACAGAGTGCTGAAATGGCGTGGCCACTCTGTTGCGAACTCTGGCGGGAACTAGCCCAAAGGGAACCCACCCTCCTTGTGGGTGCGGACTGGTGTCTCCCTGGGACCTTCTTGGGAGGGTGCCATGAGGTTGGGTTTGGAGGAGGCATGAGAGCCCTGAATCCAGTGAGGAAAGCAGGATGAGCGAGGCCTGGAACTGGGGCAGCCGAGTGGCTGACCGCAGGACATGGGGCCAGTGGGAGAGAAGAAGGCAAAAGGAGCACTGAGGTCCCCGCTGTCCCCCAGCCCTGCCTTGTTGGGTAGGCACAGGGAACCTTGGATTCCATTGGGGCTGGGGGAGCTGGTAACTGCTTTGAAGGTCTTTTGTGTTTAACCCTTCACCCACAGACACGTTTCAGGAGCTAAAAATGGATTCTCCAAGGAGTGGAGGGCAAAGCCACACCCGAGAAGGTCCCACTGAGGGAGGCAGAGGCTGCTGCCCTCTGTCATTACCTAATTAGGAAAGGGTGGGGGCACCCCAAGCTTTGAGGCCCCAAGAAAGACCTCTGGCCTGGCTCCGCAGGCCGTGCTGGCGGGGCCTAATTACAGAGAAGGGTCCTGCAAGTGTGACGTCACCTGCAGGCCGCTGGGACGGTGCAGCTGGCGGGATGGGGTGGGTGCCATGGCTTTAGCATCTAGCCATGGGACTGAAATATCTGCAGCCACCACCAATGGCCTGGCCCGGCATGGCCTCTCCCTGGGGCAGTGCAGTGGGCTATGGGGTGCGGGCATGGGCATCTCTGAGGAGACCCAGAACTACACACTATGTCATCTGGGGCCACGGCAGGCTCCCTCGGTTTCATGGTCACACGGAAGGAAGGAAAGAAGGGAGATGGCTGCTCTAACCCGAGGGGTCTGCAGGGGGAGGTGGCACCATCTAGGCCTTACCCAAGGGTGCCGAGCAGGGGAGAGCCAGCTCCGTGTTTTCCCCGCGGACAGGCCCAGTCAGGATCCCAAGTCCCAAGAGGGTCTGGGCAGCCACCTCCATCCCCGATAGGGAAGGGGAAGGGGCCGAAGGGTAGATCTCTCCCTCTGTTTCTAAGTTTTCTCATCTTAAGTTTTTGTTCTCTGTAGTCACTGGGGAGAGGTGGCAGAGTATTTGCTTTGAAATGTAAGATGATTTCTTCAGGAAAAATGATCAGATTCCTCACGACCTCTTGTTCCAAGGAGAAGAGGCAGCGCTTTCTCATTGCTGCATTGTATCATCCTCCAGCTAAAACCGTCTGAATGTTCGCCAGGGCAACAAAGAGAAGATGAAGTGCGATGACTCAGTCCTGGGTCGTGAACGCTCAGGAAAGCAAGGCGACACCCCCTCCTTCCCTCCCGCTGGGCTCCAGGAAGGAGGGCTGGCAGGACCCACGCTTCAGGCCTCCCAGGGGCTAGCGTGCTCCCCACTCAGCGCTCAGCCGCCCAGCCCCAACCCTGAACCCAGGGTCGTCACCATCTCTCTCACCTGCTATGACATTCTCCTGTTGAAAAAAAAATCCTGGATGAGGGACTGAGTCCGTCACGAAGGCTGAAGTCAACATCTAGCAAAAGACGTCAACATCTAACAAAAGCCACGGCCGGAGCAGAGCTTCGGGGCGCTGTGTCAGTGGGCACCATGACCACCCTTTGGGGGAGCGTTGGTACGCGTGCTTCCCAAGTGTGAATGCTTACCTTAGGCACATGCTACGGCTTGGGGACTTGTGGGACTGGGTTTGGTACACTGCTTTCATCTGCTATGACCCTGCTAGCATTGTTGTCACCAAGGACAACCTTAAAATATGGCAGTGAGCAGCCCTCCCCCCGTTCAGTCAATCACCTGTCCAGCCACTTCCTCAGCCAGCCAGCCGTGTGGTCCAGCAGCCATCGGCCCACCATTGTTCTACTCACCTGTCCATCCACCTGCCAGCCTGCCTATCCACCCATCCATGCACCCACCCACCCATCCATGCAGCCACCACCCATCCATGCACCCTCGTGCCTACCCACCCACCGTCCATCCACCTGCCAACCCACCTCTCCACCCATCTACCCTTCCATTCACCCACCCACCCGTCCATGCACTCACTGCCTGTTCATCCAAGCAAGCGGTCATCCAGCCAACAGACGCTTACCCAGAGGGCCTTTCCCTACCCTGTGCACAACACTGGGGCTTTGGCAGACCTTCAGCAAGTCTTCAGGGAAATTCTGGTCCAACACCAGACTACCTCCCATTTATACAGAACCCGATTTTTGGATAGAAGGTGATTTTTCTCTGTGGAGGAAATTGCTAGGAGCTCAGAAAGGGAGCAGCTCCTCTCCTCAGGGCAATCCTTGAGGACTTTGTGGGGGAGGTGGCATTTTTACCCAGGAGATGGGGGCTTGGTGTGGAGAGCTGGGTGCTGTACCAGGGTTCCTAGAGAGAGTCTGGGATAGCCTCCCTGCCTCCTCCACTTCTCTGCATCTCTGAGTGGCTGTGTGATGACTGTCTCAGGGACAGCAGCTGCCATTACTGGCAGGAGCATCGCTACGAAGGCCTGCTCTCCTGCCACTGCCTTCCTGTGGTGCTGGTTCCAGAGCCTTGACTCTGCCTGGGCTCAGAGGCTGGAGCACGGCTGTGATCTTGGTGCCTGCTCACCAGGCCCCAGAGCGTCTTTAGCTGCACTGGGGTGGGAAGGTACAACTGCCCAGCATATGCACCTGGGCCCTCGATACTGGTTTTCCAGAACATTCTACCATGCACAACATTGTCCAAATCCCCACACGCACCCAGGGGAGATGAGATTCTTGGAACCCTGCAGAGAAATCACACACACTTGCCCAACAAAGCCACTTGCTCACCATTCAGTGCTTATGGAGCGTGGAGTGGGGCTCAGGTCCTGGGCTTGTGGAGTAGAGGTTAATCAGATAATCAGGCCCCCAGGCCCTGGGCAGCCAGGGAGCCAGGCACCTGGGCTCTTGTGGATAAGAAAGACAATACATCAGGTGTTACACACTGTGACAAATGTTCAGGAAAAACAACCAGAGCCCTGTGCTACAGGGTGGATTCAGGGAGGATGGGGCTAGACGTGGTGATCAGGGAAGGTGTCTCAAGGAAGTGACATTTGAGCTGTGACAAAGAGCCAGCCAAGGGAAGAGCTAGAGGAGGGACATCCAGTGCAAAGGCTCTGGGGTAGGTGGGAACTGAGTCATTTTGAGAAGCAGAAAGGTCATTGTGGCTACCGGCTCTCAAACAAAGCAGGAAGTGGTATACAAAGTCACATAAGATGTCGGGGGGTCAGGTCACATCAGGCCTGCAGGTCAGGGGAAACAGTTTTGATATAATTTTAACTGCAGTGAAAGCTACTGGAAGACTCAGGTATGAGAGGAATCGTGTTTAATTTGAAAGTCTCCCTCTGGTGTGGGATAGTATGGAAGCTGGGGGACTGGTGAGTCATGAACAGGTGTGTGGGCACCTGGGGATGGTGGGGCACAGGGGATGGTGAGGCACCAGGGAGCTAGAAGGCAGAGGAGAACTGGCACTGTTTGGGGAAGGGGCTGCAGGGTCCATTGATGGGCTGGATATGGGTCTGGGAGAAAGGAGAACAAAGGAGCCCTCTAAGGTGGGTTTGAGTAGCTGTGTAGCTGTGGCTCCATTTCCTAGGCTAGGGGAAGGTGGGGAGAAACAGATTTGGGAATGTAAAAATCAGAATTGTGTTGTGATCGTGTTGAAGGAGAGATGCATCTTAGACACAGGGGGCGGGCACTGGAGTTAGTGGAGGGACTCTAGGGCAGGAGAAAATGGGAACTAGCAACAAAGAGAAGCAATCAGAACCAAGAGACAGGATAGAGGAGGAAGCACACGACTGAGTTGGGTCTCCTAGATCCAGCTATGTCTGAAGCCTGCCCACCTCAGACTCTATTTTGTGAGCCAATCAGGCTCTACGTCTCTTTGTTTCTCCTCAGTCAGTTTGAGCCAGACTTTCTTCCCTGGAAAGAGTCTTGACCCAGCACAGGAGGCATTTTAGGCTGATGGAAACACCTTGTCTTTGCTCTGAGCTAGAAGTGCTTCCCCCAGGTGCCAAGACAGGAGGTGGTGAAGGGATGGAAGAAAGAGTGGACTTTGGCACCAGACAGACCCAGGAACTGGTCCCAGTTTTGCCTATGACTGCCGTGCGACCTTGGACAAGGAGACAGGCTTCTCTGCCCCTCCACGTCCTCCCATCCTCGCTTGGATGGGTTAGGTGAGGGCAAGATGAGAGGCGGGAGAGGGCCAGGCCCGCGGCTGGCGCTGGCAGGTGCTTGGTGAGGACCCGCTTCCTCCCCCTCCACCACACACGCTGATTAAAAGCTCAGGTTGGCAGTTATTAATGTCTTTGATTAATTAAACAATTGGGAAACAAATTAATTATTACTTAACGAAGGCAGTTTGGACGACACAATCTTTGAAAACATGAGGCCCGGCGGGGAAGAGAACAAAAGTCGTCCTCGGCAGCCCGGAGGCAAACCACTGAAGGAGAAAATCTTCAAGGTCCTTCTCATCTGGAAAATTTGCCTTTTCTAGCCGGGCAGAATGTGGCTCCCTGCAGATAAATGTTGACTTATGGTTTGAGCGGCTTATTATATGTCATGGTGCCTTCAAATGGCAGTCAGGTAATCGCCCTGGGGTCACCTGCGTGGAGTTTATCCAAGGCGAGAGGCACAGGGGGAGACGAGGGACCCAATCCTGCCACCTTTGCCACCAGTTGCTGCTGCCATGCAGGTTAAATCAGCCCATCGGGGTCTCCGGGGTCCCCAGCTGGCCCCCCCCAGCTCTGGCCCCGGGTGGTGGCTGCAGAAGTGGCCGCAGCAGCCCACACCGCCTCTGCGTGGAGGTGCCCTGGGCTCCGAGGGGGGTGGTGGGGGTTGTGCTGGAATTTCAAAACCACCCAAGTTTTTCGCCTCATTAAGTTATCATTTGCTTCAAGGAAAAGTTCCCAAGTCCGAGCGCTGGTGATGTAAGCCCCTGTCCCCAACCCATCACTTCCTGGCCGTCTGCATCACTCAGCCGGGGGCTTCTAAGGAAATAGTATCTGCCGTTCCCGGGCCCGATTAATGGCCAGCATCTCTTGAGTGCCGGCCATTAGGTGGCTGAAATACTGCCCATGATGGCCTCCCTTCTTGAAGGCTCCACAGTGCTTTATGGCCTTCTCCCCCAAGACCTGCCCTTCCTGGTGTGGGAGAAATTCTGTTTTGTCTGGTCATCCGGAACCTCCCCAGGGGCTGGGGAGTTGAGCTCCTGCCTGGGTCACGTTGACCCAGGTGGGCCAATAGCAGCTGGGACGAGGGGAGGGGTCCAGGGTCACCTGCACAGGCGGTCTGTGCCATGCTCAAATGGCCAGTACCAGTACCACGTCCCCTCCTGGGTGGAGCCAGTTCTTCAGCCTCATCCACCACAAAGCCAGGCGCTCCATCCACTCCATGGAACATGTCCGTGGTCTCTGCACTGAGCCCCTGACTGTCCTGGGAGCCCCCAGGGTCCCTGCAGGCCCCACCAGGAAGGAAGTCGTAATAGTGATGTGTGCAGCAGAGGCAGGGAACACGGGGAGACCCCTTCAGGGGCTTCCACAGGAGGGGTCTGTCACCCCAACAGGACACAGGAGGGCCATATGCTGTGACAGGGGGCTCCCAAGCCCTTGCTCATAACGGAGAATGTCACCCTCTTGCCTTGGCACACATGGCAAGTCTACGGTGCTGGATCCAATGTGGATTCCCAGGGACCACCACGGATCCAGGTGTCAGCCACATCATAGACACACACTGTGGGGCCAGGGTGAGGACCCTGGGGTAGGCCATCCACAGAAGGAAGGCCATCTCCAGGGCTGGGCCTATGGGGCTGGGGAGGGCCCCTGGGGGACAGGGCCATCCGGGGTTTCCAGCTGCCCTTTCTGGCACCCATGATTTCCTGGACCTTTCTTGCTTGAAAAGGCCATGGTTCTGGAAAGGCCAGACACTGTCATTCAGCAAGGATGGCTGGGCAGGGGGTCGGCCGTCACCTGGGTGGATGGCCAGGTATGAGATGGGGCGTGGGCGAGTAGGTGAGGGAGGTTGTAAAGGTCACATCTCTGTTCTCCTCTTTCCTTCCTCATGGTGACAGGAAGTCCTGTTAGGGCTGTCAGGGGAGTGACATGCCACTCCTCAGTGTGTGAAGCTCTGGCTGCAGTTTGGAAAGGTGAAGCTTTGTCCAGGGTGGTGACCAGTCAGGAGGCAGTGTGCGCCAAGCCCAAGATGCTCAGGGTCCAAGACAAGGTCAGTGGGGAGGAGGGATGGGGAAAGGCTAGAGGCCTTGCAGCAGATGCTCTTTCTCCAATAAATCCTCACTGGGCTCCTGTGGTGGGCCTCATGCCCTAGTAGGTACTGGGGCAAGAAAAGCAAAAATGATAAGTCACTGCCTTCAAGAGGCTCACGCTCTTTCGGAATAAGCAAAACCCAGTTGCACAGAGTGTAAAATTACTAATGTGGGCTCTCCAAAAGAGTGGCCCAAGATATTGGGACCAAATGTTACAGGGAGCCGCAAGTCTCCCCTGAGGGAAAGGCATTTGATCCAAGAACTAAATAACAAGTAAGGGACTTCACTAGTGTGGAGTCCAGAGGTGCAGTGGACAGAGAGAAGCTGGGTGGGCAGGACCTTGGGGAGGCTGGCCCTTATGCTAACAACAAGAGGGTTTTCAGTAAGAATTGTGAGCATGATGAAATTTTCATTTGTGAAAGATTGATGCCTACTTTGACCACTGTGGAGTAAATAGAAAACTGGACCAAATATTTGAAACAACTCTTGTCAAACATTAGATAAGAGGCAGCCTGGCCTGTAAACTCAGAGAAGGAAACACACCGAGAGAGCCCCACCCCCAAACCCTGGCTTCTGCCTGGAGCCCTTTTCCCATCTGTGGAGCAGGAAGGTGCATCCTAACCAAATATGGCTGTCTTGAGAAGTTGGAGAGACACACAAGGAAATTTGGGGAGGCCAAGGTGGTTAGAGTGTGTGGGATAGAATTATATAGAGGGGGATGGTGTATGATGGAAGCAATTCAGAAATTTGCATGGTGTTGAATCTCAGCTGTGCAGTAAGGTACACATGTAGAGGGTGAAATTTTATGAATCTGTGCCAAAAGTGACTCGGAAGCTCTGAGCTGAGAGGTTCTGGGATGGACACGATGCTGGGAGGAATTTGAGTTCAGATAAGGCATGGTGAAGAATCTGTATTGCTCAGTCAGGGCATTCACTAGGGAAACCTCAGCAGTGGCCCCAAACAATTTCTTGTGTAAAGCTTATGTTAGACCCACCTGATAAAGATTAGAAACAAGTCTCAAAAGGGTCCAATTGAATCACAAGTTCATTTTATCTGGAAATTTTTTGCCCCCAAAGTCTTTATTTTACCATCTGCCTATCAAAATAAAACTCAACACTCTTTGAAGGAAAACAACAAAATCCAGAAACTCAACAGTGTAATTACCATGATGTTCAGCATTCAATCAAAATTTTCCAGACATGTTAAGAAGTTGGATAATGTGATGTTGGTTATGGGACTCTCTCTGAGTTGATGTCCTGTGTGCAGCAATTTTTCCTCTAAGGGCGTTTTCAGAATGCTGTGTTCTTAACAAAGGCAAGGATACCGCCTATCTCTGTGACTATGGTCCTAGCTTCCTTTCTTCATGCCCTTTCAAGTGCTACCTCATCTTGTCTTCTGGCACAGAGCCTGCCAATCTCATTTACTTTGGGGTCTCCAGTTCTGGCACAGTGTTGGGATTCAGATCCAAGGGGCTGGATGCCAGAATATTCTTAAGCACTAAGCTGACCATATCAACCAAGAGCCCAGAAGTCAGTACCATACTGTGCACAGGCACTAACAGAGGAGGTTGTAGGACAGGTGGACTCCCAAGAGATGGCAGAACAGGGTCTCAACCTGTAGGTTCTGATGGCAGAGAAAAGCTACAAGCCCAGTTACAGGTGCTCAAGGGAAACTGTCCAGGCATAACCTGGTGGGAGGGCAGGGAACTGGCTCTAAAACAAATTTCATGCTAGACTGTGCAGGGCCGTGAAAGCCAGGCCAAAGCACTGGTTTGACCACACAAACAGGCACTAAAAGGCAGGGTGCCCAAGTGCCATGCTAAAGTACCCGCTCAGGGCAATGTTATTTGAATGCAAACAGCCCACGCAAATGAAGACCACTTAACCAGAGGCAGGGCACCATGACATATTCCCCCTCCCCTTGCAGAGTCAGGGCCAGAAGGCAGAAAAGGTGACATAATCTGTGTCCCCCATTGCTCCTGGGGGCTTTTGCTTTTCCTAGGGAAGGAGGGGTCTTCTGAGGTCTGGAGATCTCTTCACCTGCCTCCCTGCCCCTCTTTGAGAAGGCTCAGCCTTCCTTAGTGGAATTAAGTGACCACAATGAGTAGTAACTTCAGACAGGGGACAAGGACCACTGGTAACTGTGCGTCAATATCTCCCGGAATGCCCCCTTAGACATGAAATCCCATTGCCCACAGCTGCACCAGGAGTGGGGAAAGCAGAGAGCAGAAGCCCCAGCATGTCCCAATGCACTGTCACCTCCCTGGAGGGTCCTTCTTTTGTTCCCTGTGTGTCCCTCTCAAGCAGATTGGCCACAGAACTTGCAGGATCTGGTGCAAATTGAAAAGGCAGGGCTGCTTGTTCAAAAAATATTGAGACATTCAAGACGGTGATGGCAGAAGCTGCACCGAGGTTTGGAGAATGCTGAGGGGATTTCCTTGTGGCTGGGCCTGGCCCATGCTGTGCTGATTTCAGAGTATCCCTGCAAGCCCCAGATGCTGATGGCACCCCCCCTCAGGGTTAAGTGCCCACCCCCGGGGCCACGCTCCCGGAGGCTGTGGCTTTGTGGAGCAGGCAGGTGGCTGAGCCTGTTTCTCCCAGGGCTTGCACACGTGCTTCTTCCCTTTGTCTCCACTGTCCCCAGCTCTGAGCCTGGGGACCCCATGTGCTCCAGGAACAAAGGCTGGGCCTTCATTTGTCCCCTCAAGGGTTCATCTGAGCCCACAGTGATGTGCCCAGTGCCAGGGTCATGGGGGCAGGCATGAGGGTGAGAGGGACCCACTTTCTGGAGGCTCAAAGACTTGTTTCCGGTCCCAAACTCTTTGTCAGTTTGGGCAAGTTGCTGAGTTTCTCCTACACCTTCCTTCCAGGTTGTGGGGAGAGTGAGGAGTGGGACAGGAGGGCACCTGCCGCCAGGGAAGGGGACGGGGAACCCCATCCTCCTGGTTCTTCTCAGCTGCCTTAGATGGGAGCCTCCTTCCACTTGCTCTAGCCAGGACCTCACTGGTCCCTCCCTCGGGTTTAGCCACCCTGCAGCCCCAGAGGTGCCCTTCTAAGGGACGACGTCTCCCTGTCCCTTTCCAGGCAAGGCCTCGTCATAAACGCCTCCTGGGCCTTCTCTGTATACACATATACAAAACACAGCTGTGTGATCCTCTGACGACTCTATCTCTTCTGCCTGGCTGGAAGCCCCGTGAGGACCGGGCAATTCATGTGCTCACTATCATACTCTTGGTGCTTGGCACAGGCTGGGCATAAGGACTTGCTTGAGAAATCTTGGCTGTATGAACACATGTGCTTCTGGGTGGTGGGCAGGGAGACGAAAGGAGAGGGAAAGAGAGGGAAGCGAGACAGGGAACCCCAGGCCAGCCTTGTGCCCGGGGCGGGGGCTGGCCAAGGGGCCCAGATGTCTTGGGCCTCGGACCATCTGGCCCTGTGGTCAGGGCTAAGGATTCAGGTCCTTCTCCCGAGGGCACTGGGTGTCTCTGAAGGGCATCACCGGCCGCTTGCAGCATCCAATTTGCATTTGAGGAAAATCGGCGGCAGCTGTGTGGAGAGTGGATTTATAGCCTGGCTTCTTTGTTCAACTCCCCAGAGCCATTTTCTTCTTTTTTATAGGATTCTGCTTGTTAGGGACCAGCCAGGAGCTGATTGTTTCTTCCTCACTCATTTTGTGCCCTTGGGTGACTCCCACTTCCCTGTGGAAAGCAGGCGAGGGCCTGGCTGCTCCTCCTCCGGGAGCCCCTCCTGTCCCCTCCCACCACCAGGGTGCCCCTCCCTCGGGTCTTCCTTGGGGAGCTGGAGGTTCCTGGTCTTGGAGCACACAGTACCCGGCTGTGTGCCTCCAGGGTGGCTTTCTCCCAGTGACCCTTGGTCTTTCACAGGGCCCAGGTGGGCTGCCCTCTTCTGGTCCCCAGGACAGAGAGTTGTCCGCTGGGCACTGTGGTTCCTATTCCCCCCACTACACCCGTGTCCTCTCCCCTTTGCTCTCTGGGGTCACCCAGGACTCAGGGCAGCAGCTCGTGTTCCTGGCCATCCAGGGGGTTGTTCCCAGAAATGCAGACAGAAAACCTCCTCTCAGCTGCGCCCTCGCCCCAGCTGCCCCCTCGCCCCAGCTGCCACAGCTCTGGATTTGTGAAGCCCGAAGCCCAACTCTCCTGTGCCCTCCGGGAGGGGCCTCCCTGCATTTGGAGAAAACACCTCCGTTTTGTTGTTATTGTTTCTCTGGAAAACAGATGAGGGCTTGGCTGGAAGTCGGAGGGCTGGAGGCGGAGGGAACGCAGTGGTTTATTGCCCTAAGGAAAACATACTTCGGTTATGAAGTATCCCCCTTGAAATCTCACTTGACATTCTGTAAAGAAAGAGTAACGTTTTTAAGAAGTTGGCTGAGCCACCTAATACCTTCCCTCCAAACCGAGGTCCTTTGGAAAGATTAATGGGGAGCTGGAGACAGGCGGGCACAGGAGTCTGCCTGGCCCGGCCTGCTCCCTGCCCACGTCGTGGGGCACTGGAAGTAGCAGGCAGTGTCCTGCAGAGGCCTGGGCAGGTAAGACTTGCTTAGGGTTGTGACAGCTGCTGGCCTCCACTCAGGGACCTTGCTGCAGACCCCAGGCCATCTCCCCTGGCCATCTTCCTGAACTCTCTTTCCTACCTGGGAGGGAAGGGCAGGGTGCTGGGTTGGGTGTTGGTGGGCATTTATTCATTTAATTTTTCTGTGGAGCTGTGGATGGAACCCAGGGCCTTGCAGGTGCGAGACAAAACCCTGCCTCTGAGCTACACCCCTGGTCCTGTGGGCATTTATTCCTGGAATTAAGGATGATTTTCAGAAGCTATCTCCTTTCACACCACCTCCTCCTGCCACCTACTTAAGAAATCCAACCCCAAGCAGGCTTGGGCAGGTCAGCTGTGCTGCCTGGTTGAGACCTGTTATGAGAAGCAGCAGGAATTTGGGGGGGGGGGTGGGCTAGAGGACAACTTTGAAAGGAAGTATCCCTTAGGTGATTTGCCAAACGGTCTGCTGGTTAGAATTAATTGTGCACGCGTAGGTCTTGGCTCCTGTCCTCATAGATGAGACTCCCTTGTCCATGGCCACATAGACGTGGTGGGTAGGACTATGAATTCAGCAGGGTCCCCTCCAACAACCCCTGTGGGCTCCTGAGTGCCCACAGAACACTTTCTGGAAATATGAGGGTGACAATGTGGAGTTTCTTTGGAGTTTGCCTTTGGGCTTCTTTCTTACCTATTACAGCCGAGTGGCTGGCCATTCTGCACGGCCCCTGAGCTCCAACCCAGCCCCTTGGGATGGACGGATGCTCCTTGGCACTGTGCATGTATTTGAGGTCCCTCCTCCACCTGTGAAGATAATTTTTTTTAATAAGGCATCATTCCATGGAGATTGAATTTCCAGGACTCATCTGAGGATGAGGACCATATCCGAACTCTAAATGTTATGAAAACACAACTTTCTGCATCTGGAGGGATCCCATGTGGCCAGACCCCTCCCCCACCCCCAGCTCAGCCGCCCACCCTCTCGAGCTGGCCGTGCATTGACTTCTCAAGGGCTTCCCCTTAGTGTCCGAGGGCAACTCCTGACCCGGATAAAGTCTTCACTCACCCTCCGACCTTTACAGAGAGGCAGTGCTGTGTCCCCTCTGGGGTCCCCGAAATAATAAATCACCAGAGGATCAGTGAGAGATGAGGCCAGGCAAGGAGGCAGACAAAGGACAAAGGAGGGACAATGAATCTAACTTCTAGGGAGCAGTCGTCGCCGTCTTCTTCTTCTTCTTCTTCTTCTTCTTTTTGGCAGTAATTTTTCTGAAATGTGATTATGATCCAATAATACAAATATCAACATCTGGAATTCTGCATTCTAAATCCCTGTCGGTTCTGTTCAGAAACGGAATGCTAATCAGGCTCTCTCCCCCTTCCATGGGAGAACAAGGCACTTTGGAGGGGAGAAGCCTTCTGCCAGTCCTGGTGAGGAGTGGTCACCTGAGGACCCCCAGGGCGAGGCCATCAATCACACCCCTGCCCTCCAGCGACCGACAGTCCAAAGAAACCCGAACCACAAAGGCCTAGAAAAAACACTCTCAGGGCCAGCCAGGGTGGAGAGCACAAGAAAGAAGGCAGGCTTATTGAACATCCACACTTGTCCTCTGCATTTCCATCTGGGCGAAAAATATGAATTCTAGACCACGAGTTTGAAGACATTATTTTTTCTGAAAGTGAGTCCAGGGAAAGAAGCTCCGCTCGCCAGGAGGCGGAGAGGGCTGGGTGCGATCAGCGTGTCTGCTCCCCCCGCCGGACCTTCACAAAGCCTCACTGCTGTGGGCTTGGAGGCTTTTTAAAATTTAAACCTTGAAAATCCTTCTCAGGACATCAAAGAGGTGGGGGGGATACATTTCCCTCCCTTCTTCCTTACAAATCCAAGTTCCAGAAAATCCACAGTCTGTCCGTGTACCTGAGCCGATGAACAAGGAAGAACTGAACTGAAAGAGACAAAGGGGAACGCCTGTAATATTCCTTGAAACCATCTTCTGGAATGTTCTGGGGGAAATGTCGGGGACGTTTTCTTCCAGTGCTGTTAGAAAGCAAAGATGCTCCCCTGGGATGAGGAAAATCTGCCTCCGACTCCTCCAAGACGTGACTAATCCTTGGTGGTTATTAATTTTTAACTGTGTGTGTGTGTGTGTGTGTTATGGGGGATGGAACCCACAGCCTTGTGCATGCGAGGGAAGCACTCTACCAACGGAGTGACATCCCCAGCCCAATTGTTTAACTTCTGATCGTTTTTAGTACCCAAGCTTGTCCACTCTACCTCAAAGGTACCTAAGGCTCAAGAGACGGCTCCAAACAGTTTTGCAAACATGTAAAGAAAACAAAAGCAAAACCAAAAATCCCTTGGTTTTAGGGTTCATTGCTCTCATTCTGTGGTTAGGCAGCTGGGGTGCGGATTTAAGAAAATCACCAGGGACCCTGAAGAGACAGAGCCGCTGTCTCCACCCCAGGCCGAGGAGTTCCGGGGCAGATGTTTGCCCAGCCAGAATTCTTTTTGATGTGCATCTCTCAAGCCACTGGTTAAGACATAATGTGGCTTATGCCCCCCAAATCACTGAGGTCAGAAAGGAGTCACAAAGGAGTTTGTAAATCTATGAAAGTTTATGCCTTGGGAGACGGCCGATCTTTTATTTTTCTTTAGATAAAGTTCATTGGACAGAAGTCCTAACTAGGGAAATAACAGCCCTATTATGATTCTGTCCTCAACCCTAGCACAGAAAGTCACACTTGGAACGGGCTTGCCATCAGACCGTGAGGCAGAGAGCCCTGGCCGGGCCGAGACTGCTCTTTGGGGTCAGTCATCTCCTCTGGATGGGCCAAGCAACCTCCTCCCCCTGGGCATCTTTACTGAGAGCTAGCAAGGAGGCCCTGGCCATGGCCCTCCTAGCAAACTCATTTTTGGGTGCCTGTTCCTGCACAGGGGCTGTTACATTTTCCGTTTTCTAGCTGGGAATGGAATGTTGATACTGTGTGAATGTTTTATTTATTTTATACGTTTTCCTTGGAATGTCTACGTGTGGCCACTGCCCCAGCTTGGCGGTCTGTTGATTTACGGTAGTTATAAACATTCCAAAGTAGACATGTCAGTTAAATGATACCATAACATTATACAGTTACAATCCTGTTATAAATGTGCCCACAGTAAAAAAAAAAAAAAAAAAAAAAAAAAAAAAAAGCCATTTTCTGTGCCCCTCCCCCGCCCCTTCCTTCCTATACTGGTGACTTTGGAAGCCACCAGCTCAGTAGAGCAAGGGCAGATATGGAAGGCACAGTGGTGGAGTGGCCTCCTCACCCCGGCCCCACCTTCCAGAGAGTACGAACAAGAAGCCTCAGTGTTGATGCCCAGAAGCAATGCACCCCCCTGGACACATGCCCCCGCCTCCCGCTTTCCACTGAAAATCAAGTTTGTTCCCTTGATCGAGGCTCTCCTGGAGATGGTGGCTGGCGGGAGCCTGGAGCTGGCCAGCCTCCCTCAGTCCTCAGCCACTGTGCTCCTTGCTGACACGAGGAGAATGGCTCATGTTTCCTAAGAGGCGCTGAGAGAAGGACGGAAACCTCTCTGGACATGGCAGGGTGGAGAGACTGGCCTGTCCCAGAGCCCAGCTCAGGAACCCCCCACGGGGGAACCTGGGGTTCCTCACACTTCCCGTGGACAGCCCTGGATCACAGGCTGCTACCCTTGCCCACGTTGACCCCCAGAGATGTACAAATCCCACGACCTGGGTGAGGCCAGACATCAGCTAAGGACTTCCGTTCTTTAGAGGAGGGTTGGCCTGTGCCTGCTTTGTGAATAAAGTTTTATTGGAACAGCCATGCTCATCCGGTCATGCCTCGTCCCTGGCGTCCTCTGCGCCCAGGGCTGGCTTCCTTGGCACGTCTTGCTTCCATTTCTTGACTTCGTGATGACACGAGACCAATTCGCCTTTAATAGAAATCATACTTCTAATTCTGAATTTTGATCTATTTCCAGGCTGTGGATAAAAATAGGAATATTTTCTCATGATGTTGAATGATGTGCTATGAGCTGCAGCTCCCAATCACCACCAGATGCCAGGAATAGCCACAGACACTGTGTGACCAGGGATTTGGGATATTGTGTTTTGCTTCCCCATCCCTCATGCTGCAGAAAGTCCACCCGTGCCCCCTGCGTCAAGTGTGTTCAGTGAATCATTGACTCAGAATATTTTCAAATTAGGAGAGATTTGTCGGGACAGAGTCCCATCTTAGTTGAGGTACATCTCTAGTTACAATGGAGACTGTCTGGTCCATGAAGCTGAAAGAATTCACTGCTTGGCCCTCCACAGAAAAAGTGTGCTGAGCTCTGTCCTGAGTGAACTCAGAAAGTGAAATCTGTCAGGTCCACCCAGGGCAGGGTGGAGGAGTGTCGGATGGCAGGGGACCCACCCACACCCACTTCTGCCGGCTGCACAAACCAGGCAAGACATGCAGGTCCCCTGGCTCAGCAAACCAGAGAGAGAGAGACAGACAGACAGACAGATAGAGCGCGCAGCAATGAGATGGATGAGGTGAAGGAAAGATGCACTTGAGATCAACACAAGCTCTGGCTACTGCAGGCCCGGACTGCCCTCTACATGTGGAGGGGTGGCCGGGGACCACATTCAATTGCTCTTTCGCGTTGTCTTCTCTTTTTTTATTTTTTAAATATTTTTTTATTTGTTCTTTTTAGATATACATGACAGTAAAGTGTGTTTTGACATATTACACACACACAGAGCATTCAGTGGTTGAGCATAATTGTGCAGTTACCCTGGTCGTGTATTCATATATGAACATAAGAAGGTTATGTCCAATTCATTCTACTGTCTTTCCCATTCGCATTCCCTCTCCTTCCCTTTGTTCCCCTTTGTCTAATCCAATGTACTTCGATTCTTCCCTCCTCCCCACATTGTGTGTTAGCATCCACACATCCGAGAGAACATTCAGCTTTTGGTTTTGGGGGACTGGCTTATTTCACTTAGCGTGATAGTCTCCAGTTCCATCCTTTTACTGGCAAATGCCATAATGTCATTCTTCTTTATGGCTGAAGAGTATTCCGTTGTCTCACATTATCTTCTGCACAGGCTGGGAGGCAGGTACTGTTGAGATCTCTGCCTCACACATAAGAGAACGGAGGCTCAGGGGGGCCCCGTCATGCATGTCCCATGAAGCAGCACAGCAGCCCAGTTTCTCTCCACTCAGGGCCAAGCATGTTAGAGGCTGGCTCCTTTCCACCTGCCCGGGCTTTCCAGTTGCCTTTACATGGTACGTCCTGGGCCTGGGTTAAGGAGCCAAGGGGGCTGGCAGGACTCGCCTTTCACAGTGCACAGGTTCTGGGGCTGGCCTGGGTCACTCCCCTGCTCCTGCTCTGAGCCTGCTTTCCTGAGAACAGGCTGTTAACCTCCAGAAGCAGCAAGGACTTCACCCCTCAGGGAAGGAGCAAAAACTCAGGCCAGTAACTCAAACAGGGGACACAGGCTTGTCTCTCTTCCTCACCCAGCATGTCCAGGCCACTGGCGTCTACCTCTGAAGAGATCAGGCCGTCATCACCACCACCATCTGAAACGTCCCCCAGGTCGCCACCTTCCCTTATTTGTATGGCTGTATAGTTTTCTGTTTTCCCTAGAACCCAGCCACTGATCTGTCCACTCATCTACCCGCCGACCCAGCCATCCACACATCCACTTATCAATCTCAGCAAACCCCACCCAGTGTTTATCCCTCCCTCCCCCCGTGCCGTCCCGTCCACCGTCATCTGAGCGTCTCTGTGCCCTCCCACCATGTGTTCAGTGGTCGCTGTGACCCAAGCACTGTGTAAGCCTAGCGTAAGTGGAAAAAATCAGCTTCTCTGTCATCAAACAGAGAATTTCAAAGTAAGAAGCCCCACGGATGTGTGTGGGGGGGAAGCCTGTCTTGAAAGAGAGTGACATCAGAGAGGGTTTGGGGACCAATGGGCCTCAGCAGGGAGGTGATATGTGGTAGAGAGAGACCACATTGTGATCCTTGATCTGTGGGTGACGGGAAGTCACTCAAAGTTATGCTAGGGCAAGGCCACTAACCAGGACTGGCCTGGTAAACTGAGGCATGGTCACCTCCTGTGAACCAGGGCTTAGAGGCTGAGCTGAGAGAGGGAGGGTGGGAGGCGAGAAGGCCCCTTCCCTTCCATGGAGAGAGGCTGTGAACCTTCCTGGCATAGAATCAGGAGAGGAAGGAACGAGGCGGAGGAGAGGGGTGTGTGGGTCAGTGGGAGGAAGCTTTGGTGGTGGAGGTGAAGTGGCTCAGAGTCTCCAAGGGAGGTGAGCAGACAGGGGAGAGGAAGTTGGGTGTAAGAGGTGTTTTTTGGCACTGAGATGGGGAGGGGGGGGGCTTTTAATGCTGCTTTGGTTGTTCTGTCAACAATGCCAGCTACAGGGGAGGGTCCCTTGTGCTTCCCGGATGAGCTTCGGCCATGGGCTGTGCATCTTTGAGTCAGTCTCCCTGCGGAGCCAGGACCAGGTGTGTGCGGAGCACCCTGGCCTGGCTGGCACCTGGACTGCCACTGTGATGCCCCCTCCCTCCACCTCGAGGCTGCCGAGGGCAGTTGGCCACCTGCTCATCTCTCCCTTCTCCAGCCCCTGCCCCCAGCACAGGGCTGGCCTCCAGTGTGTGCTCAGTAAGGGGCCCAGGGTGAGCCTCCCCCGAGAGACCCCGGGAGAGGCAGTCTGGTGCTCTTGCTCAATTCCTACCCTGCTCCTGCAGGGCCAGGGCAGCTGCTCCCCTCCGGCCACTTCAGGTTGGAGGTTCATCTTCCTGCACACACGGCTGGCCTCGCCCCTACCTCCATCAATTCTCCAAGGCCATCCAAGGAGCCTCGTGAAAGCAGATATCTGCAGACGGCTTGTGGGACCTGCAGGCGAGTGCCGAGCCTCTGCCTCACTGCCTTGTGGTCTGGCCCCTTATAAGAGCATCACCAGGCCAAGTGGGGTCCCCATGCACACACCCAGGCTTCTGGAGGGCCTGTCTACCTGTCTCTGAGCTGCTGCCTGCGGCCAGGGTAATTATGGCCAGCACCAGGTGCAATTGTGGCCTGGGGCTTCTCAGCCTCTCCTGTCCCTCTTGCTAGCTCTGTGGTCATGGGAGAAGGCCCTGTTTCTCAGCCTTAGCTAATTCTCCTGCAAAATGGGGACAACAAGGTGCCCACACACATACGAGAAATTACCACCACATGCTTTGGACGAAGGTGGCCTGAGTTCTGAGAAGACACCTGACACTGGCTTTGGAGCACGGTCCCCCCATCCCCCCCGGGGTGCCCAAGAGGCCGTGGGCAAGTGATGCTCTTTTCTGTTTCTGTCCCCACAGGTATAGAAAACTGCTAAGCCTGGCCAGGTGGCCAAGACTCATCCCTCTATGACAGCCTCCCTTGTTTACCCAACGAAAACCACAACACGAAGGTCACAACTTTGACCTTGCCTGCCCGCAGCTTCCTGAGGTCATGTTAGAATGCCATTTGGCAACTTCAGGTGCTACCTCCCGGCACCCAGACGCAGGAGTCCTCTACCAGGCTGCACCTCTTTGCCTCGTTTTCCTCTCCTGGCCAACCCCACTGCAGGCCAGGTGATAAACACCGTGGCTTTGTGGGCCCTACTGTGTGTCACGGTTACATGGCTCTGCTGCTGGAGTACAGAGGCAGCTGCAGGCAGCTCAGAGCTGAGTGGGCACCGAGGGCTCTGAGCACACTGTTACAGTCGCTGGGCGGGTAGGATTTGGGCCAAGGGCCTCCGTTGATGGCCTTGGCGCATGTCAGTGTGTTGGGAGCGATCCCGGCTGTTCGTGTCATCTTTGGACACAGGAGATGGGATACTCGTGGGTGGGAAAGTGAAGGACTTCGTGTGCACCTGGGCACTGGCGGGAAGACCAACACTGTCAGGGAGGTCCCTGAATATCCTCCTAGTGACCATACCCAGGGGACTACCTGGTTCCACAGGAGATAAGTGGAAACGGAGTCCCCAGAGTGAGGAAACCAGCCCCAGTGGTTCTCGCAGAGGCAAGGTGCCAGCTCCAGGGGCTTCCAGAGGCAGAGATCCTGCGTCACAGCCTGTGCCAGGAGAGCAATCTCCAGCTTCGATTCTGTCCAGATGAGTTCAACGAACCTTTATTGAACATCTTCCATCACGGTTGGCCAGTGACAGGTGCCTATAAACCAGAGCTCCTGCCCTCAGGGAGCAAAAGCACTGATCCTATAAACCACCCAGATGGGAAGCCAGCTCGGGAGTGCCAAGCCCGCCCTGTCCCCGTGGAGACTTCCAAGGGCTGCCACCTCAATGTTTTCTGGCAGGAACTAATCAGGGCTCACTGGTGCTCCAAGCCAGACTCCCCTTAATGCCTTCTATAAAGAGCCCTATGACAGCGGGACCGGGGATGTTACAGCCTCCTGCACACCAGCTTCGGGTGCCTGCTGTTCCTACGTCCCTCGGCCAATAAATTAGATTTAGATTACAAGGAGAAGCAAGACGGCCCAGAGCGCGAATACCTGACAGTCGCTGTGGACAGAGATGTCTTGATTTAGACAGCTAAATGGCCCGGCCGAGAGGCCAGGAGGGCGCGGGTTGGCACATAAAAGCTTGCACCGTCTGCCACAGACCATCTCCAGCACACAGGCCTGCCGGCAGGGGCCCAAGCTGCCAGCTAATTGGCACCTTGGATTTGATGTCACGCTCATCTCCCCAACCCAAATCATTCCCTGCTACAGGTTATTGATCCCTGTTGAGGAGCGTGCTCTGGCTTTGATGCAGAGGCCCCTCATCTGGCTCAAAAGTTTCTCAACTTGCGGCATTAATATTTCTCAAGTACCTCTGTGGTACTTTTCCAGCGGCCAGGAAAGCTAGTGTGCAGCATGAGTTACCGCGACGCCTGGTCCAGGGCGCACGTCAGGAGGGCCGTGGATGAGCAGGCAGCTTGGCTTGCCTTGGGCAGAGAGGTCCACTCGACCATGTGCTGCTGGGGAGCCTGGTGACTGGCATCGGGGCTCCCCACATTTACCTGGGGGAGGATCACCTGGCTGTAGATTCTGACTCAGCAGATCTGGGCTCAGCCCTGGGACTCTGGTATTTGAAGGGCTTCCCAGGTAATTGCCTGCAACCCCCAGAGCTCCTGGGGCTCTTCTCCAGAATCTTCTACCCAAAGAGTTTCCCTGAGGTTGACACTGGAGAGGTGATGTAGGTGCCACCCTCTGCAGGAGATGGTCTGTGGCAGACGGTGCGAGCTTTTATGTGCCAACCTGCGCCCTCCTGGCCTCTGCACTTTTTAGGTGGCCTCTTAGGGGGCTGGTCTCCCTGCTGGGCTGGGGGTCCTGGAGGGCTGATCCTGGAATACACCAATTAAAGGACCCAGAGGAAGGGGAGGATGGGGAGGAGGAGAAAGTTCCCTAGAAAGGACCCCACAGTACCAGAGAAGGCCAGGAGACATGGAGGAAGCCGGGTGGGGGTGGGGAAATGGGGAGAACAGGACAAAATGTGCTCAAGGAGCACCTTGGGCAGGCGGGTCACGAGACACTCAGGCGGGCGGTCGAGGGAAGGTCGCCCTCCACTCCCCTGCAGCCCCTCTGCCCTCCAGCAAAATGGTCCCAATGAATCCTGGGTTTGAACTGCTTTCTCCTATAAACAAGATCACACCGCTCCTCCACAGCTGGCCTCTGCCACTCGACCGTGTGTCCTAAAGGTCTCCCTGAGTCTGTATCCAGAGGCCACGTCCCTTTTTGTAAACAAAGTGCTCTAGTTTTTAAAGTTCCATCCCGCATCACTTTTTAATGGTGGTGAAGCAGACACCACACGTGGGCCCTTTCAACCATGTTGAAGTGTGTAGTTCAATGGTGTTGGGTGCCCTCAGACTACTGGGCAATCAGCACTGCTTCCACGTTCCAGAATTCCTCATCCTTGTGAAGGGAAACTGCACCGTAGGCAGCCCCCACCCTTCTCCCCACCCGCCCCACCCAGCCCGGTAGCCACGCACCTGCCTTCTGCCTCCATGGATTCACTGTTCTCGGTCTTTTGTGCAGATTAAATCTTATAATGTGTGTACTTTGGCAGGTGATTTTTGCTCTCAGCATGTGAGGTTCACCATGTTGGCACAGGTATCAATCCTTCACTCCTTTTCATGGCTGAATGATATTCCATTGTGGGGAGAGACCACATTTTGTTTGTGGTCTCCTTTGGCTTTTCACCTTAGAGCGGTTGGAATGGGACCGCTGTGAACATCCGTGTGCATGTTTTTGTCTGGACACAAATTCCCCTGGGCATCAATCATCGGGGAGTGGGATCACCAGGTCCCAGGGCAGCTCCACTTGAACTTGCTGGGCCTTGCTACTGATGGAAACTGGTGCTGTTGAAGTTCTTGCCATTGTGGGCCCATCGCTTCTGCAGAGAGAGCTCTGTAGATCACAGTGCTGGGTGCCGGGGGCGCACATTGAGTGTCAGGGACACTGCCGCCATGATCCCTGACACATGGAGTGAGGCGTCTCTCTTCCTCTCCTTGTCCATATTGAACACGATCGCTATTGACAGTCTCTGCCAGTCTCAGGGTGCAGCATGCCACTGCCTGTCATTGTAATTGGTATGGCCATATACTTAAAGGAGTAGGAGTTAGCTGGGAGGGTGGGCGATGGAGAGGCCTCAACGCTCTGGAGTTGGGAGGTACCAAGTTCATTGTGTGGCTTTTATTTACAAGGTGTTAGAATGCAACTCAAATAGGTCCACACTGGAAAGGGACACTAATAGCTCCTTAACCAGAAGAGACCAGAAGTGACAGCTTCAGGTATAGCTAGATCCAAGTACTTAAGAGCTGTCATTGGGAATTGGACCCTCTTGCGTCTCCTATTCTGCTTTCTTCTATGTTGAACTCTGTCACCTTGATTGGTGACAGAGATGACCATAGCAACTCCCTGCTCTTGTCCCCCAGCTTGGCAAACCCTGGGCCAGAATCTCTTCCCTAAGGGTTCCAGTGAAAGTTCCAGGGCTGACTTGGATTTGGTCATCTTGGGTCACATGCCCACTCCTGGTGTCGGAGGATACCGCTGAGTCTGACCTTCACCGTGCACATTGAGAGCAGGTGAAGGTGATAAAATTAGGGTGCTTTCCAGAGGAATGGAGGCCTGGCTGCTGGGCATGGTATCTCCCCTACGGGGCGACCCAGGGACTGGGCATCAGCAGTAGGGAGTAGCTGGTGCTTCAGGTCAGGGGGGCCATCCCCCGGGGACCACAAGAAGCAACACAGACCGGTTTGGGGAGGGCAGCCCCACTCCACGTCCAGCCCCTCCCTTTGCCCACCAGGTAACTGCTCCTCTGCAGAAGCACCGAGGCTTCCCTGAGCCCCTGGGACAGCCCTGCGGCCACCACAGTGGTTTCCCTTTTTGCCTCAGCTGCCAGGATGCAGGGAGCCAAGCTTGAGCACGGAATCCGTTGCCACTTCCCTGTGCCTGAGTGTTGGGCGGTTTCTCCCCCTCCTCGCGGTGATCACGATTTTTCTCTTGCTAGTTCACAGCCTTTTTCATTTTACGTGTCGTTTATCGTAAACCACCTCAAATCCTTTTTGGAAGCAGGCAGGGTATAAATTATAAATAGATTTAATTTAAAAAGCTCAACAGGGCAGTTTCTCTGTGGGGTCCCTGCAGTCGCTTCTGCTGACATTGCTCTCATTACCTGGGGGAGGGCCGGGGCACTGGCGAGGGCTTAACCCTTGGGGTGCCACAGGCCCGAGGAGGCCACACAGGTGACCCGAGTGTGCCCCTTGGTGCAGAGGGGCTGAGCCCAGGTGGCAGCGGGTGACCCGTGTGTCTGGCGCTCCAGGAATCTGCTTCCTGCAGATGCCCCTGCGCTTGAGCTGGCCTTCCCTCGTTTTGCTCGTTTACAAACTGCAGGCCTCGGGCCTCCACGGAGCAAAGACAGTTCCCGTGCCAGGTCGTAAAGTCCTGGAGAAATGAGGCCAGAGCTGTGGTGGGCACACAGGCGGGGTCCCAGAGCCAGGTGACATATTTCACTCCTGGTCATTGGGCTATAAATGTAGGCTTTGTGCTCAGCTGGCTGAGGGTCCCAGGGTGTGAAAGTGGGGAGGCTCCCCTCTGAATTGTGGCCAGCTGCCCTGGCTGTGTGACCTCAGGGGAGACACCAACCTCTCTGTGCTTCCCCTTCCTCATCTGCAGTTGGCATGATAGTAATAATACCTATTCCAGAGGGCTGCTGGGATGATTATGTGAATTATTGAAACATACCCAAGGGGCTCAGAACAGGGCCCAGCATTTCAGGAGAACATACCCCCTCTTTGCTATAGTTCTGCTCTTTTACTTTTCAGGAACACACACTCCCATAAGGATCATTTTTGTCATTTTGACCCACTGACTCCTGACCTATCCTCCTCACCCAAGAAGTGGAGGCAGAATCAGAGATGTCTGCCCCTCCATCTCAGGTGTGCGCCCAGCATTTCCTTTGCACCTGGCGACAGCTGGGCAGACAGGTGTGGCGATGCCCCCCTGGAGGCCCATCAGGCTGTGCTCAGGAAAACCCATGAACAACCCCACGACCAGGGTGTGTACCCAAGGCGGGACGGGTGCAGAGGCCGGAGGGGTGAGAAGGGTCTCCCTGGATGGCCGGCAAGGGCAGAGGTGCAGGTGGGCTGGAGCGGAGGGTCTGAGCAGAGGGTGGAGGAGGCGCGAGGAGTCTGACTCTGCAGGTTAGAGCAGAGCCGGAATCCAGGGAGGTCCTTCTTGGACACCCCTGTCATTTAGGGAGCCCACCACACCCAGGCCGGTTGACCATAATCATAGACCAGTGAAGGTGAGATGCGGGGCTGCAGGGGCCCGAGGCCCTGGGGGACCTGAGCTCGTGACCTGCCAGCCGATCGGGTTGCGCAGGGGCTGCAGGGCTCGGGCCTCCGAGCGCCAGGTCTCCGGTGCTGCTGCCGCGGGGGCGAGCGGCTCTAATGAGCAGCCGAGGCTCTGTTGACGTCATTGGTTGATGTTTCATCGGTACCGAAAGTTTGTGTGCATTAAATATTCATGCGCCTCGCGTCTAGCAAGGAGAGGATGGTTCTTTCCCCACTTGCCCCAAGCCAGCTATACAACTCCAGCTTCCAGAGGTGGTGAATTGATTCATTTGCTTCTCAGAGAGCTTTGCCTCCCCTCCGTGGGGACGCCAGGCCTGGAGGACACAGGAGGCAGGAAGCAGGCCTCGTGTTCTGCCCTTACGGAACTCGCAGCAGCACAGACAAGATTAGCACAGGCCGAGCGTGAATGATGATGGAGGGGAAGTCTGTGAGCCTGTGTGCTGGGGATATTCCTTTCAGAGGCTGGGGGCTGGGCAGAGGGGCTCTCCGCCCTGGGTCAAGCCGAGTTAGAAAGCTGCCCATGCTGCTGCAGGACTTGTCAGAGCCTTGACTCGGTGCTCACATGGTGGCACTGGATGCGGGGAGGAGCGCCTAGGAAGCCGCATGGTGCCTTCCTATTTGCCCAGTGACTACTGTCATCCTGGAGCACTTGGAGGGAGGAGAACCCCTCACAGAGCTGCTCTGGATACCTGGTTGTGGGGGAGGGATGTGGACTCTGAGGTCACACAGAGGGGAAATAGAAAGTCGGCATTGAGACTTCAGATGAGGGTCTTTGGACTCCAAAGCCCATGCCACCCTCACTGAACCCTTCCCCAGGACTGCCATGCCCCCAGGTCTGCATGGGGTCCTCGAGGGGTCTCTGTATGCCCACCACAGATCCTCAGGGTGACCTCGAGCCTCCCCATCCACAGCGCCCAGCTTCCTGTATTTCCTGGGTGAGGCTGGAAGGCTTGAGGGACCCAGTGATCCCCCAAAGCTGGACTCTGGCAAGGCCTTGGTCCTTCCCCAGGTCTGGGGGTGGGTGGGGACCTTGTGCCAAAGCCCCAGCCAGCCCTGGACTTCCCGGCCTGTCCCCACGTGACTGTAGTGTGGCTGGGTAGGATGGAGGACCTGGGACAGGCACCTCTGCCAGGTTTCTCGGGTCGCTGACGGCAGCGCTGAAGGCTCAGCACCCAGGTCCAAGCTGCCTGGCTCTGCACGGTGAGCATGCTTCTGCTCTTGGCTTCTGTGCAGAAAATGACACCCGGCCCCGCCTGCCCTTCACGAGGGCTCATTTGGTGTCCCCACCACAACCTGCAGTGGGGAGGGTGGACCAAGGAGAGGCTCGCTCACCTGGCTGGTAGGAGTACGGGCTTTGACTAGACGGTCTGGCTGCCCCCCCTACTCCTCTCAGGACTCCGTCACCCCACCCACACCCTTCACTGACGGTGACAACCACGTGGTGGGAATCCCGCCCCAGACCTCACACCATGAATCTAGAAACAGCTCAGGGGGTCTCAGGGCTGTGCTCCTGGGGCTCCGTGGTCCCACTCTAGAGAGGTAGAATGTCTCCCGGCAGCACCTCCCCAGCAGATCAGGCCCCGTACGGCAGCCTCTCAGAGTTCCCAACACATAGGACAATGAATATTTGTTGGATCTATCTGCCTATCTATCTATCTATCACCTATTAATCTATAATTTACCTATAATCTCTATCATTTGTCAATTATCTTCCTTTCATCTATCAGCTACTATCATCTCTATTTATCTATGACCTCTCTGGTTGGTCAGTTCTCTACCTGCCTACCTGTCTTATCACTATGGACCCTTCCTCTATCTACTACCCTCTACTTATCATAAGTATCCATCATCCATCCCTTGTCAATCAATCATCTATTTTATCATCTATCCAGCTATCAATAACGGGCCTGCCATCTGTCCTCCTTTATCTATCTGTCTGTCCACCCACGTTCTCAGTGAGAACAAGATCCTGCTGGACACGCTGCCTCGTGACTCCCGCTCCCCTCAACAATCTATTATAACCACTGCTCCTTGTCAATAAACACGACTCTCCTGCCCCCCTTCTTGCGGGCAGGATGGAATTGCCTCGTGTGAATGTGTGGTCATTTGTTTAACTGATTTTCCTTGGGACGTTCGGGCTGCTTCCAATTTTTCATTATTGTAAACGATGCTGCGGTGGCCGTCTCTGGGCTTGGCCTTTGGGAACAGCCATAATGATTTCTTTAGAACCGATTCTCGAAGGTGGAAGGGCTGAGTCGAAGAGCAAGTGCCTTAAAAAAACGATTGTTTTAATGTTTTAAAAAACGCTTTCGATGGATCTTAATGATGCTTGGTAACTTCCATCAATAAAACGACACCCATTGGGTGATTTTTACCTGCAATTCTGTTGGGAAGAGAGAGCTATGGTGGAGACTGGTGGACAAAGTCCCATCAGTTGGGAGGTGGCCCTGACGCTCAGGCTGGGTGAGAGACCGCTGAGGAGCGCATGCTCACTGCCGAGGGCTGGTCTCACTGCAGGCACCTGTGTGGGCACCTGTGTGGGCACCCGTGCAGCTGGGGTCTGTGTCAAGGTGGCGACTCCACTCTGCGTCCTCCGGCTGCCCCAGGTCTTCGTTGCTGCTTGCCTTGAGCACTGTGGAGTCTTTGGAGACCAGGGCCCCACTGTTCAGGTCTCTTTGCTGCTCTGGCCCCTGGTCTGTGGGCAGGCACTGTCTCTCCTCTCTGAGTCTGCTAGAATCTGGAGGCCATGTACTAAGTGATTAAGACCATGAATTTCTAGAATCAGGTATCCTGAGCTGGAGTCTCAACTTAACTGCTTACTAGCTGTGGAGTCCAGGGAAAGTCACTGAACCTCTCTGAGCTTCAAGCTGTAGTCCCTACAAGGCCCAGGATTACAAGGAGGGTGTGCAGTGAGATCCAAGAGACCTAGGAGTCTTTGCCGCTCGGCGGAGCACATGCGCAACTGTGTGTGGCTTGGCCCTGAGCACTTTGGTCCACATGTGCTTGTCCCGAAGCCAAGGGAAGGGACTCGGGGCACGGCAGTGGTGGCTGTGTGTCTTCCCTTGTTGAGAGGCACAACAGAGCCAGGCATTTGCTCCCTGGTGTGCATCGTGCTTTTAGTACTCAGCAGCTGCCCACAGCGAGCCAGCAGGCACCAAGGTCTGCTGGGCCGATGGCAGAGGGCTAGTGGCTGGAGGCCTGTGATAAACACCTCCACCTGAGGAGTCTCTCTGGGGGACTGGGAGGCCTGGCTGTGTCTCATACAGTCCTGGGCAGACAGGAGACAAGAAGGGCCCAGGAGAGGAAAGGGTGATTCTTTTTTGTACAAAAAGATACCAGCTGAGACACTGGGGCACACCAGAGCATGTTTCTGGGGCAGCCAGAGAATCAAGGCAGGTCGCTAGCGAGGCTCCAAGCAGCCTGGGTTGCTAGGCAAAGGGCCGCGGACACAATTGATTGGCCTTTGGGGGCTGCAGTGTTTATGCCGCTCAAGGCGGAGAGCGGCAGAAGTGGCCTGCAGAGCTGCCCCGTGGTGTCAGGGCCACAGCGCCGGGTGGGGGAGGAACAAGCCAGGCAGGGCTGAGGCGAGAGGCTGGCTACCCAGCTCCTCGTGCGGGCTGCTGGGCTCAGCTTTCTCCTCCTGCCCCTGCCCTGAGCTGTTGCCCTCACTAGTCCTGGAGTGCACAGGGCAAGCCGGCTGTGCAGAGGGCTCCCAGGCAGTGCCTGTGCTTAGTGGACCCTTCTGGATGCCATTGTCACACCCCCGACTCCCAGCCCCTCATCAACACCCCAGCCCCCAGCAGGATGCAGCAGGCTGTCCATAATACAGGTGCAGAATGTGAGAGCGCGGCCGTACCCATGCCAGGGGGCCATGGGCCTCAGTGCTGTCTGGGGCACTGCATGTGTATGGAACACACAGGATCAAAAGCCAAAACTTGAGCTCAAATCCCCACAGGGCCATTTCACCGCCCCCCCCCCCCCCCGCCGCCATGTCACTCTATTTCTCGAGACAGACCCTGCATGTGAAGTGGAGTGACTCTGCCTCCCCTTTCCAGTTTGGACTGAGAACCTGAATGTGATATCTGGTAAAGCACTTAGCGGGGGCAGCAAGACTGGCAGCGGGGCTGGCACGGGCAACTGCTCAGCTGCTCAGAATACCCAGCCAGGTTACTGCTGCTGTCATTATGGATGGAGAAGGGGCTGGCAGTGGTTTGGGGATGAAGGAGGGGACACCTCCCAGGGCCCCTGGGCAAACAGTACCACCATCACAGGGGCACTGAGGAGCCATCCTGAGTCTTCTCCTCAGCTCTGCCAGGTCGGTGCCTTCCACAGCCCTGCAGAGGGGGGCAGGATGAGTACCCCAGTCTATGGATCAGGACGTGGAGCTCACAGGGAAGGGTTTTGCTCTGGGGGCAACCACTGCTCAGCACAGGACAGTTTGCACACCCAGCCAATGTCTGTGGTGGCTCCTCCCATCCCCTTCCTACCTCCCAGCTGCTGTTGAGGTAGCTGCTGTCATGAGCCCCATCTGCAGATCAGAAACTGAGTCCAAGGCAAGAGGAGCCAGGCCACCTGTAGCTTCTGCATGGCCAGGAGATCCCCTGAGCTCTGGGCAGGTGGTGAGGGGCAAATTCCTCTTTCACTTCTATAGCATCAGCCCTCAGCCTGCATCTCTCCAGACCCCCAGGCCCTGGCTAAGGTCCATAGTCATGGGACAGAGCCTGAGGGGGAGACTGGTGGCTGAGGAATGGCCTCCAGTCTGGAACCTGTGAATATAATACCTGGTCAAGCAAAAGAGACTTTCAGATGTGATGAAAGATCTTGCAATGGGGAGTCATCTGGATTATCTATGGGGCACAGGGCCTTGGAAGAGGGAGGGAGGAGAGCAGAATCAGAGAGGGACTAGAAGAGGCCATGCTGCTAACTTTGAAAATAGAGGATGAGGCCACGAGCTGAGGGGTGAAGATAGCTTCTAGAAGCTGAAAAAGGCCAAGAGAAAGAATCTCTCCTGGAGCCTGCATAAGGCAGCAGTCCTGTCGACACGTCAGTTTAGGACTTCTGACTTCTAACTGTAAGCTAAAGGATCTGTATTGCTTTACAATCATGAAATTCATTTGGAAAAATAAGAGTTAGCCAAAAGCAGTAGCCAAATCATAGCCAAAGCAATCTTTACCAAGAAAAGCGAAGTAGGAGGCATAACAATACCAGACCTTAAACTATACTGTAGAGCTATAGTAACAAAAATGACATGGTACTGGCCCCAAAACAGATACGTAGACCAATGGTACAGAACAGAGGACACAGAGACAAACCCACATAAATACAGTTATCTCTTGCTAGACAAAGGTGCCAAAAACGTACATTGGAAAAAAGATAGCCTCTTCAACAAATGGTGCTGGGAAAACTGGAAATCCATCTGCAGCAAAATGAAATTAAACCTCTATCTCTTACCCTGAACAAAAATCAACTCAAAGTGGATCAAAGACTTAGGCACTAGAACAGAGACCCTGTGCCAAATAGAAGAAAAAGTAGGCCCAAATCTTCACCATGTTGGCTTAGGACCTGACTTCCTTAACAAGACTCCTAAAGCACAAGAAGTAAAATCAAGAATCAATAAATGGGATGGAATTAAACTAAAAAAGCTTCTTCACAGCAAAGGAAACAATCAAGATCGTGAAGAGAGAGCCTATAGAATGGGAGAAAATCTTTACCACACGCACCTCAGATAGAGCATTAATCTCCAGGGTATACAAAGAACTCAAAAAAACTTAACACTGAAAAAACAAATAACCCAATCAATAAATGGGCTAAGGAACTGAACAGATACTTCATGAAAGAAGAAATACAATTGATCAACAAACGTATGGAAAAATGTTCAACATCTCTAGCAATTAGAGAAATGCAAATCAAAACTACTCTAAGATTTCATCTCAGTCCTGTCAGAATGGTAATTATCAAGAATACAAGTAACAATAAATGTTGGTGAGGATGTGGAGGGAAAGGTACACTCATAAACTGCTGGTGGGACAGCAAATTGGTGCAACCACTCTGGAAAGCAATATGGAAGTTCCTCAGAAAACTTGGAAGGGAACCACCATTTGACCCAGCTACCCTACTCCTAGGTTTATACCCAAAGGGCTTAAAATCAGCATAATACAGTGACGCAGCCACATCAATTTATAGCAGCTCAACTCACAATAGCTAAACTATGGAACCAACAAAGGTGCCCTTCAACAGATGAATGGATAAATAATTATGGTACATATACAAAATGGATTATTACTCAGCCTTAAAGAAGAACAGAATTAAGGCATTTGCATATAAATGGATGGAGCTGGAGTGTATTATGCTAAGTAAGCCAATCCCCCCAAACCAAAGGCTGAATATTTTCAGATGCTAATTCACAATGGGGGGTTGGCAGAATAGAGGTACTTTGGACTAGACAGAGGAAAATGAAGGGAGGGGAGGGGCTATGGGGATAGAAACGATAGTATGATCAATCAGACATCATTACCCTATATGCATGTATTAATATGTGACCTGTGTAACTCCACATCATGTACAGCCAGAATAATGAGAAGTTATACTCCACTTATATATGATGTGTCAAAATGCTTTCTACTGTCATGTATAACTAATTAGAGCAAATAATAAAAATTGAAAAAATAAATTGCTATCTGTAATATACTAAATGACAAAACATGATCAAATATTGCTATTAAAAACTTCGTTTAAAAAAAGAAGAAGAAGAAGAATCTGTATTGCTTTAAGCCACTGAACTTGTGGAGATTTATCACTGCAGCCAGAGCAAACCCATATGAACTGATCTGTAAAAACGTCCAACTGACCTCACGTGGGTCTTCCGTGGGGCTCTGGGTATGCTGGAAGAATCAGGAGGTGTGAGGACAGACCGCAGCTCCGGGGCCACACCTGAGCCACCATCTGCACTGCTCTTGGCCACCCCCGCCCAGGCAGCTGCCGACAGGAGCAGCTCTGGCCCCTGCAGCCTTTGGGCTGCCTGTGCTCCTGCACAGTGACCAAGGTACAGTGCTTTCTGGAAAAGGAGTGGGAGAGAACTTGAGGGGGGGGTGGTCTTTCCCAGAGCTGCTCAGAGCCTCACTTTGCAAAGCAGGCAGGGTGGAGCTGCTGCCATCCAGCTACTGGTAGGCAGTGCCACCACAGTGCCCTCCTCGCTGTCCCCTTCCTCTGTACCACACGACCGTCTAGCTTGCCCCTGGCCAGCATGGATCTCTCTTGGGCATGTCTTTGATTTCCCAATGGAGTCGGTTGTGTTTGAAACTTGTCCCTCTACCCAGTGGCTCAGTGGGGAGAGCATAGGCTTGAGGGTTGGGGACCTGCATTGGATGCTAGGTGATGTCTTCTGCTAGCCTAGTGGCAGAAGCAACCTCTGAGCCTGGTTCTCAGAACCATAGCCCTCCCGTGGGATACGAGGGGACATTCAGTCTCCCCAGCTCTTCCAGATGTCAACTAGGTCAGTCCATCTTGGTATCCCCAGCACCTGGTCCAGGGAAGCACCTTCTAAATGTCTGTTAAGTGAAGGAAGCACATGGGAGGCCCAGGTCCAAGCGCAGAGCCTGGGCAGAAGCAGCTCATGGCTAAAGCTGGATAGGGAGGGTGCAGCCAGGCCCCAACCCACCTGCTGCCAGTCTTCCCGTGCCCTCCTCCCAGGCCTCTTTCAAGCTGCTTCTCAACACCTTAATGTTGACACTTTTTGGTAGGCTTTCAAAATTGCTCTATAATTATTTTCAAAAAGCATCTTTGCAAATTGGGCCTTTGATGTCCAGGAGCACGGCATAGGTGCCTTTTGTATTCTGTAACCCGTGGGCCTTGCTACCGGGAAGCTGGGCAGAAGCCGAGGTGCTCCTCCGCAGTGCCTGGCCTCAGAAACCCGTGTTGATGAGTGAATGCTGGGCGGGTGAAGGGGTGACATGAGTGTGACCAACGGACAGGGGAGCTGGAGAGCAGTCAGTGAGCCTGGTCTTCTCTGCAGCTCAAACAGTCTTGGAGCAGGTATGTTCTGTGTCTGCATTTGCTAACCCTACTCTGTGGCTTAGCAGTTCTGCCAGATGTGTCATTCAAGACATTTGGAAAAGGAAATTGGTGTGTGTGTGGGGTGCCCCTCTGGCCAGAATTGCCTGGAAAATCATGGTGTTCTGCCAAGTTAGACAGATCTCTGACGGGGCTTCTCAGAGCCTTCTATGCTAATCAGCGTTGCGGATCCAGGAGCATCAGTGATGCCCTTTTCTCCAACTTATTGACCAGGGGTCCGTCTTCCAGGGCGGGGGTCCGTGGAGCAGGCTGAGAAGGCTGCAGTAAGGAGGAAGGAGCCTCCGGCTGGTGGGAGAGCAATGCATCAGAGAGCATGGCCCTACTGACCAACGGCTCAGCCTCTGCTGGCCCCAGGAAGCTGGCCTTGACTCTGCCTGCAGCAGAGGTCCTTGATGGACAGCCTCAGAGCCCTGCAGTCATGAGGAGAGGTGTTGCTATCATTGCTTGTCCCCGGTGACCTGCCTTAGTTCAGAAGAGCCAGAAGGTCCCACAGTTTTCACCACTTTATTATCTTCTGCACCCACTAGGTCCATGCCGTGGGCCACCCTTCCTCCAGAAGGGCTTGTCGAGGGTTAATCCATAAGGTCACTTGAAAACGAAGCCATTATTCCCTTCTTAAAGGTTAATGTGTTTTTTTCCTGGAGTGTGTGAGTAGAAATTTCAAGTATTCCACATTCTTCATGGAGCCGGGAGAAGTCCTAAGCGCCTTCAGAAAAATGAGCCCTTGGAGTGTGAGCCTGAGAGCCCCAGCAGGATGATTGGTCCCCAGGAAGTGTCACTGCCTGCAGAAGGGTCCCAGCAGGTCTCAGGGAGCTGGGGCCCCTCCCCACTTGCCAGTCATTCGGGGCTCCCTATGGCCAGCCTCTCTCGCCGGCCCAGCTCCATGTGTGTCCTTGTGTGCTCAGCTTAAGATAAAACAAGAACCAAGTCCCTATTCCAAGTGCCCCCTCAGGTCAGCGTCCACCCTGGTCCCATTAGCCATGGTCACCCTTGGCTCTGCTGGGTCCCTCTCCATGGAGAGGAGGACTGATTAGACCATACCCCAGAGGGCTATCCAGGCGCGTCCTCCCCTGCAGCGTCTCCCAGGTGCCTACCTCAGTCTGCAAGCTGCTCTGCGCCTCTCCACCCCCAGCGCAACTCTGGCTTCCAGGTGAAGGAGCGGCCACGTTAGACCTGCACCTCCCTTTGTAAAGACGGGGTTTCCTGGCTCATCTGCTACCACCCAAGTTTGCTTTTGAGCTACAGTGGACCAGAGGTGACAGGGCTCTTCTGGCCCACAGTGTCAAGAACACTACCATCTGGCCCTGTTTTCTCTGAGTCCACCATCCATTGTCTTTGGGGACTGCCACACGGTATTTGCTTAGCCCTCAGGAGGCCTCAGGAGATATCAAGCACAGTGACAGTCACACCATGGTCGTGACCCAGAAACATCTTGAGTCCTTTAGCAATTGCTCATTGAGGGCCTCTGCACTGAGACACAAGCAGTCCCCTAGGGCCAGGGCAGCCAACAAGATGCAGAGCTCTCCACACAGGCTGAGGGCATCTTCTAAACTGACCAGGGCTCTCACCCTGGGTGTCCACAGGTGAGGATTTGGTACTCCAAAGAGCAAATGGGATCCCTGGCACAGGAAGTGCAGTTTTCTGAGGATATTCCCCACAGCCAAGCATCCGGAAGAGAGAAGGGGTCAAGGATGAGCTCAACCGGTCAGCTGCTCATCCCTGCAGCTCCAGGACCTGACCCACCCAAAGGCTGGGGTTGGAGACTTTGGTCCTCACCCCACCTCCTTTGTGGAAACAACAGCTCATTCCTTATTCCATATCAACAAAATACACCCAGACATACCATCACCCAGAATAAAAGACCATATTTCCCAACTTCCCTTGCAGTTAGTTGTGGTCTTGTGTAGATTTTGGCTGATGGGATAGGAATGGGAGTGATGTGAACCATTTCCAAATTGCACTCTCACCTCCTTGCCCCTTTATTCCCTCTCACTTGCTGGAATGCAGATGTAATGGTAGGGACAGGAGCAGCCATTTTGTATCTTCAATTGGAAGCTATGTGCTGGGTGGGATACAGAGAAACAAGATAGAAGGGAACTGAGTCCTTCGCCATCAACTCTGGTCTGTGAACTAAAAGCTTTATAGGAGAGAAAAATGGGTTTCTGTGTTGTTTGAGCCACTATCATTTTGGATCTCTGTTGCAACAGCCAAACATATAAGCCCCAGCAAGGGCTCCATGTAAACATTCAACCCAGATGAGACAGCAGGGATGCTACCCAAGTGAAGCCCCCTTTTCTCCCACTTGGGAACTCTGGGTCCAGCCGGCTGCTCCCATCCAGGGCCAGCATGGCGGCTGCCTCCCCCTCTGCCTGGGAGGGCTTCTCCACCTTGCTGCTTCTGCTGCCGCCCACGCCATCGCCCACACCATCTCTGAGCTGGAGGAAGGACTGGGGAGGGGGGGGGGAAGCGGGGGTTCTGCCAGCGAGGCCGATGGAGACTTAGTCCTCGGCAGCCCCCTGACCTTCTCCTTGGCCTCCCCCCTCCCTGCGAATGGAGGCAGCCTGCAAAGAACCCCGGGTCAGCTGCACCGAGGGGCCGCTGGGAACAAAAGACTGTCAGGGATTGCAGATGGGCCTACTGCGATGTCAGCATAATCATTCACGGCCTGGCTCATTCGGCCTCTGCAGGCGGGCGGGGCGCTCTGCTCCGTGATCTCAGCCTTCCCTAGGCGTCCCAGCCCCGTTCCCATAAAATCATAGGAGCGCTGCCAATTAGAGCCCGGCCAGCCGAGGCCCCTCGAATGTGATCAGCCATAATAACTTAATAGCCTTAAGTTTGGGAGGCTGCTTCTGAAGCTCAGCGTCTTCGCCCCCCGTAGCTGGGCTAATCTGAAAAGGCTCTGCCAGCCCTCCCCACGCCAATTATCTCAGGCTCCCGCTCCTGCAGAGGGACCTGTCTCCACAGCCTGCCTGGCCACTTAGCTGACAGGCACGGGGTGGGCCTGGCTCCCCGCTCTCCACCTAGCCAGCGTCCCAGCCCAGATTTCCCCAGAGAAAACAAATCGCAGGATACAAAAGACTGGGCCTTCACCCCACACAGCCACTTGCCCCCCCCCACCCCAAGCCATCAGGAAAGTGCCCACTGGGTGTCAGAGATCATTCGAGAACAAGAAGGACTATAACCGGGGAGAAACTTGAATATGCACCACTTTGTGTTGGATCAAGTGTACCACACAGCTGGAAGGGAGGCCGGGCTGGAAAACAAATGTTCCAGTGTCTTTATGAGTGACCTCCAAGTTTCCACGGGCTTCTAATCCCTCTGTCATAATTCAACTTGTTGGCTTGGAGATGTTGCTGTGGCCGCTGGAATTCCATGATCTCCCAGAGGCTCTGCAAGCCAGCGCGGTTCCCTCCACAGCCAGCACACGGTCCTGTTCCTCTAGTGGGGTAGGAGCCCGAGTTTCCATCTGGCGGGTGGAAAACCCCTCTGAGCTGTGTTCTAGAAGCTGGATCCAGGCAGGCACCAGGGAGAGACCTGGGTGGGGGGGTGGGGGTGGGAAGGTCTGCCACAGGGCAAGTGGCCACTGTTTCAGAAAGAGCTTACCCCTGGGGGAGAGGGCCAGGGGCCTTCTAAGAGATGCTGGTAGGACCAGCCCTTAGCAGTGGCCCAGCCACCCTCTGTCAGCCACCCCCTCGCAGTTCATCCATTCAATGACCTCCCTCCGTCATGCCACCATCTGACTTGATTGCTCAGAGCACCTAGAACTCACAACCTAAATGCAGCTTTGGTTTCCCCCAGGGTGGCTGGCAGCTTCGAACATGGCTAGGGCTGTCCTGCTTAAGTGCAGATCCCTCCCCGTGAGTGAGGCTACGCCTGCTGCACTTCCCAGCTGTCCCCTGTGGCCAAAGTGATGGTTTAGATTGGGTTCCAACTGTGACTTCTACCTTGCTCTTTCTCTGGCTTCTCTCACATTCTCACTGTGAGGATGGAGAGGCCCTGTGGCCAGGAGCTGCTTTCTGTAGACAACGGCCCTGTGGCCCTCTCTCTCCCACTCAGATGTGAGCCCTGTGAGGTCAGAGCTGTTATTTGTCATGTGTGCTAGCCTCTGGTTGCTGCTGTAACAAAGCACCACACACTAGGTGGTTTATAACAACAGAAATTCATTCTCTCACAGAAAACCAGAGGCTGGAGGTATCCGCAGGGCTGCCTTCTTCTGAAGGGTTTTGGTCAGAGTCTCCTGTGCCCTCCAGTTTGGTAGCTCTGGACCTTCCTTGGTTTTTAATCCAGGATAATCTCATCTTGAGACCCTTACCTTAATCATGTCTGAAAACACCCTTTGTTCCATAAAGCCATAGTCCAGGCTTCTGGGGCCATGTCTTTTAGGGGCCACCATTCAACCCCCCTGTAGCTTGTTCTCCTCTGCATTTTACCCTGGGGTCTGTGGCAGTCCCAGGCATTTCTGAAGGCGCCCAATAAACACATGTTGATTGAATACGGTTAACTCCATGAGCCCACTTGCACCAGTCTCTTCTGGAGGGATTCTTAGAACACAAGGGGCTGAGTGGACCCACTCCCAGAGCTGTTGACCCGCAGGCCCACAGTGCCGTCTGCAGGGGGCAGTGGGGCCTGAGTGGAAGGTCTTGCAGGTTCTCTCCAGGGGGCCCAGTGGAGGTCAAGATTCACCCCCAAAATAAAATTTGTGGGTTCTGGGCTGCTTGTTCCACAGAGAAAGAAGCACAGGGTGAAGATATCTTGAAGCACCGCCATTAAAATGGATGGTTAGCCAGGAAGACTCGGGGTTGTTAGGGGCTCTCCCCAGGCACAGCCTGAGCTGGGCCCCTTGCTCAGGTGTCCTTTCAGCACAGCAAAACCTGAGGCCTTCCTCCCACCCTCCCTCCTTTCCTCCTTCCCTTTTCTTTTTGTAAAAAATAGTTGCTTTGAGATGGAATCCACATATACCCATGATGAGTTGCACTATTCAGTGGTTTTTAATATATTTACAGGCAGGTGAAACCATCATCACAGTCAATTTCAAAACATATTCATCACCTCAAAAAAGAAACCCCATGGCACCGAGCTCTCCCACATCTCCCAGCCCCAACCCGAGATGCTCACTAATCTGCTTTTGTTTTTGGAGGGCTCATACCATATGTGGTCTGGCTTCTTTCACTGGACAGTGTTTTCAAGGTTTAGCCATGTTGTTGAAGGTATCAGTACTCATTTCTGTTTATGGCTGAATAATGAATATTCCATTGTTTGGATAGACCACATTTTGTTTATCTGGTTGTCAGTTCTTGGAAATTCAGGTTCTTTTCCGCTATTGTGAATAATGTTGCTATAAACATTCATGTACAAGTTTCTGTTTGGACATATGTTTTTATTTCTCTTGAGTATATACCTAGGACTGGAATTGCTGGGTCATGTGGTAACTCTGTTTAATCATTTGAGGACCTGCTACACTGTTTTCCAAAATAGCAGCAGCATTTTAAATTACCACCAGCGGTCCATAAGGGCTCTGGTTTACCCACCTCCTCTGAGAGCCATCATCTGTCATTATTTAACATTTGATGCTAGCCATCGGGTATGCTGTGCAGCGTCTCATGGTGATGACCACCTCTTTGTGTGCTCATCGGCCATTTGTGTATCTTCCATAAAGAAATGTCCTTTTGCCCATTTTTAGATTTTCATTATTGACTCGTAAGAGTTCTTTATGTCGTCTAGCTGCAAGTCTTTTATCAGATATACAATTTGCAGTTATTTTCTCAGCAAATTGTATATGATCACAGTACAGAAGGTTCCCTCCCACCTCTTTGTCCTCGGGCTCTCCCTGTCTACCAGTCTGGCCCCTAGGAGCCATGGTCTGTCTTCTGTTCTTACAGTTTTGCCTTTTCCAGAATGACATGTAAACAGATCCAGTTGGTGCATGGACTTTTGTGTCCGCTTCTTTCAGCCAGCCGAGTGCATCTGATGTCCCTCTGCACCGTGTGTGGGCAGTGCGTTCCCCTAAGGCCACGCCACCACTGACTGAGGAACGTGGGCTGCTTCTAGCCTCTGTGATCGCAAATGGGCCACTCTGCACGCTCACTTGTAGGTCGCTCGCATGAAGGTGAATTTTCATATCCCTTGGGTTAGTGTGGGAATGCGGGATCATGGAGTGAATAAGTTTATGAGAAGCTGCCCAGTGGTTTTTCCAAAGAGGCTGCAACATTTCGCATTCCCACCTGCAATAAAGGAGAGTTCTGGTGGCTCTCTCTGTTGGCATTTGGCATTGTCAGATTTAAATTATTTTTTCTATTCTAATAGGCATGTAGATATATCTCAATATGGTTTTAATTTGGATTTCTCAAATGACTAATGATGTTAAGCATGTGTTTATTGTCTACTCATTTATCTTTTGTGAAATGCTGGTTCAAATCTTTTGCCCATTTTCTTGAGCTTTTTGTTTTTTGATTACTGTGTTGTGAGAGCGCCTCATATATTCTGGACATTTGTGCTGTCAGGTATGTGTCTGGCAACCATTTCCTCCCAATTGTATTAATCACCCATTGCCACATGACAAATGGCTTCCAAACTTGGCAATTAAAATGATAAACATTTATTATCTCACCCCATCTCTGTGGGCCATGCATTTGGAAGTAACTCAGTGGGGTCGTCCTGCCTTGGGGTCTCTCAGGCATTTGTGGTTAGGGTCTTAGGCAGGGCTGTAGTCTCTGGCTGGTGGTTGGTGGGGCTGGCCGGGGGTAACAGCTCTGCAGAGGCCAGGTGCCACCTGGGTGTCCTCCCAACATGGCTGCTGGCTTTCCCAGGGAGTCCTCTGAGAAAGTCAGGCAAGGCTGGGGTCCTCCATCTCACTCAGAGGCCACACATGGTCATTTCTACAAAAACCTACACAGATCAGCCCTCTGCCCTCTGGGAGTAGCTCATACAGGCAGTGAAAGAATAGAGGCAGGACCACCTGAGTAGTGACCACCTATCTTCATCTTCTTAACCACAACTTTCAAGGAGCAGCCGCCTGGTCACTTGTGCTGTGAGAGCAGCCGCCTGAGCCTCAGTCACCTTATCTGAAAGGGGGATGGCCTCTTTATGGAGGAGGTGATCTCTTTGAAGGCATCTGAGAGAGGCCTTGCTTCAGGCTCCCCCAGGCCCTTCATCCTCTCCTTCAATTCATTTGCCGAGAAGCTTCCTCCAGCTGTTCCAGAGTTAAATACTTGTGACAGCTGCCTTCGTGGGGCTTCTTGGGGAGGAAGCAGACCCAGAGCCACTCGAGGAGGCCTGGGTCCACCAGAACAGCGGGTGACTGAGCGCACCCAGGACGGACCTGCGGTGCTACCCTCCAGCTCGCAGACCTCACAGATCCAAGGGTGCCAAAGATGCGCCATGCCTGGGCCTTGCAGCTGCTGAGGACCTCCAGACTCAGGACCCAGGGACATTGGCGGCCCCTGACCCCTTCAGCCTCAAGGAGGGCGTTGGTGGAGCTGGGTGCTGAGGGCCTGGAGGAAAGCCCCAGCCCGGCGCCTGGGGGGTAAAAAGGCTGCACAGATGACGCTTCCTGCAAGACAGGCCCGGAGGGACCTTAATTAGATTCCCGAACCTGAAGTTTCCTTGAGATGAAACAGCCCCAGGGCTGTGAGTGCGGAGCATGGGTCTGTGTTGTGTCCCCTTCCCAGAAACTGCCCTGCTGGGCTGGGGTGATCCGAGCGCTGCGGCCCGCGCCCTTCTCCTCCGGCCATCTGCCAGCGCGGGCGGGAAGCCGTCCCACCGGGGCAGGGTGCGTGGTTTCCCGCTCGGAGACGCCAGGTGTCTGCGCCTGAGCCCAGATGGCCAGGGCCTACCGGGAAGGCCTGCCTGGTGCGTGGGCTTCGCCTGGGTTTCCGCCCGCCCTCCACCAACCTCTCCCAGGGGCCCCACAGGCCTGCTCCAATGCGCCTAGTTTCCGCACCTGTGCAAAGCCAGCGGTGACCCCAGACGGTGCCGCTGGACGGAGTGGACGCCAGGAGGGACTCGCTGTGTTCTCTTGCGGCAGCTAGGAGCCTGGCTCCTAGGTGTCCAATGCGGACCCCCAAAGGGCCGTCCAGGTCTAGGAAGAGTTCTGGTTCTTTGGGCCCCCACAGCACCTGGGGGAAGGGTGGCCAGGACATATGCCCAACACCCAGTTGCATCTGAATTTCAGTTAAGCAAGAAATAATCTCTTATTATTATATAAGGATGTTCCATGAGATATTGGGGATATACTTATGCTATAGAATTGCTTTTCATCTGCAATTCAAATTTAACTGGTGTCCTGCATTTTAACTGGCTAAATCCCTACCTGGGAAGGCACCAGCTGCTCAGAATTCAGCATTGGTGAGCATGAGCCCAGGAATCTGCATCTTGAGTTGTTTGGGGGCAGCTGGGTGCGCAGGGTCTTCCACCCACACATGTAGAAATAGGCAGTGTCTTGCTGCAGACCGAATTGAGAAGGGATGGAAGATGGGGCCTTCCCTCACCTCCTGTTTGCAAAGTAGACATGCTACTCCCTGTACAGGAGGTCTGAGGTGAGGCAGTGGTGTGAGCAGCACCGTGGGGCAGCTCACTGTCCTGGTTTAAAGCCCTGCACGTAGGGAAGGGTGATGGCTGGGTTCAGATCCATCTTCTGCTCACTGCCTGTGTGACCTGCAGCAAGTCCCCGAGCCCCTCTGGTCTTCAGCTTCCTATAGAGAGATGAAAAGAGAGGCCAGCACTTCGCAGATTGCCACGAGGATGAATGGAGACCACACGTGGAAAGTGCTGAGCGCAGCACCCGGACGCCATGGTGATTAATACTGGTCAGGGAGCAGCAATAACAGTCCTTGCTAACGCTGAGCACTCCCTGTGCCTGGGGTGCCCACAAGTTCCGCTGTCATTAACTCAGAGAATCCTTGTTCTCCTCCTCCTCCCTTCTCTGGCCACAGCAGAACCCTCTGCCCCGTGGACATGATGGAGCCACTCTGGTAGCCCTTGGCCCCTGGCACAGGGTGCTCAGGCCACATGTTGGCTTTTTCCTGTTGACAAGAGCTGTCCCTTTATCAGGAAGGTGCCCGCATGTAAGGCCCCATTCAGCAAATTCCCTGGAGCCCCTCCTGTGTGCACCCTGGGAGAGAGAATACACTCCAGCACCAGGGGTTCAGGAGACTTTCCATTGTGCTGTTATTTCTGACAGCAGGTGTCTTAGAGCAATGGTTAATGTTGGGATTAGGAACCACACTCCTGACTGCCACTTTCCAGCTGTGTGAACTTGGGCAAATTTCTTAACTTCTCTGTGCCTCCATTTCCTCACCAACAGAGCTAATTAGAGCGCCTATTTTATGCAATTGCTATGTAGATTAGATTAATTGATTTGTGTAGTATATGTAATTCCATGCACTCAATAAACCTGAGCTACTACTATTATTACTGAAATTGTTAATTATTACTTGCACAGGAACTTGGGCCCAATGATTCAACCTCTAGGGACTGTCCTTGGCACTGGGGGAGGGGTTGGTTGCAGCTGGGGCAGGAGCATTGAGCCAGCAGGTGACACATTTGCACACAGGAATCTGCATCTTGAGTTGTTTGGGGGCAGCTGGGTGCTCCTGGGCACCCCAGAAACAGCCCTGAGTGAATCCTGGCCTCCTAGCAAGGTATCCATGATGAAAAACCAGCCTTCATGCACCCCGAGCAGGGCCACCCCCACCAGCCCCCACCCTCTCCACTCCTACTTGATCCACACAATGAGGGAGGGAGTTACAGCTTCACTGGGCTTCTCAGGCAGATGGTCAGCCCTGACTTTCCTATCTGGACCCCCACGCCACATGGAGGCTGATTTAGGAGAACAAGATCTTAGAAGCCCACGGGCCCAGCTTCCTCCCTCATCTCTCCCAGGATGCCACGGCCACCCACTGCCCACAGTACCCCAGGCACCCTGCCTCGGGGCCTCTGCACACACTGTTCTTCTGCCTGGAACTCGCCCGGCAGGCTCCTTCTCAGTCTCCAAGTCACAGCCCACCATACCCTCCCCAAAGAGGGCATCCAGACCACCAGGTCTGAGGTGGACACCCAGCCTCCCCTCCCAGTTCCCCTTGTCCCTGTGTCCTGTTTCAATTTCACATGGCTCTCATCACAAACAATAATTCCTTGTGCATATTTGCTTTTGTGTCTTGCCCTTCTCCCCGAGTAGGCTCACAAACTCCACATGGAAAAGGCTTTAGCTCATTCCCCACCCGCCCTGCCAGTTCCCCAGCCAGGTCTGGGTCCACAGACCCTCAGGACCTGCTTGTGGAAACAGCCCCCAGGCCCTTCACTGCTCTGCCATGTGTCCCAGGGCCATCTCCTTTTGCACCCTTGAGAGCAGGGATTCCTTGTGTGTGCCATATTCCAGGGAAGCTTCCAGAACCTCTACCTAGGACCCAGGGAAGAATTTTGCAAGAGGCCTCAGAGGCTGCAAGAATCGGAGACATCTAGGCCCCACCTTTTACATTTCTCCTAAAGGAGCACTGTCTTAACATTTCCCTGTCTGACAGGGACATGTACGTAGGGTTGTGGAGAGACCCACTATTTGATTAGGCAGAAAGATCTGGGTGAACAGAGCAGGTGGCTGTAATCACAGCAGATGTGTGGGAAAGGCCTGGGAGTCCCTTGGGCTCCATGAGCCAGAGTGCATCTATGGAAATTTTCCTCTTCCCAGGCCTCCCATAGGTAGACCCCTTGGGGGACTGGCCATAGCCAGCACCCGGACTGGACACAGCAAGTTCACAGAGACCACACCAATGTGTGTTCCCCCCCACTGGATCTCCAAGTAGAAGTACTAGTCAAGGAAGAAAGACATACCTCCAGTCCATGTGGGATGATGGGAGTGCACTGGCACAGTGACTATCTTCTGTGAGCTCCAGTTGTCCCATCTCCAGTGGAGACTGCTGTAAGCCTGGACTCAGATCTGAGGTCCTAGAAAATGCTCTGTACTGCAGACAGGCAGGGGCCAGGACCCTGCTCTGCCCAACCTAGTTGGACAGAGCTCTTCCGGCGGGGTCGGGGGGCACATCCCTTCCCCAAGAATTGGCGATATCCCTCAGGTGCCAGCAGAGCCACCTGCCTGCCATGCCTTCCTGGCTTCCTTCCACATTGCAACAACCACTGTGCTGGTGCTTAGCTGAGCGTGTATGTGCAGGCAGGCGCTCCTGCAGCCTTCCCACGACCTATAAACCAGGGTCAACTAAGGCCAGCTAAATTAGAGGACCACCTGAGGCCTCATGCTTAGACACGGCACGTTGGTTCCAGAGTTCCCGCTGTTCCCACCAGTATTTCTCATTGGTCCCTTGCTTTGTTTATCCAGGTGTCTTGGAGGAGCCCTTCCCCCACTCTTTCTTCCTCCCTTTCCCCCTCTTTTCTAGTTAAAAGTCATCTGGTTAATGGACTAGTTGACCTGTCAGCAACCCAAGTCTCTCTGCTCTTTGGTCCCAACACTGGACAATGTCCCAGCAGAAGCCAATGGCAGGCTGAGGGGATGCACTAGAGGCCCCTGTGCTGGCTCTCTGGTGGCACAGTTTTGCACTCTGCGAGTTGGACAGGAGTGTGTGGCAGGCCCCTGAAGCGGTGACAGGAAGGCAGTGGGCAGGGCAGGGAGCCCAACTGACTTGGCCTTGACTCTGGCACCCTGGACAGAGTCCCGCACAGGTTCCACGCGCTTGCCATCGGGGCAGGGGGCACCGGTCTTTCCCCGTGGTTCCTGTTGTGTGGATAATGCCTCCTCTCCACAGGGCCGCTGCCAAGGTAAATGCTCCTGTTGTTTGGAGACCTGCATTCTATCAGTGTGGGAACTCGAGTGTGCCAAGCACCTCCCGACCTGTGCAGGAGGGGCTGGGTGGCCGCGCTCCCACTCCTCTACAGTGTAGTGCATGGCACATTTGGAAGGCGTGGGCTTCCCCCAAATTCCAAACCTAAGAAGTCCCATTAATGTGGTTCAGGGCTTTCTTCCCCTTCCTACCCTCGGAGGGTCACAATCACAGTCATTTCCTAGAAAAGAACAAAAAGGAAGAGTAAGAGAGGGACGAAGGGAAAGGCAAGCAGGGGCCTCCTGGAGCTAGAGCTGGTGGAGTTTGGGTTGGGTTGACCCTGGGGTGCAACTACGGTTAGGGTTCGGAGTATAATTGGGTTGGGTTGGGTCAGGGTTAAAGGTTGGGACCATGCCTTCCACACACGAAACTTTGGGGACACTTCATGTCCAAGCCACAGCAGTCAGACCGGCAGGGTTTGGGACTGCGTCGAGTTGGAGTTAAAAACAGAGTGGATGAGATTGGGCCGAATGTGGATGAAGTGAGAGGGGCCTCCAAGGTCAGTGTTGGTTCCGAGTTTAGCTTGCCTCTCATGAAGGGCAGGCTTGGAACAAGATGTCTCTGTGCCCTTCCCTTCTTCTCCCTCCTTCCTGGGGGTGGGATGGGGGTTTCTGTTCTGGGCACTACTGGGTCACCCAGTGACATTCAGAGCCAAGACCCTAGGAATTTTTCACTTAGCAAAGCAAAGCAGGCATTCAAGGGAGTGGGTTCCTGGGGGGAGTTCTAGGGGCCCCCAGCCAGGGCATGCTCAGGCCTCTAGGAGTGAGGAAGGTGACCTTCCCTGGAGCCTCCTGAGAGTGAAGTCCTGGCAGCGCCTTGACTTTATCCAGCGATGTGCGTGTTGAATTCCGACCCGACACTGGAAGATAATAGATGTGTGCAGTTTTGAGCTACAGGTTGGTGGTAATCTGTTACAGCCAGAGAAGCCAACGCAGCTGGCCCAGAGCCAACAGAACTGGCCTGTGTCTTGGCTTCAGGACGTGGTGGCCGTCTGGATTTGAGCCAGCAGCTCCCTCACTTCAATTTCCTCGTTTTTTTTTTTTAATTAGAGCATTATAATTATACATAATAGTGGGATTCATTGTTACATATTCGTAAATGCACATGGCATAATTCAGTCAATTTCACTCCCCAGTACCTCCTCTTTCCCTTCCCCTCCCTCCCCAGTTCTCTTGCTCCACTCTCCCGTCTTCCTTCTATGCGATCCTCCCCATTTATTTCCTTTTGCCTCTCCGGCTTCCACCCATGAGAGAAAACATACCATCCTTGACTTTCAGAGTTTGGCTTATTTCATCTAATACAATGCTTTCAAGTTCCATCCATTTTTTTGCAAGTGACATAATTTCATTTTTCTTTATGGCTGAATAAAACTCCACTGTGTATACAGAACACATTTTCTCTATCCATTCATCCATTGATGGACACCCAGGATGATTCCATAGTTGGGCTATTGTGAATTGTGCTGCTATAACCATGGGCTTTCATGGATCACTGTAGCAAGATGACTTTAATTCTTCAGGTTAAATACTGAGGAGTGGCTGGTCACATGGTGGTTCCATGCCTAGTCTTTTGAGGAGCCTCCATACTGATCTCCATAGTGCTCGTACTAACTTACAGTCCAACCTACAGTGTGAAAGCGTTCCTTCTTCTCCGCATCCTCCCCAGCATTTATTATTGTTTATATTCTCGATGGCTGCCATTCTGGCTGGAGTGAGATGAAATCTCAGGGTAGTTTTGATTTGCAGTCCCCTGATTGCTAATGATTTTGAACAGTTTTCATATATGTGTTGGCCACTTGTATGTCTTCTTTTGAGAAGCGTCTGTTTAATTCACTTGCCCATTTAGTAACTGGGTTATTTGGGAGTTTTTTTGGTGTAAAGGTTTTGAGTTCTTTATACATTAGATATTAATCCTCTGTCAGAAGAGTGACTAGCAAAGGTTTTCTCCCATTCTCTAGGTTCTCTCTTCACATTTCTGATTGCTTCCTCGTCTGTGCAGAAGCTTTATAATTTGATGCCACCCATTTGTTAATTCCTGGCGTGATTTCCTGAGCTTTAGGGGTCCTATTGAGAAAGCTATTGCCTATCCCTGAAAGCTGGGTGTGTTGACCCTACATTTTCTTCTAGGAGTTGCATGGTTTCTGGTCTAATTCTCGGGTCTTCGGTTCATTTTGAGTTGGTTTTTGTGCAGAGTGAGAGCTCTAGTTTCATTCATCTGCATGTGGATTACCAGTTTTCCCAGTACCATTTTTTAAAAAGCCTGTCTTTTCTCCAATATATATTTTTTGGTACCTTGTCAAAAATCAGATGATTGCATTGGTATGGGTTTGTCTCTGTGTGTTCTATTCTATTCCATTAGTCTGTGTCTCCATTCTTATGCCAGAGCCATACAGCTTTTGTTTCTTTAGCTCTGTAGTATAATTTGAAGTCATGTATTGTAATACCATCAGCATTGCTTTTTTTTGCTTAGTAAATAAAAAAAAAAACGTTGGCTAGTCTGAGTCTTTTATTTCTCCATATGATTTTTAGGACTGTTCTTTCTAGTTCTGTGAACAATGTCATTGATATTATAATGAGGATTGTATTGAATCTGTAGATTGCTTTTGTTAATATGGTGATTTTAGCAATATTAATTCTGCCTATCCATGAACATGGGAAGTCTTTCCATCTTCTAGTGTCTTCTTCAACTTCTCTCTTCAGTGCTCTATGATTTTCTGTGTAGGTCTTTCACCCCCTTGGTTAGATTTATTCCTAAGCACTCTTTTTTCTTATTTTCTTTTTGAGACCCTTGTGAATGGAATTGTTTTCCTTATTTCTTTTCCAGCAGATTCATTATCGGTGTCTAGGCAAGCTATTGATTTTTGTATGTTGATCTTGTATCCAGCTACTTTACTATATCTGTTTATTAGCTCTAGAAATCTTCTGGTGGAGCTTTTGAGATCTTCTAAGTATAGGACCAGGTCATCTGCAAACCGTGATAATTTGACTTCTTTTCCTACTTGTACCCTGATTGTTTTCTTCTCTTGTATAATTGTTCTGGCTAAAATTCCAAGGATTATGTTAAATAAAAGTGGACTTCCTGATCTTGTTCTTTAATTTTTGAGGAAATGCTTTCCATTTTTCTCATTAAGCATGATGCTGGCTTTTGGCAATTTCCTCATTTATAAACAGGATGAGGTCATTTAGCATATATATATATATATATATATATATATATATATATATACACACACACACACACACACACACACACTGGGGAATGAACTCAGGGGCACTCAACCACTGAGCCACATCCCCAGCCCAATTTTTGAATTTTATTTAGAGATAAGTTCTCTCTGAGTTTCTTAGAGCCTCGCTTAATTGCTGAGGCTGGCTTTGAACTTGTGATCCTCCTGCCTCCACCTCCCAAGCCGCTGGGATTACAGGCGGGCGCCACCACACCTGGCCCATTTAGCTCATACTAAGTGCAGATACCACAGGCTCTGACTGGTTCCACGGGTCCCTGGTTCTTACCCATTGCAGGTCCAGAGGGAGGGCTGCACCTTTGGTCATGCTGTGTGCATGTGTGTTTTGGGGGCATGGTCTGTGAGACTTTCAGCGCAGGCAGAAGACAGTAGTGTCTCTGGGTCATGCAGGTACTCCATTTTGGGGGGCCTGGAGGATATGTGTCACAAACCTTCTTTTTTTTATCACTCTTGGCAACAGTCCTCTCTTCCCGTCAGAGGACAGGCAAGGCCAAGGTGGGGCAGAGCAGAGAGGGGCAAGTGGAGTTCAGGAGCAGCAGAGGGTGCTCATCCAGAGAGGTGGGCTTGCTGTGGCCTTACAGGCTCAGGAACTTCTCTGTCCTCTCTCCTCCTTTTCACTCCTGTCTTTCCTTCCCCTCCATTTCTTTCCTCTTGCTGTCTCTTCCATGATTAGGAACTAAGCTTAGTGCATGTGTATGTGTGAGTGTGTTTTTATATTTAGTAAATCCAACTACTAAACCTGGCCCACTTGTGGGTGGCCCTTGAAAGAGTTCCCTCCAACCCTCTTAGCATCCGTGAGCAAGAACAGTCTCAGTGAACCAAGAGCCTGTTTGGCCAGCCAACCATGGGGAGGGGGCCTGGATTTGGGCATCTGAGACCTCCACGTGAGGCTTCTCCTTGTCAGGGTCCTTTCCCCCTTTCTTCCCCGGTCCTGGGGAGTTTGAATGGGTTGTGCTGGGGCCAAGGCCCAGGGTTTCCCGGAGCCCTGTGGGCGGCCTTTGTCACACCCCTGGGCTTCACAAGGTGGTCTTGGACTGCTGACTAGACCACCAAGTCGAGCTTGAGGAAATGAAGGCTGGGGCCCTGTGAGGGTCAGTCTTAGTGTAGGGTTTCATTCTGTGGCTCGGTTGTGCCATGGTAAACACTGCTTTTGGGAAGTTCTGGGGGCCTCCCGTCATGGGCTGGAAACCAGCACAGAGCCACGGCTGTCTCTGGGCCTGGCCTCCCCTCCACCACAGCTGTACTCCATCCCTCTGAAAGCCCCCTCATCACCCCAGAATTGGCTCCTTCGAGAACTCCACCTCACCCCTCGAACCTGCTCCTGTCCCAGGATCTCAGGGAGCACCAAGACCATGCCCCCAATCCACCCTGGTCACCCAAGCTCAAGCCCGTGGCCTTAGCCCTCACTCCTGCGAAGGGAAGGGAGGAGAGGGAGGGGACACAGCAGGAGTGTGAGTGTGCATGTGAGTGTGTGCGTGTGTGTGCGCACAGAGCACCCTGCTGTGCCTCCGTCTGCTCCCCCATTCTCCCCGTGCGTCTGTCACTCTGGAGTCTCATCAGTGTGCAGAGGGCGTCCGAGCCGGAGCCGAGTGAGTCACTGGCTGAGCTGCAGACTGTGGGGGCTGTGCTCGCTCGCTGGGCACAGAATCCCTGCTGGCCTCTGCTCAGCCCCCGCACCAGCGCCCACGCCTGCCCCTGCGGCTGGGTGCTGTCGGACCTGCCATCTCGAGGGGGGAGGGGAGAGCCGCAGTCACTCTCCACAGCTGAAAGCAAGGTCGGAGGGCAGTGGCTGTCCCCAGGGCCATCTCCCTCAGAAGCCCTGTGAGGAGCAGCCCAGATCCCATGGAGATGAATCCATGTCTGTGGGGTGGCTCCTGCATGCCTGCCCCAGGACCTCAGGCACCTGTGCTCCTCAGGGACAGCCCCCCACTATTGCCACCAGGGCCATCTCCTCCTTCACAGCAGGTCACTCTTATGGGTATGATCCTAACCTTCTGTCACATCACACCAGCCCCAGGGCCCATGAGGCTGAGTGTCCAGTGGATCGAGAGATGAATAACAAAAGCCAGGCCACACCGAGGGAGGCAGGGTTCAGAGTGTCTCGTCGTCGCTGTCGTGGGGCTGCCGGCAGTGGCCCGCCACAGATGTTTGTGCACTGGAACACAAACTCACGCTACCTTGCACCTCCACGTCTGGCACAGGGCTTAGCATAGCGTGGGAGCCAAGAAATGTGCCGTGGTGGGAGGCTGGATGCACAGCAAGGCAGGGGGGCAAGCGGGATGATGAAAGAAGCACCTGGGGCAGGTACTATAGAAGGACCTTGCAAACAGCGAGACTAGCTAGTGCAAAGGCACTGGGGCAGGAATGTGCTGAGCCCTAGGGCAAAGAGGAGGGAGGTGAGAAAAAGAGGCGGGATCTCCTCAAGGCAATGGAAGGGAGCAGAGGGATCTCAGGCGGTGAAGGGGACTGACTCATGTCCCATCATCAGGGACCTCCTTCTAGACATAGCAGAGTGTCTGCCAGGTTGGAAAGGGTCTCGTATTTTCTAGAAGAAATAGCAGCATGACTCTTTAGCTTGGGTAAAAAATTTGTTGTCGTCACTTAGCAGGGAACAGGGTGCCCAAGGGACATTGGGGAAGTAGGTCAGGACGAGATGTGGTTCAGAAAACGTCCAGACTCTGTGGGCTGCAGGGGGTGGGGAGGGTCCTGGTCCATCTGCCTGGGCTGTGTCACCTCTGCCCACCCTTCTCACTGGCATTCTGCCATGGCTCAAGGCTCACCTCTGTCCTGCCCTCCTGTCAGCAGGCGCAGGGTCCTCACCTGTCCACAGCTCAGCAGATGTTGGCACCAGCCCGTGTCCCTGGCCACCCAGCCGAGATCACCTATGAAATTTGAGTTCCTGTGCAACACAGTGGGTCTTCTGTGACTCCTCCATCCTCTGGGTCATAATTTCCCCGAGAGCAGACAGATGTCTGTTCCCGTCTGGTGCCCAGCACGGTGCTGGGTGCAATGTGTGCCATCTGTAAGTAGCTGCCTGAGGAGGGCAGGTGATCCCATTTTACAGAGGAGAAGAGTGAGGCAGGCACCTGTGCTCGTTGCCTCCTACCCAGGGTCAGGACCAGAGTGAGATACTCAGGGTGCAAAGTTCGAGGAGGCCCTGGCCCTCAGATGCCAACCAGACTGGGAGTGGGTGCCACTTAAATTTGGGGCCTCGCTTTCTCCACCTCCGTCCCAGCTCACATTGGGACCCACCGCTGCCGGCTGGCCTCCTGCCCTGCCCTCCCCACACCCTCTCTGGGTCGATGCCCATCCTGCCCTAAGCCTCAAGGTGAGCTCACTCCCTCAAACACATCCAGACACCCAAATGTGCAGGGAGAATGAAACCAGCCATTTCTCCCAATGAGCTTGACTTCGGGGGACTGGAGGAGATATTTGTAGCACTTTTAAAACCTTTTATGGATCAGTTTGTTACCACTGATGACAGAGAAAGAAATCATGCTATTAGCGGCAGAAGCTCTAAAAGGTTCGGCTGGTGGGCATTCTGATGGGGACGCCGTGCTGGGAATAAATGCTCCTTGTGTCCTCCCAGCGCTCTTGGTGCGGAAGCCACCCACTGGCTTGGGCCTTCCTGCTCACTTGACGGAGAACTTGGGCAGTTTGCCCTTCTACAGCCGACCCATGGCCTCCCAGGACGCTGGCTGGGGCTGGCCTATCTGGGGCTGTGTGTTGGTATCCCAGCGTGCTTGTGAGATGGAGCGTGTGCCTTGGGGATATGTGCATCTCTCCAGTTGTCTCCCTGTTTGTCGTCCTGCTGCTGACCCCACCCAGCTTTGATTCTCCTCTCCCTCACCCTCTTCCTTGCCTTTCTGGTCCTCCTCCTGGCATCTCCCTGGTACCTTCCTTCCTTCTCTCCCTTGCAGGAATCCAAGACGCTCCACAGACACCAGAAGAACAGGCTGCTGCGGATGCCCTGCTGTGGCCGCCCCAGTCATTCTGAGGACTAGGTTTCTTCTGAAGGCCCAGGGCATCTGCTGCAGCTGCTTTGGGAGTCTGTGGGGTACACATGCATGACCCAAGACGATGAGACTCCCTCAGGTCCTGATGCCACCTGACACTATGGTCTGGTGTCAGCACTGGGTGGGGCTCAGTCCCTGGGAGAGAATCCAGACCCATCCCCAGCCTGTCCCATGACAAGGCCAGTGGAAGAGCTGGGGAGGACAGCTTGGGTCCAGTGTGGGGACACAGATGGCATTGGATGGAGGTGGCCATGGAGTGGGCCATGACAGTGGGATGGGCCAGGTGCCATCGTGTGGCAGAGGTCCTGGGAGAGTGAGGTATTTTAGGAGACAAACAAGTAAGGCGGGTCAGAAGACAGAGACTGAGGCTCAAATCTTGTCTCAACACTGCTTTCTTGGTCAACCTCTTCCACTTTTGGACTCTATTTGCTGATAAAGAGGGACAGGAGAGTGTGACGGGAGACTAGGTCATTGAGGCCTGGCTCTCAGGATGCTCCTTATGAACCTGCAGCAGAGCTAAGAAGTCCCATGTCCCTGGGTGCAGAACTGGCTGGAACGGGAGCCTAAGAACCCAGGCTACCCAGTCTCACTAGGTGCCAGGGATGGTCCCAGGGGCCATGCGGCCTCGGGATAAGGAATTCGTGGAAAGTATTCACCATCCAGCTGCTCACACAGCTAAAGAAGCCGCAGGCACCAGAGACAGGGCAGTGAGCATGGGCAGCTGGTATCCTGCCAGTCATCTCGCTCCATAACCATGCTCTTCCTTGCTATGTCACTACCAACCTGTGGAATGAAGGACTTTGAGGCCAGGCTCTTGGCTTTGGACTCCATCCTGCATGGAAAGAAAGGGACTGGCAGCTCCAGGTGTGTCTGTGTGGCCTGGGCAAGTCTCACGCAGCAGAGCGAGACCTTGGGGGCTGCTAAGGGACTGCCGCCATTCTTGCATTTGGGAACTTATCTGTCACAGTGGCTCCGTCATTGGGTAGCGTAGAGCGTCTCTGAAAGGTGCTCCTCCTCTTCCTTCCAGGTTCCTGTCCTGATGGCTTCCATGCCGGTGGGGCCCACAACATGTCGTGGCCCTCAAACAACTCAAACATCTGATGAAATGCTTGGTAATACATTCTCCATAAGCCCCATCCCCTGAAGAGCCTGTCTTTGAGTGACTGCTGGGGCTGCCCTCCATGGGGACCATACTTTAAGTATGCAGCTTATATTTAATTTAAAGGAACAACAGACTCCCCTGCCCCCAAGCTCTCAAACTCCTGGGAAGATGGGGAGACAGTAAAGGGGGGAGACAGGAGACATATGACTCATTCAGCACCCAACCCAACACACGTATCTGTGGGCCACTCCTGGCTCCAGAAACCCTCTGGGTTTCTGGATGTTGCCAGCCTGCCCCTACAAATGCCCACTCTGTCATTTATCATTAGCCATCTGGTTTCCCACCATTGGGGACAGCCAGAGCCCAGAGCAGGCCCTACTAAACTGGGTGGCAGCTGCACCCTGCTCCACCATAGCCCAGGAAGGTGTGTGCCTTCCTGGATCATCCTAGATTGGAAATGTCCATCTGTCATCTCACCCAGGCCTGCAGATACAGCTCCTCACCATCCCAGGCTGGAGTTTCTTGACAGTCAGATAAGCCTGCTCACAGAGACACAGCCTTAACACCACTTAGAGAGCAACACGATTGAATGGGATAAAGCCTTGGGCATCCACGAACCAATTTATGGTATCAGCCGAGATGAAAAGGCTCGTTTTCCTAATAGACACCCCAACTGAACACAATCCAGAGCCTGAGAGCTTCAGTGAAACTTCTCAGCCTTTGCCTCTTGAAATTGGGGCAAAATCCAGACAGTTGTCAGTCTTACCACTTCCATGAGCGTGATATGTTTTTGTAATATTCTATGGGACCCTTTTGCCAAGGGAGAGATGCCCCAGCTGCTTTGGGGGCTCAAAGCCAGTGTCTTCAGTCTTTTTTCACATAATGCTAGCACTGCATTCCAGTTCCCCCTTCTAGAGGGAAGATGTCAGATAAACGGAGCATTCTGGAGCAGTCTGGGCAGCTGAAGGGGTAAGTATTCACCTTCCACTGGCTTCTCGTCTCCTTGAAATAGCAGGCTCCCCAGAACCAAGTGCACAACCATTGTCAAGCCCGTTCCTTAAACAGAAAAAGGCTCTCTCCCAACCCCAGCTGAGGGACATGGACCTCCTCTGGAGTCCCCCTCTGAGAGGGCACAGTCAGCCCGCAGGTGCCTGACTTGGGGAAATGGCTCCCTCCTTGGAGTTGCTAAAACATTTATCATCCCTGCAATGTGCGCAATTAATCACGCGCTGCCTGGAATCTCTCTTCGGTTGTTGTATCGAACGCTGCTTAGCCCTTATCAGCCAGGAGGCTTCCCATATCTTGTCTTTTTAACTCATCATGAGCTTCCAGAGAGCTGGACAAATGTCCACCCCTCCCTGTCCCCATATCCATTGCCTGGATATGCCTGATCTCACCATCCTCTGAGGAGGCTGCATCTCCCGGGTGGTAAAGTGTTGGCTCGTGGGGAACTTAGCACAGAGACTGGTGCCTTCTAAGTGCCTGAGAAAGGACCACTGATACTGGCACCATTATTGCTAATGCTGTTCGGCTTACCATGCTGTTACTGAGCATGTTCAGCGTGCTAGGAGAGGCAGGGGCTTCACCAGCCACCCACGAGGGGTGCCCATGGACTTCCTCGAAACCATCTGGAATTGGGTTGGCAACTGTAGACTCCACTCCCTACTGAGGGATGCACTGATTCCCTCTGGGAGAGGTTGTCTTTCCTCAAAGCCCTCCATGTCTGGGCGAAGGTGGTTGTTTTGATCTCAAGAGCAGTGTGACTTTCGGAGCAGAGGGAGACGTATCTATCCACAGGCAGCAAGGAAAGACCCATCTGTGCGGGATGACTGCTGGAAAGTGTCACCCACGTCCCAGCAATGCCTCTCCCTGGCCAAAGGATGGGGTGAATAAGCACAGAAGGTTGGGGGGCTAGGAGTCCAGGTAAATTCAAGAGGTGTTTATATGATCTATGCCGTGGTCATTTCGAATAGGACACTACCACTGGACCGCGGGTACCATGCTACCTGTGCCATCTCCTGCACGTTATTTTCAGAAGCTTCTTCTGGTTCCTGTGGCAAATGTCTACGGCTACAGGGGAAGCCCACCAGGGGTGTCACGGTCATCCAGAGGAGTGTGGCTTGGACTAGGAGGTAGAACGGGGAGAGAAGGCTTCCTTCTGGTCCTCTTCCAGCCCAGCTTCCCTGCCCCTGCCCAACACCCTCCCCTCACCGCCCAGTTCCTCCTCAGCCTGTGTCAGGGCTTCCCGCTGGTTTGTCAGCCGTGAATAGGGCTCTGTGCAGATGAGCCCTGGCTTAGTGGTCTCTGCTCACTGAACACCAGAAGGAAGCAGAGCAGGTGGGTCACTGTGTCCCTTTCTGGTTCAGTCTTCACAGAAATCCCATCGACGGCTCCATGACAGTGAGCCAGACTCCGGGATGAGGAGAGAAGGCTTATCTCCTAGGCTGCATATGATTTCATTCAAATCTGAGCATTTGAAGTCATGTCTCATTCCTGCCTGAGGCTGTGACTCTCATGAGGTCTGTTCTATAGCTTCCTTCCCAGCAAAGCCTGAGTTGGGGACAGCTGAGACTAGCCCCAGGTCCCAGAAGGAAAGAGACCTACATCTCCCTCTAGGGCCACCAGTCCAGGGACAATGGCGGTCTGTCAGCCTGTAGTGAATGTCATAAGATCCAAAAAGTCACTCTCCTTGCCCTGATGAGCCTTTGAGAACACAGCACAAATTTTTGAAACACACACACACACATACATACACACACACACACACACATGTAGAAACTAAAGAGGAGGAAGAGGAGGGAATCCAAGGTGACATTGGCTCCAAATGGCCCCCAAGGATAACAGCAAAGCTGGCCTCTCTGAGCTGTCTGTAGGGCACTTGGTGCTAACCAGGGTGAGCCCATATCCAGCTGGGGCCTGAGAGTGGCCTTGTATGAAAATTGGCACTTTGCAGACTGATCACCTACATATCTTCAGATCATCCTGGATGGAAGGGGTCCCAAGTCCTCATGAGAAGAGGGGAGAATGGGAGACTCAGAGGAAGAGGCTCATGTGGCCACAGAGCAGACATGAGGGGTGCAGCCATGGGCCAAGGTCACCAGGAGCCACCAGAGACTGGAAGAGGCAGGAAGGATCCTCCCCTCAAGCCTGCACAAGGAGCTGGCCACACCTGGACTCGACTTCTGCCCTCCAGGACAGGCCCTGGCCGGTGTGAGCAGAACAGCGGTATATCCTCCCATGTCCAGGTAGGAGATTTCTTGATTGCTTTCTATTGCCCCCGGATGGCCCACTAGTGCTTACCACCACCTCCCTGGGGAAGTGGTGTGGCAGCAGGGTTGGGGAGATGCAGACGCAGCCTCAGCAAAGGCCACCAGCATTTGCAGGGACGCAGGTTGCCATGAGGTTTCCCATGAAGCAAGAGTGAAGGGCAACTGAGAGTCATGAGCAGGTTTCCACAAAGTACCTGAGACCAGGTGCCGCTCCCTGGAGGACTTTGTGTGGCCTCTTGCCATCTTTGCCTCCTCCCTGGCCCACCCCCAGCCACTGCAGCCTTATTCACTACGCATTCTTTGGACAGAAATTTATCAAGTACCTAAATATGCCTGGCTGAAGATTGGAGCCACCCTGTGAGCAGGCAGCTCCTGTAATGTCCTGTGGGAAGAGACAAACATAAAAGAAATTATGCCAAGCTTTCGGGAAGACTTCCAGAGAATGTGGCTGGAGAGCTCCAGGTGAAGCCATTCAGGCTGCGACTGGAAGGACAAGAGAATAAGTGATCAGTCCATGATGTCTGTTATGCCACTGGTCACCACAGTCGATGTGACACATCTGGCTGGTCTAGGGGGTGGCCTTTTATCTCCCAGAGCCACTTCCAAAAGACCTTCCCAAGGAGGAGCAGTCCAGAGCTCTATGTCAATCAGTGTTCTGAAGCTACATGTGCAGTGATTGATTAGCAGTGTCTGCTAGGAACATGGGCAAGGAGAGGGTCAGGAGTGCCATGTATTTGCCATCCTTCATAACTGAGCGTCTTGTTCCTCTCTCAAAGCCCCAAACACTTTCTAGGTTCAGTGGCATACACTTGATAGATGTTTAAAAAATTTTTGCTGTTTGATCAATACAGTTTATTCCACAGTTATTTTATAGCCTGGTGACCGCAAGCTAGATGAAGAGATACGAGAGGGGAGGGGTAGGAGAATCTGGCTGCCAGATGGGGGTTGAGAGATGCCTGCCAGACAAGGAGACCATCTTGCCAATGGAGCAAGAGGGGCTGATCTCTCCGAGCCTGTGGGTCTGCACAGCGCCTGGCACTGTCTTAGATTTTGGGAGTGCCAAGACCCCTGCCCACGAAGACACCTGTCTAAGCTCATGAGCTTTTTTGCAAGAAATTCTGTTGGCCTCCTCGAGAGGCAGGATTCTAGAGCTGAGATGCCCTGGTGGCAGCTCCTGCCTCCTAACCCAGCAGAGAAAGGGGGCTCTGGTGCCATTTGACAAGCACTCCTATGAAAGCGCCCTTAGCAGGCCAGAGAAAGACCCTACCCAATGGGTCCTGGTCCCAGTGTCCAGAGCTTAAACTCTCTTAAGATGAGGAACTATCACACGGAGCCCCACCTGCAAAGGACAAGGGTGTGCTGTGTGGGCCCCACGTCGGCCCTGGTTCCTGTTTCTGTGGGATCTTCCATCTTGCAAGCCAGATAGCCACAGCATGTTCTCTGTAGATGTTTTTCCACTTTTTCCAGAGCCAAGAACCAAGGGAAAAGCTGGAAAATGAAAAAGTAAGGAAAGTAAAGTTCAGGCCGTGTCCACCACATTGGGGTGGCCTTAAGAGAGTGCTTTCTTGAAGGATGCTGGTCCTACTGGCCCTCCCTAGGACCATGTGCTCCCTGATGTGCTGGGAATGTTCAGACCCCTCTGTCCCCAAGACTCTCACAAACACACCTGTGTACCACAGGAACAATGCAGCAGCCACTGAGGCTTCCAATACTTCCCTCCCTCTGCTTGCCTGTCTGAGGAACCAGAAAAGGCTCGTGGGTGACCTGTGCCTGGTCCAGGTGAGTGGCAGCTCACCCTCACTGCTCTGTGGCTGTGGTCTGAGGTCAGAGTTGGCATGAAGGATGCTGCTCCTGGCATGCAGGATGGCTGCTCCATCCTGAGACACCAGAGCCTCTGGAGGGCCACCAGAGCAGAAAGGGGACCTCTTCTAGGGCCTCTGCATGAGAAGACCAGCAGTTGTCAACCAGGTCTCCAGGGGACATTGGCCATATCTGGAGCCAGTGTTGGCTGCATTGTGTGGGGGAGGCTGCTGAGGACATCTGGCAACAGAGGTCAGGATGCTGCTCAGCACCCTGCAGGGAGTGACAGGATGGCCCAAGTGCCACCTGTGCCCAGGGCCAAAGAATGCTGCCTCGAGTCCCTTGTTGTCACTGAGGCCACCGAGGTGTTCACTGTCCCCAGGGCTCCCCATGGGGTGGGAATGCCCTTCTGGAGCTCAGGCCAGCCAGGGGCCAAGGGGGAGAGGCCTTTCCCAAGGCAGGGCAGTTATCTGACAGCCACTCACTGAGCTCACTTCCTCCTCTCTTTCCTGTTCTCTTCTGTGATGGGAGGCCTCGTGGACTTTCTTTTTTCTTTTTTCTTTTTTTGTAATTGTAGTTGTAGATGGACAGCCTGCCTTTGCTCTATTTGTTTATTTTGGGTGGTGCTAGGGACCTAATCCAGTGCCTCACGCATGCTAGCCAAGCACTATAGCCCCAGCCCCCTGGTACACCTTTCAAATAAAAATGGGTGAAGAGAAAGCCTGGATGTCCCTGCAATCTGTCCCCACCCGAGGAAAGAAGTGAACCCAACTGGAGGCCCATCCTAGAGAGACCAAAAAATCAAAAAGGAAGGAAGGAAGGAGGAAGGGAGGTTTCACCCTGGTAGACCCCCCGACAGGCCCTCTGTGCCTGCCTCACATGGAGATGCTCTGTAGAGACTTCTGGAGAGGGGCTTTGCAATCCTTCCATTCCAAGCAGTGGCCAGGGCAGGCGGCCACGGGGATGTGGGACTGAGACGACCCAGTTGATGGGAGCCCACCAGCCTGCCCCTGAAAGGAAAGGCCGCCCCAGAACCTTCTCCATGGCTGCAGCTTGGAAGGGCTACATCAGTGCTTCCAACCTGGAGGAACTTCTGCCCCCAGGAACCTCAGTCTTTAGGCTCTGAGTCAGAGCTGGAGCCCCAAGATGCCCATGTGCACTTACCCCAGGAAGCTGTGTCGCCCAGGAGACCTCACCCTTCCCTTCCTGCTGTACCTCTCCCTGTGACCTCGTCCCCTGGAACCTGCACAACTTAACTCCTGGTTTCTGCTCCAGCATTACCTCTTCCCAGAGGCCTTCCCTGGCACCCCTCCTGTGTCTGTTGTCTGCCATGAGGCAGGACCCTGTGTCTTGTTGGCCGTTATGTCCCCAGCAGCCAGCTTGATGCCTGGCATACAGTACCAGCTCTGCCAACATCTCAGTGCTTCTGCTGAGCTACTCCTGGGGACTCTGACCTAAGACCATCATGGGTGATGCTAGTATCCCCCACCAAAATCAACATGACCAAGGGATGAGGAGGTTGGCCCTGGAACCAGCTGGGCATGAGTTTCATGTTGACTGTGCCTCTGTGTGACCTCAGGTCAGTCTCAGGAGCTCTGAAACTTCCTCTTTGTGGGACAGGCAGGCAGGAGAGAATTCCACCTGTTTCTGGTGCTGAGAGTTGTAACAAGAAGCATGGCTGAGCCATTTACTCAATCAGGGTGCCAAGACCTGGGTGTTTCTTTCCCAGTTGGTCCTTTGGGACACCATGTTGGTCACCCTCCATGTGCCTCTCATCTTGAAGGACCATGGAGCGGTGAAAACTCTGCTTCTGCATGTGGAGCCTTTGGCTGCGGGATTTGCATCAAAAGCTTCCCAGAGTGGCCCTGTTTGGACTTCAACATGGTGGCCCCTCTGCCAGGGTGGTCCCAGTGAAGAAGGCCTGCTGGGGCCTCCCGTGTGGAAACCAAAGAAGCCTGGCTGGTCCCATGGCCATCAACACACGCCCAGCACTGCGTGCCAGAATCCAGATTGCTAGACTAAGGACAGGCTGGGACACCAGCCGGGCAGTGCTAGGGACCCAATCCAGTGCCTCACGCATGCTAGGTGGGGAAAGGTGGCTGCCCGAAAAGCTCTCCTCAGGTCCCCACCACTATCAGGAGCCCACCCAGACCCCTGACTCAAAGAACAGGCTGTCAGTGCTCCACTCTGGATGGCGGAAGCCTCAGCTCCCAAGGAGGAAATTGCCCTGCTCCGGGCTCTCTCCTGTCAGCCCACAGCCATCTGCCGCCCCAAAGTTTCTCCGGGACCAGGGCCCCTGGCCAAGGCTGACACGTTTGAGAGGAATAGTCCCTCATTTCACACCAAGCTGCACCCTGAGCTCACAGCCCCGTCCTTAGCATGCCGGCTCACACAGTCACCCTCTTTAACTTCAGGCCTAAGCGCCTTTGGCAGGGGTGCTGCCTGCTGCCACCCTGCACACTGTCCAAACAGCCTGGCCACCAGAGATTGTAGCACAGGCCAATCACACCACAGCATGAAGCTTACAGCCACCCCTGACCGCACTGCACGGGGGTTGCTGCTTCATCCGCCCCCCCCCAGAGAGGATTGCCTTTATCTCCCAAGAGGTTCATTCATCCATTTACTATTCATTTATTCTTTCATTCACCCAACAAATATTTACAAAGCCCTCACTCTGGGTGAGGAGAGCACAGAAATGAATTAGGTACACACAATCCTGCAGCTCTTCGTGGTTCTGAAAAGAAGATAAGAAAAGCTACATCTGAGGTCCGTGGGGCTCACTGTTCCTTGCCTACCAGGGTGTGCTGGTGACAAAGCCCCAATTTTCCCTGAGAAAGCACCCCTTGCTTTGAGAGCCTGGCCCAGCTGTTGCTCAGGCCAGGAAGAGGCTCAGTCCCCTGGAGATAGCCATTGATGACTGGTCACCCAATTCAGGCCACTGAGACTCTGTTCTGAGACCTTTGCTGGGATGACCATGAGTCCAGTAATAGTGCAAGTTGCCAACGATGCTTACCAAAGCATCTACTCATTCTTCGGAAGGCTTCCTGAAGGCAGAGCTTCATGTCTTAAAATGAGAGGAGAGCACAGCTGGCATGCGGACCAGGCCTTTGTCCACCTGCTGACCCTTGTCTGCTAAGCGGAAATGCACAGTTCCACGCAGACCTGAGTCCTTCCTCCATGTGTACGTGGTCCCCTTCAGCTGGCCTGCCACACCTGTCCACCCCATTTCTGAACTGGACCTAGATCTAAGTGCTCTTAACCCAAAGACAGAAAGAACACCAACATTGTCCCAACAACCAAATATGGGATAAGGTCCTGCTCTTCTCAGGGACTTGGGGAAGATGGCAATGTTTCTTTGTGGTGCACTCAGGAGTGGTAAAGAACTGGCTTCAAGGCCAAAATGCCCCTGCTTAGCTGTGTGGCCTGGGGCAAATAGCTTCCCTTCCCTGGGCTATATGATCTCTAGGCATCTAACTAGTAAACTTTTTATTTCCAAGAGATGCTGAGGCCAGGAGGCACGGAGTAGAGGTCGGAGCACGTGGGCTGACCAGTGAGCTCCTGGGCATGGCTGTCTCCTGTCCCGTTTCCTCTCTGCTGGACTCCAGAAACCTCACCCTGCCTGGCTGCTCCCTTGCTTCCAACCCAACTCCTAACACCTTTCTTTTTCGCTTTCTTCTGTTTTTCCTTTTGCTTCGGTTCCAGGCAGATCAGGGTAGGAAATTGTGTTGAATCAAGACAGAAGTGTTTGAGGTTGCTAATGGCATCCCAAGGAAAGGCCAAGTGAGCTATTCCACTTCACATGATGTTTTTATCAGAGGTCCTGGAAAGAGTTTTCTAGTGGGAACAAGTCTGGTTTCCTTGGAAAGATGGAATCCTGGCCAGGCCAGCAGGAAGCTGGGCCCTCCTGGCACGCGGGAGGCTGGAAAGGCCTGTAAGTCAAGCCAAGGCAATCCCGGAGAACAGTCTCTCTCTTTCTGTCCCAAGAACCTGAGCCTCACCCATCTGCCTGGGAATCCTACCCTTTAAGATGGAAGCTTCACACTGCACCTCCATTTGGAGTCATTCTCTCAAGAGAGCACACACAAGACTGTGTTGTATCCATGGTGCTCAAAGGAAAACCGCGTGTGGTCTTCCAACTGGCCAACTTTGAAAGATGCCTGAACTCCAGGATGCTCTGAGAATTGAATCCAGGCCCACTTTGGCATTGAAGCCCAATAAGATCAGAGCCAGCCTTTGGTCCTCAGCTCGGCCTGCAGCTCTCCCTCCTCCGATCTCCTCCTGCCTACCTGGCTCCTTTCTGCTCCTCAAAGACTCTGGGTCCAGGCCACCATGGGGCTTTGCCCTCACAGCACTCTCTATCCAAGGCTCTTCCATGGCTGTGCCCCACGGCCCTTTGGGGCATGATGTCACTGGCTCTGAGAGGCCTCCCTGAACTACCCCTCCACCCCACGCCTGTCAAAGCTGTCTGTTCTTTCCTGTCCTCCGGGACTTATCCCTCTCAGAGACCACAGTATCTGTGGCTTGCCTTCTGGATCCTTCTCTTAGAAAATGAAGGGTGGGAAGGCATTGGTTTTGACATTGTCTTCTCAGAATCAGGAACAGCACCTGGCCTAAGATGGGCCTATCCACCAGAAAGGCAGAATCAGGAGCTCCGTGGGTGTGAATATGTGAGGGGCTGCGGCAGGGACACTGGCTGAGACATCTGTGGAGCTGTGTAGGGACCTCCTTAAGGAGTAACCTCGAGGCTGCTGCTGGGGCCTGAGGTTCCCAGGACTGTCTGTCAGGAGGAATGCATTAGCTGGAGCTCCAGGACCACACGCTGGACTCTGTGGCTATTACTGATGCCCCTGACCACAGTGGCAAGGGCACCTAGCACTGTGAGCACTGAGCCCACCGTCATAGAGCTGAGCACATGCACCTGGCCAGGAGTCAGACAGCAGGAGGGGTGCCAGGCCCAGGTGCAGGCAGAGCTTCAAGCTGCCTCACACCAACGAAGCCAGGTCAGCAGATCAGCAGCAATTGTGTCAGCCACAAAAAAATGGCTGCTGTCTCCCTTGCCTTCTGCATCTTGCAAGAAGCTCCCTTGAGGCCCATCCGAACTGTAAATACACAAGAAAGAGAATTCCAAGAAATGCAGCCGGGCTGGCCAAGTGAGCACATTCCCCAGTCGTCATCTCAGGTCCACAGCAGCCAGGATTGATGGAGTGTTGGGGTGGCTCTGGGATCCAGCAGGACCTCCTGAGACTGGCACATCCATCTCTGTGAAATCCAGCCTCTGCTGCCCCTCATCCTTATTCCAAGTCCCTACCTCCCTCCCAAAACAGCCCAGGCCCATTGGGGCTGACCCCTTAGTCCAGAACCCTGAGCCTTGCCACCACCTCCCCACAGGAACCCTTAGCACCTTGAAAGACTCCAGCCTTGCACAACACCTCTGGAAGCCATTTCACGCGAAGGCTGAGTCACGGCCTTGTCCATCCTTCCCTCCCAGCTCCCTTCACTGAAGAAACAGCTATTATACTGCGTTCCTTATGTCTCTTTTCAGAGATGGCCTAATCACATACCAATAAAATATATATTTTTTACTTCCTTATGTGAAATTCTGGATTTTGTGGGGTTTTTTTTTCCTTTTAACACTGTATCTTGGATATCTTTCCAAACTAAAATATATAGAATGATTTATTTTTTTAATGGCTGCATGGGATTCCACAGGCATGGGCCACAATTTGTTTGACTGGTTGCTTTCAGTTGGATGTTTAGATGGCTTCCGTTTTCATGGAGATAAACAGCACTGCAGTGAAGATCCTTTTACACGCCAAGATCTATGCCTGGCTGATTTGTAGTTCAGTAGGGATGCCACCTCCTCCAGGAAATTCACCTAAATCTTTAGAAGTTAGTTGTGTTATGGTTTGGATTTTAAATGACCCTCCAAAGCCAAAGGCTTGATTATCAGTCTGTGAGGCTATTAGGAAGCAGTGGCATCTTAAGGAGGTGAGGCTAATAGAAGGAAGTAAAGTTTATGGGGCATGTCCTGGAAGAAGCTCTTGGGTCCCTGGCCCCTGCTCTTTCTGTCTTTGGTCCCAGCTGCTATGAGGGCAGTGGCTCTGCTTCACCATGTGCTCTCACCATGATGTGCTGCCTCGCCCCAGGCCCAAAGCAGGAGCCAACCAACCATGAAATTGTGAACCAAAATCAGCCTTTTCCTCCTTATGAGTTGATGGTTTCAGGTGTTTCGTCACAGTGACAGAAACCTGACTCACACAGGTTGGCTGCCTTTCTTTGGCTTCCAGGCACACTGTACCTAGACTCGCCATAAGATATTGATGTGTCTGCTATCCCTGTGTCCTAAAGTTCATCTGAGTCACCAAGACAATTTGCAGTACCTGACGCACAGTGGGAACTCAACAGATGTCTGTGTATCCAAAGAACAACAGACTTAAGATGCTGATCTCTTCTTCAAGGCTCCAAATCCCACGCGCTTACTTTACACACCACCCTCCCCTCCAGAGGCATCGCTGCTTGCTGGCCCTCCGGCTTTCTTCAGAGTCCTGCTTCTCCAGCTTTGCTACACTGTCCCAGTCTGGGGTCCCTCCCTCCTTTTCCTGTCCTTCAAGGCACAGGTCTTCCTCACAGCTCCACGAAGGCAGCGTTCCCTGAGACACCGCCTCTCCCTTTCTGGACTGCCGCCGCCTCTGTAGGCACTTGGGCATATTTCTTCAAGCCCCATTGCTCACTGATTGTTTTCCATCTGTTGGTTTGTGTCCCGGCTAGACGCACGTTCTCTGAGAGCAGAGCATCTTTCTCAGCGCTAGTGTCTCCCACCATGTGGGGCTTGTTTGATGCTTCTGTCTGGAGGGGTAGATTGGTTCTTTCATTGGCTGCTGGATATTGTCCCCAGGGAATCAGCAAGGGCTTAAAAGTCACCGTCCTGCTAACTGCCATGGTGGGAGATGTGTCACATAGGGAACTCACGGAGTCTTTTCTCTTGCCCTGCTCCCTTAGTCTGGGATTTCAGCAAGTGACTCTCAGTCACATCATGTCCTGTTACCCTAATTCCTAGACTGAAGCATCTCCCCCAGGAAGTCACTCCTTCAGAAGACACCCGGCGTGTGACTTACCTCCCCAGATTCTGGAACCACTGCTTCCCAGAGGAAAAGGAGCACCCAGACCCCATAGCCAGCTGTGTTTCCTGACAAGACTGGACACAGTCCGGCTCAATCAACTTTCATTTCCATCAAAAAGACCGCAAGCATGCTGTGGAGCCCCTTAGGTGGCGTGGGTAGGTCATATCTGACGGAGCCAAAGGAAACACTGACCGAAGTTTAGAACTGAACTTAGGAAGGAAAAAAGGGAAAGAAGGAACCAGAGACATGCTTTTCACCGACAATCTCACCTGGAGGTGCAAACTGACTTAGACATCAGCTAAGGAGGAGTTGGCCTTTTGAAGGGAGGGGGAACTAGTCAAGAGGGGACACAAAGTCAGAATTACTGCCCTGGGTGTCCACAACCCTCTTATTAACCCAAGGCCCCTCCAGGCCTTTGAGCTCAGGGATGGCTCCTGGTTAGGGGGCAGGCCCACTCTCACCAACACGCCTGCCCCCACCAGCTCCCCAGCTGGGGAATAGAAAGTAGAGCAACACACAGGTCCAGGTGGGATCACCACACAGGTGCTCCAAGGAAAGGTGCTGCCATGGCTGAGGGTGGGAAGGGCTTGTCAGGGAATCCAGGATAACCCCCCAAGGCCAGCGGCTTCTCTGGGGAAGGGCTATGGTGGCAGAGGTGGGCTGGGCAGGGGACTGTGGGGGAGTGTATTCCAGCTTATGGAGGAGAAGCCTGGGCCAGTTTCTCCCAGGAGACAGCTGGGAGACAAGGCAGACCTTTTCTCAGCAGAGTGTACCAATAGTGACCTTTTCAGAAAGGTGACGGTTTAGAGCTCCTCCTGAGCCAGGAGCTGACTCTGGAGACGTGGAGACCAGCTAGCTGGTCCACAGAGGTGACAAGAGCCATGCAGTGACAGTGAGGAGGAGCAGGAGAGGACGTGGGCCACAGTGAGAGTGCAGAATCCTTTGCAATCTGGTCATGGATGTCAGCAGGTAGCAGGAGCCAAGAGGACTGAGGACCACAGATGGTCCTGAAGGCTCCACTTAGGGGACCACTGTGACCAATCAGGAACTGAGGAGGGGAGCACACTTGGGTCAGAATCCAGCGGCTCATGCTGGACATGCAGGACAACCAGGCAGCTCTGTGCAGGCAGCTAGCTGGAAGCTCAAGGTCCACAGAGAGAAGGTGAGGGTTGAGGATGGAGTTTGGAGGGGAAGGCCAGAGGCAGGTGGTCCCTGAAATCATGGTAGGTAACAGCAAAATAGCTGGGATAAAACCTTGTATAAAGTCAGCATTTGGTGGGTGAGCTACCAAGATCCAGAAGGAGAACAAGATACAAACAAAGTTCTGGAAGCCAGGGTGATACATTTTAAGGAGAGACCTATGGCAATGTGCAGAGGACAGGGTAGATTGAGCACTGGCTGGAGGCAGAAATCTGTTGCATTTGAACAACCAACAGCCCTTTCTGGGCTGTAACACCCTGATTTCAGAAAAAGCCAGCTGTGGTTCATATTGTCAGAGTAGATCTGATGCTGGACCCTTGCTGACCTGAGTGCTGAATGGCCATGTAACCAAGACCTGACCAGTCTGTTGGTCAATCCTTTCTGGTGACAGTTTAGGGGGCAGGGACAGGGATGTGACCCAAGACAGGGCAATGAGAGTCAATTCTAGGACTTCTGTTGAAACCATTGGGCAGGAGAAGCACTCTTCCTGCAAGGTGCTACTGTGTGTGATGCCAGCGTGGCACTTCCTCATACCTACCTGAGAGTCGGCCTGAGGAGGAATCCAACCCAAACAGGAAGAGATGAGGCAGACTCGTTGGTACTGTTGACTCTCTGGATCCTGCCATGCCTAGATTTCTTTATTTACTTGTGCCAAAGCATTAGCTTTTAAACTTAAGCCAATTTAATTTGAGTTCTGTCATTTGCAACTAAAGGTGTCCTGACCCGCGCATGTCCATGTGACTAATGAGCGGCTTCTGGTGACAAAGTAGCATCTGGAGAAGGCTAGAGTCCAGCCCTGGACTGGAGGATCACACAAATTACCATGAGCAGGTCAGCGGTTATGGCCATGGGAAAAAAAACCTAGAAACTGAGGAGCTGGCCTCATGTCAATAACTGCTAGCATGAAAACACAACGATTTCCTTTATATTTCAAGGGTTGGGTCATACTGGCCAGCCCTGGCTTGGCACAGCAACTTAGTGTTCCTGCCAAGGGAGATGGTTAAGATGGGAGGCTGATTTATTTGAGTACATATGTGTCAACATCATCCTGGAAAAAAAAGCAAAAAGGGAGAATGCAGATATGCCTGCTGGCATGTGTTATTACCAAAGAGGCCTCTTTCTTGGCCTCAGAGACAGAAAGCCAGAATGTTAGACATTACTTGAATCTCAAGGTTGACCAAGCATGGGCCTTGGAACAACAGAGTCCCCTCTGTATACTGAGCAAGGTAGGGGCCTGCCTTACATAGAGTGGACCTGAGTGGTGATAAGGAACCCCATGAAGACCCCAGGAAGGAAGAGGCAGTGAGTGCTAAGGTGGACTCCTAAACAGCAAGAATCCTGGTGTGGTTGAAGAACCACACTGAGAGGGTGACAGAACCACTCTCTGTCCATGCCACCCACTTCAAGTCTTGTCTGTCCAGTGTCCTCTGGTACTTAATACATCCAATCTCAGCTCTCGACCTATCAGTCCATGCATAACCCATTCCACAGACTTTTTTTTTCAGGGGGTGGCACTAAGTCTGGAAAGAAGTGTTCCCCAAGCAGAAGGGGAAGGGCACACCCTTGCAGAGAAGGGTCTTTGAGCCACATCCTGGAGAGAAAGCAATCCACAGGGGTGAGGCCTATTGGGAAGAGCTGTGGATGCCAACCCTCCATCTGTCTGCCATGGGAGAGAATGGAACACCTGCGTGCAGAACACCAGCAAGGGTGGATCCAAGAAAAGCCTGAGGAAATGCTCGTGCCTGGGATGAATCAAAACTGGTCCTATACTGTATTCTAATACACCCTTGAAGTAGCAGGGACCAACGGTTCAGGAGAGTAAAGGAGAAACACTGAAGATGGGAGACCATTCCATCATTTAGCTTAATGTTGTCTGCCAACCAAGAGAAGAACATCATCAGTTCACATTAGCAACCGCCCAGTGTGGAGTGGCTTGGGGAGCACCTGGCTTTCTACTGAGCACTGACAGAGATCAGCTGCTATGACCAGAGGGAGCTGTTCTGGGGCCTCCATCAGGCAGTGACATGATCAGATTTGTGCTTTGGAAAGGTCACTGCGGCTGCAGGGTAGAGGATGGATGGAGGGGAAGAGCCGGCTGGTGGTTTGGAAGCTGCTGGAAAAGCACACGTGATGAGAACCATAATTCGGGCAAAGGGAGGGGCTGGGCAGTTTCTTGAGGGTAAGAGTTCAGGTCTGTGTCTGAGCAAGACCAAGATGCAGTCACCACTAGATTTTTGTGCTTACACACTCAAATTGTCTGGGGTAAAAAGCTAATGGGATCTACACAAAACAAAACTGATGTCTCTTTCTAGTCCCTGCTTGGGAGAGGGGTGGTCAAAGCTGAAGACAGCACAGAAGTGCATTCTGAAGTTGAAACCCTCAAGGTTTGAGGAACTATTTTGGTAGACAGACTACAAAACTCCTGCTTCTGAATCTGCTTGTTGGGTCGGCTCTGGGCAAATGAGACATTTCTGAGGCTTGGGGGCTTTTGTTGCTCATTCTGATAAAAGAATAACCATCTCTCCTTCTACAGGCACCAAAAAGGCCAAAGTTAAAAGATGTCCATTTGGGACCATCCAAAGCCCTCTTCTACATGAGAGTACATTGAAGACACATCTGGATTCCCAAGCCATGAATATGGATCTCAAAAATGTGCTCTGATATTGTTCCCACCACCATGCCCTCCTCTTTGGAGTGTGCAATGTCCTTGAGGAAGAGGAGCACCCTCCTGAGCTTCCTACAGCAAGCCTGCTGTGGCATAAATCACATGGCTATTGCTGGAGGGCTTACTCTGTGTTCAGCCTGTATGGGGCCCACTGACACTTGCTCACCATGGGTAGGAGTCTCCCACTGCCCAGTCATTGTCTAACCACTGGCCTGTTAGCACTCGAAAACCTTCCCCTGCCCCTGTCATCTGGCTTCTTTTGGAAAAGTCCATGTTTATGGTCTCTTTCTGCACTGATTAGAATGACAAACACACAATAAAACACTTGTCCCCAAAAGTGACTTCTTGGATCCATTAGCAATGTTAGAAAGTGGGTACAAAGCCCAAGAAACAGGACACGGAGGCTCTGTGAGCTTGGGGAGTATTACAGAATCGTAGCCCAGGCCAGGAATGAGTCACAATGAAAGCTTTTAAAATATAAAACCATCAACCTAGATTTCAATTCCAAGGAAACACATACTTGGCCATGAGGGAATGCTTAAAAAAAAAATCAAGCTTAAGCCACTTGACAGGAAAATAAAACAGCCAAGGAACATTCAAATATAATGATTTACATCCTTCCCGGCTCCTGTCCAACGTGGGTCTGGGCGTACATGGATGTGACCACAGTGTGCATACCCACTCAGGGGCGCCCCTTTTCTCACTTAGCACTATCTCACGCACATAGCCCCTTGCCTGGATGTGGCCTTCAGGGTGCTATGCCTATCTTGTGGACAATTCCCCCTCTCTCTGCTCTTGGGCTCTTGGGTTGCTCGAGGTGGATATTGGGGGAACAAAGGATTTCTCTTTCATTATTTATGTGTGCAAACACTGTTCGTTTCTCTCAAAGAAATGAAGCTTGATTGATTTCCCAAATGTGCGAGCGAGACTGTCCCACAATAAATATTTAAGACTGACCAGGAAGGATGACCGCCATCTACTGAAACACAATACCAGGAATTACTTAGTTAAGCTTCCAGAATGGAGGGAATGAATGAATAACCATTCCTATGTAATATTTGTTCAGCACCTGATAGTTTACACAGTGTTTTCACTTATCTTATTTGATCTTCACAATAACCCAGAGAGGCAAGCAGGGCATGGATTGCAGGGATTATGAAAACGCAACATTTCTGCCCCCACCCCAACCTTCTTAACAAAAAAGGTCTATACAGGCTTAGAGTCACTGGTAAAGGTCAGGGAGTCTGGGGACTACATCTCGGTTCTGTCATTCATTCATGTACATATTTAAAAGGCATTTATCCCAAGCCTGTAGCAAACCGGACGAGATGGCAGCGGGTACAAAGATGACTAAAACACAGTGCTGCGTAGGAGGAAGGCCTCGTTCTAGGCACAAGTAAACAAGCTCATTCTTTGCAAGGGGACAAGAGCTGGAGAGAATGAAGCAGAATGGGGACCATGGCTCGAATCTGATGTTCATGCAGAAGGCCAGCTGTTATTTACCAATACCAGTCCCCTGAAGAGGGAGGAGGCTTGGCCATGTGACTAGGGTCAGATCTTGGTGGTGAAATCAACCAAACTCTTCCTTGATGGGCAGGTATTTCCCCGGGGGTCCACTAATCCCAGTGGTCCACGCAGGGCTCCCCGCTTGCCTTTTGCGAAGCCAGTGCTTTGCAGGGGCGCCTCTTCACGCCCTGCGAGTTCCAGCTGGGCGGGCGCTGCAGGAACTGCCGCGCGCCACGGGCGGATTTACCTTTGCTAAAGGTCCGGGAGCCAGTGCCTTGTGCGCCCTGTGAGCGCTGGCGCGCGGCGCTCGGCTGGAGCCTGTCCTGGCCATCGATGCGCTCAACCCTGATCGCTGGCACTCTCGGTTTTCTTTTATGCATTGTGTTATTTGCCTCAAAGATACTTGTTACATAATTTTTAGTTACACGAAGAACGCACAGAAACAGTCTCCTTTAGAGGAAAAACTCCGGTTCCCGCGCGTTCCCTGCAGGCCGACGGAAGCTGCGGACGCTGGCTGCGGGTCTCCTCACCCGCGGGAAGGCTAGGGACACCTGCGCGTGCGGGAGAAAGTTGTCAACGTACGCAACAGCGAGGCCGCTCCACCCCGGGCCTGGCCCGGCTCGCGACCCCGGCCCGCTTGGCCGTCACCTGCCTGCGTCATCGCGCTCGGGCCCCGCGGAGCCCTGGAATCCGGCTGGGCGGGCACCGGCAGGCGGGCACAGTGAGACGACAAAGTGGGCTTTATTTCGCGGGGGCAGTCAAAGTTTTCTGCGAACTTTTCCACCTGAGAACCACAACCCTGCAGTGCCCCCTACAGAAAGCGCAGCTGAGAGGGTGGGTGCCCCCACGACCCCCAACTGCTGCGGGAGGCGCGGCCCGGGCGGCCTGGAGCACGCGCTCCCCTTTTCCCCCTCTGGTTGTTTTTCTGATACATCTTTTTTTTTTCAGAGTTAAAAAAAAAAAAAAGTGAGAGAGAGAGCGTGCGAGCAAGCGAGCGAGCGAGTCGCGCCGCTGCCTGCAGTGGAGCGTGCTCGGCCTGCAGAGGCAGTCGTCTCCCACTTTTCCTCTCCCGCCCCCGCTCCGCGCAGCCAGCGCGGCCCTGCTGGAGCCCAAATTTGCCTGCCGCACAACTTCCACTCTAATGCGGGCGCCAAGGCCCCTGGCGGCGGTTCGCAGCGTGGGGGCCACTTTGCCGAGGCTCTGACTGGCCGGCTCTTCGGTCTCAGCAACAGAGCCCACTTAGAGAAAGGGAAACCGGGCGCCCCGAGAGAACCCCGGGAGAGGGCGGAGCGCTCCCGCGCCGGGGCAGGGGGGCAAGGGACAGGGGGGCAAGGAGCTCCCGCTCCCGGAACGTTGCAAGCAAAGCTTGCGAGCGTCGCAGGGGGGCACTCGCGAGGGACGGACAGGAAGAGGGCCAGGGGGGACGCCAGAACCCGGGACCACGGCACGGAAACGGCCCGGGGCTGGGCTACAGTCAGATCCGGGGATGGAGGGAGCCGGAGAAGAGGCGTGAAAAGGCCGGGGAGGCAGGCCCTGCTGACCTCCTGGAGGCCGGCAGCCTGCTGGCAGTGGAGGACCAGGCCACTCAGGAAAGGAAGGGGTCAGGAGGTCGGGCTGAGCGTTGGCAAGCTCGGTCTGCCGAGTAGGGAGCTGCAGGCGCTCTGTAGTTCAGGGCTCGGGCCTGCTTCGGGTTGTCCACACAGAAACCTAGAGCGGGCCTCGCGCGGGTGGGGGGGCAAGGCGCCCGGCGTCAGGGCGGGGCCTAGCGCAGCACCCGCGCTAGGGCCCGGGGGCCAGGACCTTTGGGGGTCTCAGCAACTGAGAGTGGTAGGGGGCTTCAGGCCCTCCCACTTCCGAGCTGGATTGGCGAGTTAGACGCTTGTAGATCGAAGGTTGGATTGGGGTGGGGTCTCTGGGACGTTGGCCCGCTAAGCAAGGATTGGGGGGATTCAAGTGCTTAGAGATCGAAGTCAGGTCTTGGGTAGGGGGAGTCAGACAATTGGAAAGCCTAGGTGGTTATTTGGGGAGGGGTCTTTGCGCTTTGGCGGAGCGCAAAGCTGCGCTTTTCGGCTTTGGGCCTCGTGAAGAGAGGCTTCTGTGAAAGGGTGGGCCGGCTAGGCCAGACCAAGAGAAAGTGAATCAATCAGGACTATCAGTGGGCGGGGGGACCCTGAGTGGGGGGTCACAAAGGGTGAGACATGGCCACCAGGCGTTTAACCGACGCTTTCTTGTTGTTGCGGAATAATTCCATCCAAAACCGGCAGCTGTTAGCCGAGCAAGTGAGTAGTCACACCACCTCCAGCCCTCTGCATTCACGTAGCATTGCTGCGGTGAGTCTCCTGGCGGCCTCTCCGACACACGCACCGTGTGCACTGCGGCTCCGCCTGTCTGTCTGTCTCTGTCTGTCTCTCTGTTTAAAAAAAAAAATAAGAAGAAGAAAAATAAGACTAAGAATAATACGGAAATGCAAGGTCTCGTGGCTAGGGTCAGAGGGCCTCTATAACCCTGGCTGAGGAAACCGTCCTAGGCCCCTGCCCCACCTCTGCCTTGCCCTCTCACTTCCGCAGCCCTCCCAGTCCTCCCCCCTCCCGCCTTCGTCACTGCACGACCGGTGGCTTCCAATTTACATATGTTTTAACACTTGGATTTGGAAGCGTTAGGCTTTTCTGAAGACTTCTTTTTGTTTTGTTTTGTTTGAAGCTCCCCCCGCCCTCATGGTGGGCTTCACTTGGGCCCTAATGACTTGAGTTGCGGGATCGCAGACCCAAATCTTTGCAAGTGAACAGTTCCCTTCCCCCAAAGAGGAAGGAGTTGTGTTGTTGTTGTTGTTGTGTGTGTGTTTTCCACCCCTTTTCTTTTAATGGCCTCGCAGCCCTCTGTGTGGCCATGTTCCCTATGAATAATTGCTTCACTGTTTTTCCTGGGGGCTCATGTTTGTGCGACTGTGAGGTGCGAGGCTCTTCATTTTCCATTTCCCAGACAGGAAATTAAGCTTTCCCCTGCATTCGAACTTTTTTAAAAAACATGATGTGTATGTGAAAATTAACCCCTCAAAATAGCACATGTTCTTTTTAAATTTTTATTAACCAGAACCTTCACTTAGCCTAACAGGAGAGTTTTTTTTTTTTTTTTTTTTAAAGCAAGGTCTTAGAAAGATTACTGTTTTAGGGTTGCTTTTGATGGGGCTAACTTTCCTTTTCTGAGCCTCAGTTTACTGCTCTTTTAAATAAGGGGGCGGGTCAGGGTGATTCAAACAATAATGTTGATTATTAGCTCTGTAATATCTTTAATTGAAAAGTGAAGATATAAAGCTTGTGTTAGTAGGGGGCTTCCTGCTCTAGCCAGGCTAGGTTTGAATGGAAACAACTGGAACATGGGGGAACAGTACCCCCAAGATCTGATTCTTGGGGATTATGCTTGAAAGAGAGCTTTGAAATCCAATGTTTATTTCACCTCATAGTAGCTGTACTACCTTTTAATTTTTTTCTTTATTATTTATCCATAATACTAAATAGAAAAATTATGGCAAGTGTTGTAATTATTGACATGTCTACCAAGACAGTTTTTCGTTTTTGTAAGTCGTGGTGGAAAATATCTTTAGCCATATTACTCATTGAAAAGCGATTTTAAGCCATGTGTGCACTTTCAGGAATAAAAAGATGTAAACTTTGGTCAAAAAGCATAGAAAGCAAGGACTGGATATATTGGGTTTCTATTTATTTACATGAGAATTTGAAGGCATTTTACATTTATAAAAGGAAAGAAATGGTATTATACAGAAATAAATGTAAAGCTGTCAAGCACAGAAACAGACTATGTCTAGCGCTAATTTTGAAAACAGTGTCCTGAAATAAGCCAAGAAATAGAGTGCAGAAACTGAAGGAATGAAATTCCTCAATGGGTCTTTAGTTATGTTAAATAGGAAGAATTGCATGCTCCTTAAATGACTTGATTTTATGCTTCTTTGTAGGGGGAAAACACGGAACTAAAACCCGTGTTAATGCTTCTGGGGTCTCACTTTTAATTAATAAAACATCATTTTAAATTTTTCAGTTATAAAATTCAACACACCCTGAACCTTTGTGTAACTTGAGAATTTTTTCTTTCCTTTTTTAATCTTTAAGTGAGATGATTTAAAAACCTGGTGTCTGAGACGGGTGCTTTTTAAAAGTACATTTCTGAGTCAAACCACATTTTAAAATGCTTTTCTAATTTCAAAATTTTTTAAAAATATGTAAGCTAAGTAAAATAATTAAATAAATTACTGAAGTGTACAATTTTGGGAAAATAGATATGTCGGGAAATGTACAGATATATTTAGCTAATTCAGTTTCTTGAAAGTAGATTTCTAAATCTAACTAAAAACACATGTTTTAAGTCGGAACATTAAAAATATTTTTATGTCACACCATTGAAAATATTATATGCCTATATTAGTGGGAGCATTTAAAATCTTTTTCTGATCCTTAAAAACAATCAGATCATTTCAAATATCTGTGTAGTCAATTCAGAGTCTAAAAAATAGATCTTGCAGTCTAACAGAATTAGTTTGCCTAAGTTAGAATTTTAAAACAAAGCACATTTGTGAATTTTGATTGTGTACATTAGACACTGTGTGCCATCAATTTCTGAAGTGTTTAGGGCGAAGTATTACACCTTCTGTTTGCTTACGGGTGATTTCACAGAAACCATTTCTGCGCACACAGAATCAAATATAGCCAGGTGTGAATATATGTAGAGATTGCCGTTTTTTACCTTTTCTGGACATTTGAAAAATTATAAATATTTTGGAGAAAAAGACATGGCTAATGTGATTTTTTAAAAACTGTGATTTTTAAAAACTATGATTTTCAGTGTTCCTCACTGCACTTCTAGCTCAAATATTTTAAAACCTCATTTCTGACTTGATAATTTTAAAGCCATATAACAAAAGCAAAACTATATCTGTCGGATTTGATATGGTCTAGGTTTTACGGGATACTAAGAAATACTGATTAATTATAACTAATTAAAATTGTTAATTTTAGTAGAGATGCCTACTGAAATGTTTCGAAGTGAAATGTCAAAACGGCTGTTACTTATTTAAATACTCAATGTCCCTCAAAAATAGAGGAAGCCAATAAAGCAAAATGCTGTTAATTGTGAAGTCTACAGATGAATATGTTATAGGATATTTTACCATTTTTACATACTTTGTTTGAAAAGTAATAAATAAAAACTTAAAAGAAATATGTTTATCATAGAAAAATAAAACAATTAAAGAGACAATTTATAAATATGTATATCTAAACTTAGATAATTAAAAAGGGAAGTAACCAAACACAAGACTTTAACTTAATTTAAAAAATTGAAATTGTAACATGAAATTTTAACTTCCTACTTAGAATAAAAACTGTAGAAGTTAATTTTGGTGCATTTGTTGTCTTATGCACAATTAAAAATGAATTACCTCAAATAATTGATTTTTTTAAAAAATGTAATGCTGGATTTTTACAACCCTGTTTGAGGGGAAAACTGCAGAAATTGATTGCAAAGTGGCGTCTGTGTGTATGTGGTTTCACACACAACTCAAAACAAAGCACATCTAATACTATCCCCAAAATTTAAATCCACATTTCTTTGAATACTAATTTGAAGAAAAAGCTAGAAGTTCATTGGTAGTGGGGGTTATTGTAGGTACCTATATATGCATTGAGATTTTTTTATAGCATTCAGGCAAGTATGTTACAAATAAGCAGGAATTTAAATATGTCACAGATAAGCAGGAATTTAAACCTTTTGTTACCGTGTCAAAATGAAAATCTTCAAGTCCCCAGAAGGGACTAAAAAGTCATTTGGCCCAATATCTCCCAATTGTTGACAACTGCCCGCCTTTGCCCCATCACTTTCTGTGACAGCGGGAAGAAATTCCAGGGGCTCGGCATTCCAAACCTTTTACTACTGAAGCGTCTTTTCCTTTATTGACTTCAATTACGTCTATGTCTCCCAGCCTGTAGTCCTAGTTTTACTTTTTTTCCCCTAGGATCTATGTCATAGGAAGGCTCTTTCTCCTTCTGCATGAAGACCCTGAAGCCTTGTTCCCCGGTGTGTTTTTTTTTTTTTTTTTTTTTACCCTAGGTTTAGAAGTCCCGGCTCAGACGCATGGTTTAATTTCTTTCCTAGAAATAAGGTCTAGTTTTTCTGTATCTTTCTTAAATTTCAGTGCCCCAAATTGAACAAAATTCTACTTATTAGTGCATTTTGTTGCATTAATATTAGTAAAGCTAATTGTTAAAAGCAGACTGGGGTTTGATTTTAGTCTCAGGAAAACACACTTGTTGGGTCGTTCTCTTGCACTCTGTTTTGGGCACCCCGTCATGTTTGTGCCTCAAGGCAGCATGAAATAAAGGAAAAAGCTGTGGATGGTTAGTCTGGGAACTCAGGGGAGTCCCACTCTGTAGCAGACTTACTCTTTTGCCTCATTTGTAAATTGAGAAGTTTGAATTAATAGTAGTCCTGTGTATTCAACAGTTGTTTTCTCGAGTTCTTTTTGAATATGTTGTTTCTCCCAACCAAAGCACATAGCTTTTTTTGTTTTGTTTTGTTTCTCCCAACCAAAGCACCCAGTATTTTGAAAAGGGAAAAACCCATAGTCAACAACAGTGTTGTGGCTGTCCGTTCATGTTTACTGACAAAAATCCTGAGAAGTAGCCCTGATACTTTGCAGAAATAACTTTTTGACGTGGTATCAGCTGAGTGTAAGTTTTAAGATAGCCACTCATACAAGCAGTTCCAGGCAGTTTGGCTTAAGGAAACTGAAATAGATGTACAAGTTCAAGAATCATTAAAAAGTGTAAAGTCTTGAATGAATGAATGAATGAATGAAAAGTGGAAGTTGAGCTGCTGTTCATTTGATGAGATGCTGTATGGATTTTTGTTTTCTTTGATCTCCTGTAATGAATCTAATGCAGGGCTGGAGCTACATTGGTAGGGTTTACCACATAATCTATGCTCTGCTTTAAAATAATGCATAATCTATAAATGGAAGCTTGAGTTAATTGGTCTTAGTTTGAAACTAGCACATTATGTTTAATAAAATATGTGCTTTAAGAAGAAAATAAGGATTAACTCTAGGTAAAAGAAATCTAAGCTCCTTATTCAGTGTTGACTATAATATTAGCTAAGATTTTATTGAGTGCTTACTATGTGCCTGGCACTGCACTGAACCCTCTCCCTGAGTAACCTCATGTCATCCTCACAGTGCCTCACCTCCTAGGTGCTTGTGATACAGGTATGGGTATAGGTATAGAGGGGTTGGAAGTTGGCCGAGCATCACCCATCTCATGAATGGGGGGCTCTGGGTGGAACTGAGCTCATGTGGCTAGAGCTCTATGCTCACCTCCTGGACCACACTGGTGCTGGCTGTTTTCTAGAACACGGGTTGCAGACCCTGGAAAATGTAAAGATTTGTTGTTAAGGTGCATTTCTTTCCTTGCAGTAGGCTAGAGTCTTTTTTCATCTCTGTGGCCTTCCCTAGTCAGTTCCAACTTGCAGAGTGAAGGTTCTGAGCCCTATTCCAGGCTGTCTGTTGGAAAATCAGTTCTCTGTCTTTAGAATCCAAGTATGAAATCATTGTATATTTCTCTTTAGATCTATTTGCTTTTCTGCTTTTAAAGGTTCCATTTGAGCAGTGAGGCTTACTTGAGAATAAGGGTACTTTGTTGGATAAAAGTGAAGCAAGCTTTTATTTTGGCAGTAATGGAAATAAAGTAAATATCACTATAGCATAGACCTGTATTTCCAACTCATTTTGCTCAACTTTTCCAGACTTCCTGAGTAAACACAGATGGGTTTCCACTTATTTTTCAGTTTTATGTAGAAAGTTTTTTAGACTATAAATTCCACATGCTACTTGGAGTTTTCAATATTTGCTTGATTTCATGCCATTGGTAGGTCAGAAACTTAGATTTAGACATTATAAAGATTTAGAAGGTGTAGATATGTAGAAACGTGTGTTCATTCAGCTGTATTTTGTTTTTTTCCTGGTGGTGATTCTCAATGTTTTCATTCAGATCTTCACTAAATGTTCTGGTAATTTTGTGACTGGGGGGTTTTGAAAGCCTTCTGTTTTTAAGTAGCAAAATGGGGGGGGGGGGCGTCTATGAAAAGAGGGCCTTCTGAATTTAATCCCTGTGCTGTGGCAGCTGGCTGTTACAATAAGTCCTGAATTGTTAATAAAATTAGAGAGGCCGAGGATGGCACGGAAAGAGGTCTGGACACTGGGACTGTCCCCATCCTAACCATCAGCAAGCTCTGTGACCTTAGGCAATGCATTTATACATTTTGAAGCTTAGTTTTCTTATTTGTAAGAAAAGAGTTGTGTGTAGCCCTAGAATCTCAGGTTGCAGTTTTACCTCTTCTCATCTAGTAATTGTAGAAATAAAAAAGCAGGGTGTGTATTCTCCAGCATCGAAGGCTGTAGTGCACAGCAGAGATCCTGACCGGGGTTTGCGATGATATTTTGTTCAAAGATTAAATGCTGCAAAGCGGGAAGAGGCCGGAGCAGCCATGCTTAGGGTTTTGGCTTGCATCTAGTTTTATTGATAAAAGGTGTCATGCTTTCTTGCTGGAAATGTTAAACTATAAAACAAACAAACATTTTTCCTTTTTAAAGTAAAAGGAAATAAGATCAGATTTCCATTGACACTTTCTTCTCCCGGTATCTTCTGGCACTACTGTGAGGGGCATGTATTTATAAATACCGTTCTCCTTTGCCCCCAGCAAATTGTAGGAGTGAGGAAGGTTTTCAGGTTTCTAGAATGTCACCTCTTGAAGTTCCACCTAAGAAGTGTGGGTTGAGTACATCTTATTGCTATCATTGTGTCGTCGTGTTTTGGTCCTGATAGACCAACTTCATTTGCACTATTAATTTTTAAGTGAGAACATTTTGTGTGTTTTTTTAAATTTTCTAAATTTACTGCTAAACAAGAAAATCAACACAGTTGATTATTGCAATTCACCACTAATTATTTCCATGATCAATACTGTAAAAAAAAAAAGACCTAGTTGTTTAGATTATCTGTCATTAGTAACTGTCTATTCAGAAGATAGAGTTCCACGTTGATCTAAAAAGAATCTTTAGTTAGAAATAGAAGCTCAACTCCCCCTCCCTGCTCCCCCTCACAGACAGCTCTCTTTACCTTTTGTTTTGTCTTATTTGCTTGCTTTTATAATAGCCTTATAGATGATTGTGTGCTTTCTAGACTGATAATAATACATACCAAGCAAGTGTTGAGAATTTTTCTTTTATTTTCCCACCTGTGTTTTCCCGGGAAAGAGTGGTTTCTCGGCTCTCCATGACCACAGATGAAGCCATGTCTGTGGGATTTTGTTTGTAGAGCCCTTACACATGGGGTCGCTCAGATAGCTGAATGCAGTAGACAATTTTGAGGGTTGTTCATTTTTTAATTTTGTTGCACTTGCAGGGCTGATTTATATGTTAACATATGCATTTATTTGACACAGTAACATTACATCTTAGCTTGTTCTCTTATTTAATCTTCTGCAGAAAATTTAGAATGTGGCATGGTATGTGATATTTGATATTTATGAAACAGTTTAACTAGTATACTTTAGTGAAAACAAAGTGTTTATTTCCATTGTATTTTAATTTTTACAACTATTTGTTTCTTATATCCTATTTCCTTTAACAAAGCAACCACAGTTAATAAAAATAAAAATATATCTTAATGCAGCTTTTATTTTTTAGAAAGCAAGAATCAGAAGGGAACAGTTTTAAATGCCTTGACTAGTGGATCTTTGTTTTTAGTCAATTTAGAGTTGCTTAACACCTGTTTTCTCACCTGCCGGTGCCTTGTCTGTCTGCCCCATGCCTTTCTTCCTGCTCTCCCTACCTGGACCCACCTGACGGCAACAACACATCTGCAGGAGCTGGATGAGGTACTGTGTTTTGGATATTTTTGCATGTGAGGTGATTTTAGTTTATAAAGTACCTCTTTTTCCTAAAGTCTTTGCTCATATATAAAATGCTAGTGGACATTATATATGTTTTAGCATTTGTTTTGATTATAATATGTCTAACAAAGTAATGCTTAGATTTGTTGAGTGTCTTCACCCTGCATGAGCTGGTGATTAGAAGGAGGTGTGGGGCAGCATTTGCACCTCTTGGGAGGTGTCTCACCATTGGAAGCAGCGAAAGTTGAGTGTTTTTTGAAATGTGAAGTTAGAGGGGAGTGATACTATGGCTCAAGTAGAGCACAGGAGGACATGCTGCCTGACAGAAGCCCAGGGAGGTGGGACTGAAGCCCCGAGAGGGTCTTCCACATCTTCCTACTTTGTTGTGTCTGGGATGACATGTGGAATGCGTTTCTGGAGCTGGGCGCTACATCTCGCCCAGCAGGTGGAGGGAGTGTGTGCTCAGGCACCTTCCTTCTAGCTCTCCTAGAAAGGTCGAGGGAAATGAGATGACACTGCTGCCACCCATCCATCTCGGCACTTCTCACCAGGGATGACTCTTGCAATGAGTGACTGCGGGGAAGGGCTCTTTGGTTTTAGTTATAGACTTGTACAGTGAGCTGCGAACAGGACCACTGCCTTCAGAGCGTGTGGGGTCCTGATAGACTAAGATTTATGTAAAAATTCAGAAAACCTTAACTAGTTGCTAGTACACAACTGAAATATCCTTCATTAGGAGCCCATTAAATAAATCCTACGATGTCCTCAGTCCCCAAGTTGTCTTCCCGGCCACACTGCTTAGTGGGAAGGAAGCCACAGGCAAAGCAGTGTGGGTAATGTGAATCTTACTTTTCACCCCCACCCCACACACTTTTTTTTTTTTTTTTTTTAAGGAAAATAACTCACATTTATGCTTGTATGTACTTTAAAAACTGAAAAGATACACACAAAACCACTAGCAGTGAATATCTCCCAAGAGAAGCTGGGACTGGAAGGGACATTCCATTTCTACTGCACACCCTTTTTTGGGGCGGAGGATGCATTCAACACGTGCACAGGTGACTTTTGTCAGTTGTTAAAGCATACTCTCAGCTGGAAGCTCCTTGAGCAGGTGCTGCCAGTCCTTGGTGGGAGTTCCCTGCCTTGTTCAAGAGCTTCCCTGCTAGCACCCAGCCTGGGTCTGCAGAGGGGAGAGGTCACAATGAAGTTAAGGATATCTGGGGTGCAGTGGACATGGATGGTTTTGCTGACCAAACTCCAGCACTGTTAAGGCTCTGAGGCACATAGTGCAGGCAGTTTTAAAATAAATGTAATATAAAATAGATGTTACTCCTTACTGAGCAGTTGGTAAGGTTAAAACCTGTGACCCTCCAAGAGCAATGTCTGATGAGGGACAAAAGCAAATACAGGAAGGACTCTGGGTGAAGGGGCATTTGCATGGGAGGCACACGGTGGCCCTGGTTGCCAAAGGGTCAGCCCTCTGAACCCATCTTCCCTTTCCCACTTCCTCTTCAGTCAGCAAGTTCAGAGACTGCCTGTGTGCCGTCTGAGCTAGCGGGCCCTTTTCCTTTCCCAGGCTCAGCCTTTGGTGACCAGAGATCCCAAGTGCCCTTTCTCTGTTCATGGACGGAAGTGCAAGTGTGACAAACTCTTCCTGCCTGTCTACCTGGGGTGCCTTCCTGCCTGTCTACCTGGGGTGCCTGTGGCCACTTTACCCCCTTGTGTGTCTCACTTGCCACTTTTTCTCCTCCTCCAGCACCATTAGGTTTTTTCATGGAGTGTAACTTCCAGAATTGTATGACTTGTTTTATTTACCTCATCCATTCATCCCATTCATTTACTGCTGATTCATCTAGCTAATTGTGTGTTCATCACTGTGAAGTGTCAGGTGCTGAACCAGGAGCTGGGATGTACTGGGATGGTCTACTCAGACTCCTCCTGGGCTAGGGTAGGCTTCACCCTGGTGTCTCTCTGCCTGAGCCCCCACAGAAAAGGCCTCTGTCTACCAGAGCCTGTTCCTTCTAGGGCTTTCTGTAGGTCACTCTGACAGTTGGTCACTCTCCTACTCAAATCAAGAACCCGGGAGACACCACCTTCATTCTCAGAAAATGCTCAACAAGATGTCCTCTGAGGAAGAGATCCAGTACTGCCATTCTCTCCGCCAGGGAAGTGCCTGGCCTCTGTTTTGTCCTCCTCCTCTCATCTGCTTATGACAAGTCATCTCCCAAATGGCTGGGTTTTTAAAATTCAAAATAGAGACTTTAAAAAAAAAATCACAAGATATAAATGTCAGGCCCCCAAACCACATAGCTTGGGGAGGGGCAGGTGGTGTATTGGTGTCTGGGTCAGGTCTCTGGTCATGTCTGTGTGGCCTTGAGAAAGTCCCTGCGCCCAGGCTGGTCCATTCCCCAACCCCAACCCCGCTCCTTAAGGGTTAAGGGTTAGTTAAGAAAAAAGAATCAGTGAAACTAATGATGTTTAATGTCAGGGTGGGTGATTCTCAACTCTTTTATTTCTATATTTTTATAGTTTAAAAAGTATTTTGTCATTTCATAATCTGGAACAGTATTGTTTTTAAATCAGCACATGTTGAAAATACACAGTGCTGACACTCAATTCTCTCATCCCTCTGCTTTTTCACCCCTCCAAGAAGCCAGGCTTTTAGCTTTGGAGTTTCAGGATGGTGCTGCCGCTCTGCAGTGTGCATGCCTCCTGCAAGCCGAGTGTCTGGGCTGCAGTCTTTAGTGTCCTTCTGTGCTTGGTAAATGGCCCTCTTCCGGGCAGCTCAGAGTTGTCAGTGTTGTCCTGATCCCAGTACATCGTGGCCGGGCTTGTTTTAGTTTTTAGCTTACTGACTTTCCCTATCCCTAGGAGGCTGTGCTGTGTCCTTAATCTTATAGCATACTAAATCAGCCTGCACACACAAGTGGGATTTAGAGAGGGAGTGAGCATGTTCCTTCCATAGATCAGGAAGTTGTCTACATTGTGCTCTTTAACAGAACTAATGTCCACATCTGAAGTGGATCAAGGGCAAAAGATGAGACTAGCAAGAAAGTCACTTAAGTGTGCTATCTGAGCCTCTGCTGGAGTTTTTCTGCATTTCCACAGGTTAGGGTAGTATACTCCATGGTTCTTGGAGGACAACCCCAAGTTAAAGAGATAAGCATTCTTAAATTCTTAATTGTCCTAAGTACAGCTCTTCCCCCCACCTTCATACTTGTGTTTAAATCTAGGACCTTGAGCATGCTAGGAATATTCTTAACCATTAAGTCACATCCCTGGCCCTTTTTATTTTGTTTTGAGGCAGAATCTTGCTAAGTTGCCCAAGCCGGCCTTGAACTCTCAATGCTCTCAATCTCCAGATTAGCTGGGATCACAGACATGTGCCACCACACCCTGCTCTACAGCTTTTGTAACAATTTTTTCTTATTTAAAAAAAAGGGAAGGTGGTTTTTTTTTTTTTTTAAACTTAAGAAGTACAAGTTAATTAAGAAAAGCTTTAATAACCAACATCATATTTTTAGAGAGAGGGGGATCATGTTGAAATTAGGCAAGAATAAATAAAATGAAAATTGACAGTTTTTTAAGGTCTGTGTGGAGTAGGATGGCAACTGAAAGTGGAAATGTATGCTGGAATTTCAGCAAACAAGAAAACGTGTTTTTAAGTGGCAAGTGAGATTTTTAGAAGTTGAAAGGGTGACTATTTGAGACTTAAAATGTATTTTTATGTTCATATTTGTTTCAAGTAATTGACATTTATTCTCAATTGTTTCCCTTCCCAAAATATCCTGTCTTCTTTTATAATAGTACATTACCAATTGGTACTGATAAAAGAAATGATACATTTCTTCTCAGTAGGGCAGCATTTCTATCATGGTGAGTTATGGCTGTAGATGCTATCAAAAAGGGGACAAATTGTTGGCCATTTGAAGTTTGCTATCCCAAAGAATGTGCTGTTCTCTCATTGGCAAACTACTGATGTGGTGTGCAGGAACACTCACATCCAACTGGGTGGGCTGGTGACCAAGCTTTCCTGGAGGGACTGCCTCATTAGCCAGCTTCTTTAGGACCCTTAGAAAAGTACATTTGCCCCAGGTTTGATTTACATCTAACTTGGGGAGAACACATTTCTTGTATAAATATTGCTTAAAAGAATTGGATCCACTTTAGCTGTTATGTGTGGTTTACAATATTTTGTTTAGATAAAACAGTATTAGTCACAGTACAGGTAAATTTTAGCTTGATGTATATTTGTAAAAGTGTAAACAGGTCAACTTATTTTGTTCATTATAAATCATTATAGAAACAAAATCATTATACATAAATCATTATTGCTGTATTGAAATATGGCATAATAATAACATATGGTAGATTAGATAAGTGGTATAGTGGAAAATCTGTGGCTTATCAAAAGGTATGGCAATTTTAGATTTTGCTTAGTAAAAAAAGCTGGAGTATAAGTTCAGGTTGTTATTATAAGTTATTCCCTATTCAGCACACACTGGCAGTGTGCCGTTAAGTGACCATGTGTTTTGTCCCTCTGCCTTTCACAAAGTTGGATGCCCCTCTGTGGCCTTGGATCAGGAATGTGGAGCAGTCACTAGCACTGCCCCTGATTGTCTGCAGGCAGGACACATTTGTGTCTGCTCCACAGCCTGTCGGTAGAAGAGACCATTTTTTTCCTAACAGTTATGGAGCCTGTGCAGTTGTTGGGGAATGAATCAAAGTTCTGGGTTTTGTTGAGCTTTAATCTGATGGCTTGTCCTGATTCATTTTCTTAGCAAATTGCAGTTATATTTCATGGACCTGCCAGAGTGATTGGCAGCTTGTAGGGTGGAAGGGTCTTCTGGATTCAGCTGACCCAGGTTTTAATCTGTCACATAATAGCTCTGTGGCCTTGGGCAAGCTACTTTTCTGAGTTTCAATTTCTGTATTTATAGATTGGAATAATAGTTCCTAGCTCACCTAGTTTTTGTGAGGATTGAAATAATAAAAGGAATGTGAAATTTCCTATTAGTGAACTCTTAAAAACAAACAAAAGGTGGTAATGGAGGTGATGGAGAGTCCACCACTTCAACCCCAGACAGTGCAGGTTTGGGTAATGCACCATTTGTTTAGGAATGGAGGCAACCCTGGACCTGTGGCTCTAGGCCTTGGATCAATGCAGTGGACTGAATCCTTCCTCCATGGCCTTCTAGGCTAGTCCTGGGGTCTGGTCCTGTATGTGTGTGGTCCTTGCACAAGACTCATTTCCTGAGTGGATGCGGTGCCCGTGGTACAGAGGATACCCAGTGCAGAGCAAGGCAGGGCCTGGCTGCCAGGTTGGAGAGGCATGGGGGTCTGGAAGGCCAAGACACCAGTTTGCTTTTAGGCATTTTGCTGTGAGCCCTGTTCTGTATTTAGGGCTTATTACTTGAAGAGTTCTTTTAATCTAGATTTTTTTCTTATGTGATATTTGTTTTCTTTTACCTATGGGTTTTTAAAATTTTGTCTTTACTTCTTTATTGTTAGGTAAGCAAATAAGTTTTTGCCAGATGAATAAAAAAAATGAATTTAGATAATTGAAGGGAAGAGAGAAAGGAATAGAAATTCCTCACCTAGTTCTACAGTATGATTTAGAAATTTACAAGAGTATTATCTATAAAGGGCTTTTTTATAGACCATTTTCCAGTATTTTGATTTTCATTGGGATCTTCTGAAATTGCCATTTAAAAATTCTGAGCTTCAGAGGTCACCTCCAAATCTTTTCAACCCATTCACTGCCTCCAGCTCCCCCCCCCCCCAAAAAAAAAAAGCTTAACCTTGCAAATCTGCGATTTCTTCCCATTCTTAAAAAGGGAGCAAGAGAGAGAGAGAAGAAAAGGAATATCGATATCATTTCAGAATAAGGGAGAATGTTGCCTCTGGGTTTCTAAGTGGGGAGAGAAATGACCGGTGAGACTGCACTGCGGGTGTCGAGCATTGCTCTGGCCTGTGGGTGACTGCCTGGGTCAGGCAGCTCTTTCACATGCTTTAGCACATGGTTGATGATCTCGTGACTGAGATAACTGGATCAATCATTACTATTTACAAAATAAGCTGAGTGGATGTAAGTAAACCTTGCTACTATTAAAATTTTGTATTAGTTCCGTTTATAGCCTAGGATTTCTTTTTACTTGTATCTGTTCACATTAATTGCTGAGGTTCATGCCGTTCTATTGTAGTTTGGTACTAAGAGGCCTTTCTTTTAAGGATCTTCTGTTGACTTTTTCATTACATTTCTATAGCCAGATCAAGTCAGATTCATGTTCACAAGTATGCCCAAGGAAATTAAGAACTGATGCATGAAAAGATAGGAAAACAGTTCCAAATCCTAAGTGTCAAAAGCAAGTTTATAATACAGGCAAGTGCATTTACTCCTATGTTTCTTTAGCTCTTTAGGGAGCCACATTTAAAAGGGAGGAAGAGTTTCCTTACCTAAACTGAATCCAAAAAAAATTTTTAATGTCCATTTATTTTCCTGTAGCTTGCTGATGACCGTATGGCACTGGTGTCAGGCATTAGCTTAGACCCAGAAGCAGCAATTGGTGTGACAAAGAGGTCACCTCCGAAATGGGTGGATGGAGTGGATGAAGTAAGTTGAATGAGAGTTTATCAGTATCTCATTTTTTTTAAAGTAATAATAACATGTTTTACGATATCTGCCATGTAAACTACTGTGACTGTAGATGAAATACTTAAGCATTGGGTTTATTCATTTTACATACCACACAAGAAAAGTATGTGTTAATGATTTGGCTTTAGTTGTTTTTTTGTTTGTTTGTTTGTTTGTTGTTTTTTGGTTTTGGGGTTTTTTTTTTGTTGTTGTTTTTTGTAGTTGTAGTTGTAGGAGGACAGAATGACTTTATTTTGTTTATTTTTATGTGGTGCTAAGGATTGAACCCAGTGCCTTATAGGTGTGAGGCAAGCACTCTGCCACTGAAGTATAGCCCCAGCCCTTGGCTTCAGTTTTCATGTTAGTGGTATCCACCTGAATTATAGAAAGAAATTGAAAAGTTATTCAAGGGCGATGTTTAATTTCGGGGTAACTTGAAGGCCCAGCTCTGTTCTGAGTGTAGTTGTCTCAGTGGCCTAGACACCTGCCAGGCATCATGGAGCTCTGGTGACTTCATTTATTCAGATACAATACGATGTTGGCCGGATTAAACAGAAGATGAAGGAATTAGCCAGCCTTCACGATAAGCATTTAAACAGACCCACCCTGGATGACAGCAGTGAGGAGGAACACGCCATTGAAATAACCACCCAAGAGATCACACAGGTGAGACCACAGAGGATCCTGGGAAGTTGATGGCCAGGCCAAGTCTCCTTGAGGCCATCTCAAAAGCCACACAGTATTGCCACTCTAAACCAGCTGGTGGACCATTCTAGAGTTTCACTTCCAAGCGTGAAGTTCTCAAAGGAACTTATAGAGGCCCTGAGGCCCACCAGGTAGCAACATATGGGTGCAGTGACCTGGAGATGTGGGGACTATTTTTTAATTGTTAGTATGTGCTACTATGTATTAGTTAAATAAAAATTAAATTCAGAATAGTGTGGAATTCAATCTTTATTTTTAAATATACAATTTCTTTTATATACTAGTGCTTTAAAAATTTATGTTAAAATACAGTTCTCATAATTGAAAAAAAACAGCATGCTAAATTTTTTTTATAAATGTTAAAAAATTTGATATATATAATTATACACAATATTGGGATTCATTATAAAATGTTAAATCTGAATAATTTTTAACTACCATGGGCTGTGTTTAAGCATTAGTGTTTGTATTTTTATTTGTTTGAATCTCTTGAATGCCTGTCTTCAGAGGAGGAGTATCCTAACGTGGGAACACTGGTTTCTCCATGAATCCCTCTAACTCCACCATTCTATAAAAGTGGGAATGACAGCAATGCTAGTACCTGCCTTCTGGTGTGTGCATGGGAATTAAAGGAGAAGAGGGCAGTGATAGCAGGGTAGCTGGTAAAAATGGCATGAGGTCACATGCAGTGTGGGGCGCACCACAGGCACAGGGATGTGGGAAGGGGAACCCAGTTGCATCCTCCTGGGTGTACAAGTGAAGCTGAAGGTGGTTTCCATCCCGGCAGCTTTCCCTGCGCTGCTACATGGCACAGCACTGCCCTCCCCCACTTTTATGTGGCAGAGGCCTTTTTGCCCTGAGCATGGCCATTCTCTCAGCTCTTCCACAGGTGCCAGCGTGCTGTGCAGGCCCTGCCCAGCCGGGCCCGCAGGGCCTGCTCGGAGCAGGAGGAGCGGCTGCTACGCAATGTGGTTGCCTCCCTGGCACAGGCCCTGCAGGAACTGTCCACCAGCTTCCGGCATGCACAGTCGGGCTACCTCAAACGTGAGTGCTGCCTGCCCTACTGAAGGGACTTAGAGAAAAGAATTACTTTTTGTTCTCTTTGTTTCTTTTTTGTAACTCTTTCTCTATTTATTCCTTGTACCTTTTCCATTCATGCTTTTTGTAACAAAAGGAGGTCCCCTCCCCAGGTTAACCAGAGGATCCTAGAGTAGTTGACATCTAAGCATTCCATCTCAAACTTGAGGAATTTGAAAATCATCCTAGCGTGTTGAAAAAAAATTGCTATTTTCTAGCTGTTGAAGCTTGGGAACTGCTCATAAATAGGTAAAAGAAATAGTTGTCATCACATGAAGCCACATATTTGTATAACAACTGAAGTATTTGAGAATGCCTAACAAACCTTCTGAGAATAGTTTATAAGTACTTCCTGCCTTCACCACCACTTTGTTCAGTGTACCTTTTCTTCCCATACAGTTCAAAGCCAGTCATATCCTCATTCTACTTACCTTGAAAATGGGGTTTTTACTTTGCCATTGCAACCAGCCAATAAAGTCCCCACATGCTTAAAAAAACAAAAACAAAAACACCTCTCTTTCCCTTCCCTCTGACAACTGACAGTATTTGTATTTTAATTGTATTGCCTCTGAAATTTGATTAGGGTTATTTGAGATTCTCAATAGAAATGCTCCTAGAGAAAATATTGATTTGTTGTTGTTGTTAATGTTTTGTAATAGCAGTTAGAGTGACCATTTCTGTTTCACTCAGAGATTCTCAGATGGTTGTGTCGTTTTGTCTTGGCATCAGGTGAGCTGTGCACAGCTAGAGTGGGACTTGTCTTGAAGGTCTCTCAAGGCTGGCACACCCTCGCATGTATTAATGCCCTCCTCCCCTCCCCAGAGCTGCTTCTCTGAAGCTTCTAGGAGATCTCCACTTTGACTGTTGAGTTTTACTCTAGATTTCCCCTTTTTAATGGCGGAACAGTAACCAGAATGGTTTACATATTCGAGTAAAGTGGATTCCTATCTATGATAGGCATGAAGAATCGAGAGGAAAGATCCCAGCATTTTTTTGATACATCAGTACCACTAATGGATGATGGAGACGATAATACTCTGTATGATCGGGTACGTGAAGGGGCTGCAAAAGTGACTGCTGTGCATAGGCACTCCTCGGTTTCCTCCTGTCCTAGACCTCGACTCCTGTGCAGTGCAGTGCAGATGCAGTGTGCTCTTGACTCCCATGTCCACCAAGTAGCCTTTTCAGCAGGCGGAAGAACAGCCACACTGTTTCTTCCTTTCCAGAACCTGCAGAGATACCTTGTAGTCTGCTTTCCAGAACTGTCAGGAAAGCAGTCTTATCCCGCTTTCTCAGGAAGAACCCAAGGAAGCACAGGGTCATCCCTGAGCCCTTGCATGGCTACAGACTGGGCTTCTTTCTATGTCCCCTGCTTTGGTGACAGTGCCATAGATCCCGCTGCTTGGGGGAATTTGGATCTTTCCTATTATGGAAAAATAAGTGCTTATTGTCGTGTGCTTTATAGAAATATTTTCAGAATTCGTTTTCTTTAAATGATATCTGAGCTGGCGTGCCATAGCTTTCCCAGTGGGGAAATTCCATGCTGTTGTTTCGCTAGGGCTTCACAGACGACCAGCTGGTGCTGGTGGAGCAGAACACGCTGATGGTGGAGGAGCGGGAGCGAGATATACGTCAGATCGTGCAGTCCATCTCTGACCTCAATGAGATCTTTAGGGACTTAGGAGCCATGATTGTAGAACAGGTATGCAGGTCCTCCTTCCCCATCTGTGAAGTTTCCTGCTGTGATGTGCATCCTTCTTCGAAGTCCTTTGAATCCTGTATTTCAATCAGGGAAAGATTTGAACTGTGCTCTGTGTGTGCATGTGTACAGATATATACATAGTAGGTATGTACTTACAAATGATTTACATTGGCTGCTGTCTTTCTCTATAAAAATATTAATAAACTTTTTTTCAGATAAAAAGAAATAAGTAGAAGTTGTAATATTCCCTGCCCCTGCCCCAGGGCATTGATATGAGCCCACTACTGTGGGGACCTAGCAAGCCCAGCCCTAACTCTGGCAATAGAGAAGATTTCCTCTTGGATTTTGGCGGGTTATTGTGTGATGGCGCTTAGAATCACCAGCTTCCAAGTAGAATTAAATTGTTGTTCACCGTTAAAATCTGATTAGGGCATTTTATTATCTTGCCAGCAGGGATTTGGGTCCTGATCCCCCTGAAACCAACTGCAGAATGGAGTGTTCAGGCTACACAAGATCCAGTTACATTAATTACTCCCGTGCTTCCCAGTGAACCTCCATCTCTCCTGATCTAGCATGTTTCCAATAAGAGTCCTGCCCTCCCTGCAGCCCAGTGTCCCCTTCTTCCCATAGGAACTAGGAAATTAAACAATTAAAAACACTTTTTTTGAGACTAGATTTTAAATTTTAGTTGGTAGGTTGGAGCTTTCCGTATTCTGCTCTGACCTGTGGAGAATCGTGTTCACTTTTGTAGATAAATGGTCAGTGAGCAGATCTAGTCATGACTGGGTTGAGCAACAAAGTTGTCTCTTTGCTGCACAGAGCTTATTTCCATTGAACTCTGTATTTTTTAAATCCCTAGTAAGTCTGAATACAGTGTATCAGACATTGGCTAAATCCAAAAAAATAAAATCAAAAACAAAAACCTCAAGTTGTCAAGTCTTTCTTTTCCATGAGCTAGTCTTCATTGAAACTAACCCTGCACTCTGGGCTGGAGTACCTGATGTTGCTTGAGGGTCAACTCCTGCACTTCCATTGTGAGCCCCCTAGCCACACAGTTAGGTGGTCAGAACATGCAGGGTAGATTCTGTCTATAAATTTGCATGTCTTGTATTCAAAGTTCAGTTCCCCCACTGCGACTGTTGATCCTGCGTGTCTGTCCTTTGTTACTCAGGGTACGGTCCTTGATAGAATTGACTATAATGTTGAACAGTCCTGTATCAAAACCGAAGATGGCTTGAAACAGCTTCACAAGGTAATATCATCTTCCATTGGTTGGGAGTTTTTAGGAAATGTCAGCAACTCTGGAGAGTTTGTGAGAGAATTCACAGATTTCCACCATGGCTACCGTTGGCATTCCAGTGCATGGCCAGCTCTCTGTGGTTGTGTCAACGCACACCACCATTTCATTCCAGCTGCCTTGTGGGGTGCTGTTGCCATTTTGCTGCAGTTAACTGATCCAGAAGTGCTGCAGTCTGGGGTTACATGTTGCTGTGACAGTAAATCCTGAAGGGACTTGGTTTTCCTTTCCTGAGTCATCTCTTATTCTCTGTGGGGGTATCTGGCTGGGAGCAGCTACTGACTCCTGACCCCCTTGCTGGTGGAGAGTCCCTCTGGAGAGAACAGAGGTCTCACTTTCCCTCTGCTGACCACGCCAAGTCTGTGCATTACCTGGAGAAGAGGGAGTTTGTGGGAGTGTGAGCGCTGGTGCTCTCATTCTTTGCTGATGAGGTGCCTGTTTCAGGATGTTTTCATGATATTTGTTCATTTCTTTCTGTTAAAAATCAGTGGGAAACATCTTAGAAGTCTCATGCCACGAATACTACGTGCACATGTTTTCTTTTAAAGGAATATAATAGTGCTTCACAGATAAAACAAATTGTGTCCACTTCCTTGTATTATGAGACCCAGTAGTGTTCCTAGCCACACAATGAGCCTTTTCCCAATTCACTAACACAATACGATATTACTGTTCTAAAACCAGTCGCCAGACAGCCCAGGTGACCACCTAACACGAATGACAGGTTCACAGAGCGCCCAGTCTATAGTCTGCCTCAGGTGCTAGCCATGGCTGGCACAGGAGGGACTGAAAGCAGCACCCAATGAGAGGGAGGTATGCCCTGCCCTTGCAGAGGCTGTTTAAGTATTTAGATTAACCCAGTTGCCAAGCCCTGTATATTAAAGTGAAAATCAACTTTAGTTCTTCACAGTGTGATACCAGGTTCTGATATGCTGCTGCATCATGCATTGTTTTTGAAGTTTCTTAAATAACAACGAGTGGGGCATGTTTTGCATTCTAAAAAGGACGGGGGGAGGTGGGGGAACCTCCCCTCAGGAATAAACAGACCTAGGGGAACTAGAAATGTCCTCATGGGTTGTATTGTCTGCCTCATTGCAAGAGGCCTTCTGGTATGTTTTGGGTATTGGCCCTAGGCTTGGGTGTACTCATTAGGACAGTAGAGGTGCACCCTGGTCCCTCAGGCCTCATGTGGGCAGTGGGATCAGGCAGCTATGTCCTGGCACGTGGCTCCTCTGAGGATGACTGAGCCTTAGTAGTCACTTCACTGTCCTGCCATTTCCTCTCAGTTGAGAAGGGGCTCCACCAGTGGATGGGGGGCTCACCAAGGACGAAGGCAGGGGGCATGGAGGTGGGACAGAAAAAACTATGTCCTCGCCAGTTCTCCTCATCCACCTGGGATTGCAGATCTGGAGGGGGTCTGTACTCCCTGGAGTGCATGTTGGCCCCTTGCCTTCCTATCCTGCATAGGAAGAGGTTTTCTCAGGGCCTGTCAGGGGCAGTGGCATGGGGCATGCTGGCATTTCTGCACCTCAGGCATGTTGGGTTATGTAGTGCTCCCTCTGAGCTCTCCCAGATGGGCCTCCCCAGGCTGGGTTTTTGGGAGCTCCTCCGTTTTTCTGAGTACCACCTGGCACTGGGAGGGCTCGCCTCAGGTGGGCTCTGCTCACAACAGCCATGGGGCACATTTAACCCATTTCTGTTTCAGAGGATAATGTTTTTTATTTCTAAGTTTAGGGGAGGTTGAAAATGAGCCTCAGCCGTCTGTTCTGTACCTCCTGGTTATGGGAACTGTACCTTCTATTCTCTTTCACAGGAAAGGCGATATGCACCTGTGTCTAGACATGGGACTTTCTATGAGGCTGAGGAAGCCAGAGTGGGGGGAATTCAGGTGCACCCAGATCCAGAAGCACAGTCTTTGGCATCTCTACAGCCTTTGTCTTAACAGCAAATCCCAACAATGTTTTCCAGAGTCCACGATTAAACCAAGGGAGGGTTGACTAATGTGGCCTGGTCTTTAGCAGACACATTGCTACTTGCTATGCAGAAAATGTCAGAAGCCTCTCCAGAAAGCAAGGCTACTGGGTTTGGGTTCTGGGGAAATGACTGTCTCTTTCCTTCTCTCCCTGTAGGCAGAGCAGTACCAAAAGAAGAACCGGAAGATGTTGGTGATCCTGATACTCTTTGTCGTCACCATCGTCCTCATTGTCGTCCTCGTGGGTGTGAAGTCTCGCTAGCAGTGTAGGGTTCTCACACCACTGCGCTGATTTCCTGGGTGTGGGGGCTCAGCCCGCACCCCCGGCTACTGCAGAGCTGCATCCGTGGACTGTACGGGCACCAGGTGCAGGGTCCACCTCTGCCGCTGCCCCTCGCTGCACTGGCGCCCCGCGTGGGGGCAGTGGGCCTTTGTTTTCATCTCTTTCAGGGTGCGAGGACCTTTACTCTTGTGACAGGGTGGAGGTTGGTTCTGCTCAGTTATAATTCATATTTTTTACAAAGTGAAGGTGAGTTGAATGTTTCTGGCACTGCTGTGGCTGCTCAGTGTGGTACGTCTACGTGCTATTTTTTTAGCAGTCAAGTCTGAGCAGCATGTTAAAATAATTTTTGGAAAAATTTTTTTTAAACCATGTGGTTTTTAAGAAATTTGGTACCAAAAATTTATGAGTAGAGGCAAAAATGCCTCTTCATCTTTCTCTCTATATTTTCCAGTTGAAACAAACCAAGAAGTCCTTTAAGAATTTATAATCTGTTCCCCATTAACTTAATTTAGCTTTTCCATCACTGCTAATGATCAGAGTAACAAAGTGTGAAAAATAAGAAACCATCATTGATGTTAATTAACACATTTAGATGGGCCAGTTAAAACAGCTTCATAAGTTTAAATTAATTGTAAATAGAATATTCCTCATTTAAAATTTTTGCACATTTCTACTGTAAACCAAAAGGGGTTACTAAGCAAAACCACCTCAGTTGAAAAGTTGGTGATTTGAACCAATCTCCCATTAAGAGGAAGCTTGACTGTGTCATGAATGTCACAGACTGAGCCGGTGTGTCCTGGTTGTCCCTGGCCGTCCTCACTCCATCACTTACATACTAACCACATAATGACCTGTTCAAACCAGACTCCATCTAATGAACTGTGAATTTACACAGAGGCCATTTTAAATGGGTCACCCCATTTAGGATTAGTGGATCTCAAATTATTAACCAAACATCACTCCATTTCAAAGTAAAATCTTCCACCAGTGGTTTGATTTATGGGCTCTTCCGCTGCCACTCAGCAATGCTGGGAAAGTAGTCCTGTTCCCGAGGGCGGCAACTGGGAAACCCTCACCCGTGGGAGTGGGACTTGGTTTCCCTCGCTGTGTCATTGTAGTGTCTCCCTCTGTGTTCCAGGAACTGGGGCCAGGGGGGCAGTGATAACTCTGAAAACTGAGGCTGTTTGAGTTTTACTTGCCCAGTTTTAATTGATACCAGTGTAATTTTACTGGCCTTTGTGTAATTTTTTTTATAGCTTTTTCATTGTTTTTGCTTCTCTTAAAATTTTTAAGAAGAGCATGACCCCATTAAATGTATTACATTTTACTTGAACCGGTCACATAAAATGCCTCTCTAAAATTGACTTTGAAGTGGTTTCCAGAAATATACACTCAAAGCTATAGACTCCAGTCATCCAAACAAATCGTGGGCTTACCACCCAGCCCCGGCCTGGCCTCCCCTTCTCTCATTGTGTCTGCCTCCAGGCGGCCTCCGGTTTCCTCTTTCTGAGGCAGGGTGGAGTGAGGGGCTGCCACAGGTGTGCCTGCCGTTCCCAGGCAGATGTTTATGAAGGAAGAGGAATGGGTGCCTCCCCCGCATCTCCAAGGTGTGGGACTCTAGAGACCTCTGGGACCCCATAGTCAGATGGTGGCGGGGTGGGGTGGGATGGCTCTCCCAGTTAGGGGTCTTGCCTCAGAAGCAATCCACAGAGGCTGTGCTTGATGATTGTTAAAAGTTTTTAAAAAGGTAGGGTCTTTGCAACCCTTGAAGCAAATTGACCCTTTAAGAAAGACTCTCCACTTATTTATAAATATTTATTGCCCTGAGTAGGGTAATTTGGGTTCTCCCATAAACCATAGTAGACCTGATTAGAACTTATTTTCAGGACCTCCTGGAGAAGGGGAAACTGTCCCCTTCTGCCTGCAGCCAGGGCAGTGCTGGCCAAGCCCCAGCTGTCTGCTGCTGTGACTGGGGTCCCGGAGGCAGAGGCGGACAGGCCCAGCCAGGTGCTGGCCCCAGAGCTTGTGCACTGACTGTTGGTTCTCAAACCACTGTGTGTTTTGTTGAGCCTGTTGCGGAGGGTGGGGGGGGTGGAGGGGTAAGGGGGATGCGTAGCATTTGAGGAAGTTAAGAGAAAACCAGTTGTTATGGCCTGGTACCTCAGGGCAACACTTTGCCTTGCAAAGAGGTGGACCTTTAACTGGCCACAACTCCTGTCAGTGATTGGGCCTTGGGGGTGTCGATTGCCCGGGCCACTCTCCCCTGGCCTGGGAAGGGCCCTGTGGGACCCTCAGGCCTAACCTGGACACATGCCCTCTTCCAAGTGTCCAGGGCCAGTTCAAATGGAAGTGGTTGTGTCCGTTCTCCAAGCTTATGGTCTTCCCTGAGATTGTAACTAAAAACTGCTGTCTGTTGTTCTTGTTTGTCTGGTTTTGGTGGTGGTGGTGGGTGCTGGCTGGGCCATGCCACATGAAGCAGTACGTGTCTCTAATTTAACGGATTTACCACTCTCTTTGCTAATTGAGAGAGCATTATTTATTTGTTTTGACACAAGTGCTTGCAGTGTTTTATCCCAGCTAATGGCTTCTTAAAGGTAATAAAACCCTTCAACCTAATTGGTCAGATAAGACTTTTTTTCTTGTATGCTTAAATAAAGCAATTAGTGAAATGCTTCTATCCAAAATGACTTTTTTTGTCCTTTTTTAAGAACTAATTTACTGTCACTGGAAACTTTTTGTACAATAAAGCAGTCGTGTAGATTAAAGAACATCCTGCAGTCCTGGTATTAATTTTAATGGCGGGTTTACCGTTTCCTTCAGTTGCATTTGTGTCAGGGGAGCGCCTGGCCTGGTCTGGTCTGTGATCTTTGGGGCTAGTGACTGTTTATCTTGTGCCCGAGGCCTTTGCCTGAGTGTCGGAAAGTCAATCTGTCTATCTAATGAAAGCTTTCAAAGGGACCAATCTATTTGCTGTCCAATATACAAAAAGGGAAACTGCCTTAAAAGGAGTTAATTATTTTTCTTTTGAAAACATACACATACCAAGAACCATTTGGAAATTTTCACATGAAACTCTAGTGTTCCTGAAGTAATTCTTAAAACACAGGATTCGGGACACTTGATTTTCTAAATGGCCTTGCGCCTTTCCCATCCTGCTGTACTGAAAACTTGAGGGACACTGTTTGTCAGTTGGACTCAAAGCCGAGACTGTTTGGTCCTTGCAAGGCTGGGTAGCCCTTTGTCAGGAAGTACTGGCTTACAACATGGATACTGCTGGCAGAAGGTTTGCCAGTGAATCAAGATGGGGTATGAGCTGCTTTAATATCACAGTCCAGGTAGTGTCCTTGGTACTGGGCATTTCATCCTGAGACCAAAGAAGCAGCAGCTGCCACCCCCATACCCTTGCCCTGTTCTTTGACTAGAAATTAGAGTTCGCCCAATTTGCTTGTCAGCCATGTCTCTGCCTGAGAGTAAGATCCACTCTCAAAGGACAGACTTCTGCTCTAGATTTGAGAATGTCCAAACTAATGGTGATCACATTAAAGAAGTCATTCATTCTGACATGGCAGGAAGGTGGCTGCAGGCTCGGCTGCGTGTGTGCTTCCTGAGTGGCAACCTTTTGGGTTATGTTCCCAATGGAGTCCTTGCCAGCCCAATCAGATAAAACCCAGAAGGTTGCTCTTGGGCAGAGAACTCCAAAGATTTAGGCCCTGGCCTGAAGGTGGTGGAGCATTGACTCATCCCCTCTGAATGCTCACCTTGACCATGGGAGCAAGGCTGGATGTAGATTTACTCTGCCGAGTGTAGCAAACAGCCTACGTGTTTAGTTGTCCAGTCAACCCAAAGTTAGCGCAGTCTTCCCTGGATGGCTACCACTGTGAGGTCACAGAGAAACAAGTGCCCTTGTCCAGCATGACCTGAATCCACACACAATGGCCAGTGTGTTTCTCCACATGCTGCCTCAGGTCATCAGGGTCCCTCTTTCTCATCAAACCATATGGGAACCATACAGAAAGACCTTTGCTGGGAAGGGGACAGTCATTAGTTGGGTGCAGGGAAGAATGCCTGCTTCTTGGTGGTGCACATCACTGATGAGTACGGGAAGTTTCGATTTCTTCTGTTAGCTGCACCCTGGAACTTGGCACTGTGCACACACTCCAGTGTCAGCCTTGCATTGCAGCTCTCCTTGTGCACACCCGCCTTTGAAACCCCTAGCTTTTCTATCTGCAAATCCTCTCGACCACCCAGATGGGACCTTTAACCTTGTGCCTGGTGTTTTTGTTTAGTTCTGTTTTGAAACTGAGGGAAAACAGCCCCCTTCAAATTGATGGGTATCAAAATGAGCTAATGAAGGCCCTGGGTGGGCGCACAGAGGTTTCCGTTTAGGACTCAGAGTTAGACAGTGGGCACCAACTGTGTGCATCTTGTCTTCAACTCCACAACACCTCAGATGGTTGTCATTGACCAGTCTGTGGGTTTTCTTACCACACAAAGAGACATTCCACAGAGCCAAATGGCAGAGACTTGCACACACAATTATCTGGTCAATTGAGGCAAAAGAAAATAATCATTTGTCCAATTGTCCAAATTAGCTCTCTGGACTGTCCTGAATGCTCAGGATAATTGTGTGGTCCTCCACTTTCGTTCCATAATCTGGCTAAAATGGACCATTTTAGATGAGGCTCCATTCAACACAATGCACATTGAAATCGGACTCAGTTAAAATAGACCACTGGGTTTAGCATTTCTGTTTGTCAGCTGTAATCCTATAATTGCTTTTAACTAATCATCCAGATTCTACCATTAGTAATCACTAGATTTCTCATTTTATAGATGTCTTCACAGGGGCAAAGGGCTCTGGTATGCACTATTGGGTCTTTTTCTCAGAGTAGGTGCGAGGAAATCAAACATTTTTTTCTTAATTGTTTGTTTTAGCCTGATCTTTAGCTATGGGTCACCAGTACAGACCTCCATTTTCTTTTTCTTTTTTCTTTTTTTTTCCTGTGGTGCTGGGGATTGAGCCCAGAGCTTAGTGCATGCAAGGCAAGCACTCTACCAATTGAGCTATATCCCCAGCCCTAGACCTCCATTTTCATCAACTCAAACCCCCAAGCCTCTCCCTTTTCCAGATGGGGAAACTGAGGCCTGCAGCAGGACTCACCAAGGTCACGCAGAAAGTGTAACTCAGAGCTGGAACTAGAATCATCAGCTCTCTAATTTGCAGACCAGCACTATTTCTGCTTATGCCATTTTAATTGTTCATTTCTTTCCATAAAATTAAATGACCTTCTTCAAGAAAGATTTAATGGTCAAGATGTGATTTGGTAAAAAGCTTCCTCAAGGATTTTTTTTTTTTTTTCTTATTACAAAGATGAGGCCAGGCTGCAGCTAAGAGAGATTTGCAAACAGTGGTGTGTCATTATCCCAGTTCAGTTTTTTGTGTAATTGGTGTGAAGAGATTGCTGCCGATGAGTCAGCCCGCTGCTGGACAGAAAATAATGATTCTTTTGTGACGTGACTTGCTGTACATACACGTGAGCTTGGGGTTGTTTATAAAAGGTGTATATGTACACAAAACGCTTACCAAGATGGATAATGTCATCATGAAGTTGTAAATAATAAGAAATAGTCTTGAGCAAAACTGATTTAATATTTGCCTGAGAATGTAGCACTTCATTTCAACACTACGCAATGGCTAGAAATTGATTTTTTTTTAAATCCAATTAAGCCTCAAGGTTGGTTATCCATTTAAAAGGTCGGATGAGTTAAACAATGACAGTACCTTCCGTTCACGCTAATAATTAGATTTGCTCAGAGCCTCAGCTCTGGCATGGTGCCTTGCAGAGGCTCACATTTTGTACCTTTGCACAACTGTGAGCCACCCATGTCCCCAGTCACGCACTAGCTATACCAGCAAAGCAGGGACCCCCAGCTGGCTGCCCATCTGATTCCCAGAACCCACCCATGAGTGTGTGAACCTCAGCAGACAGCTACCTACTCTCCTTTCTATGGTCCCAAGAGTATTGAGACATGGAAAGTCACCTCTTGGTTAAAGGGAAAAGAGATGCAGACACCACCTGGTTGTGTGTGCTACCTAGTTTATAATAGAACAAATTCAGCTTTTAAAATGGTGCTTTTTATAGCACATATTTACTATGTGCTTCTAACAGGTTAAGAAAAAGACTTCAAAATGTCTTTTATGGTTTTTGTAGGTAATATTTAAGTATTACTGAATTTATGAAGATGTTGGGAAAACCACGAGCCTGATTGGAATGCTTTTTGCTCTGTGTGAGCTGTAATGTCACTCATGTTTTGTAAATTACTGGGAAGGGACAAGTGACCTTACCTCAAAGCTAGCATTTTAACCTGCATTGTAACATAAGGTTCGTGTATTATAGCACTTTGCATCCATAACCAAAATGAGGCACCTTCCAGATTCAGTAAGAAAAAATATAGAATTTCCTTTGCATCTCAAAAAAAAAAAAAAAAAAAAAAACCAACAATTTCTGGTTCGTTTCTGCCTCCCCACCCTTTCCTTATACTGTTCAGCTGCCAAAATCCTCAGCAACAGATTTACGATTCTTTTTAAAAGATCTACTTCAGATACCACAGATAGACATGTAATAAACACAGGGGTGTTTCTGGGAAAAATGTGACGCAAACTGAAGATTGAATCACTTTCAATGCACCGCGGAAACGTACTGTTTAGCAGGATCTATAAGTGAAGGGTTTCCTTTGACAAAGATTTCACGATCCAAATAAACGTTTCCCCCCTGCTTTGGCTTTTCCGTCTGTCTCCAGGTTGAGTACGCTGGAAGGAATGTGGAGCCATGTCTGGTCTGTTAATTATTTCTCTTTTCCTTCCTGCAGCCTCTGCATCCCAAGGCTCCAGGTCTTCAATACGCCCTTGAAAACTTTTGCAACTAAAAAATAATTTTGCTGGTGTTCAGAAGTAAATAGGAATTCAGTTCCCGAGACAGGAGGGTTATTGCTGTTTTACACTGTGCCCTTCCTGGGAGAATAATTTAGGCTGCTGGGAGGACAGGGGACTCTGAGAGCGTGGCTTCGGTCCCTCATTTTATCGAGAAGTCCTAAAAACTGATGTCCGAAGGAGCGCTTTTTGTTGTTAATAGATGGTTCTGCTAGTACATTTTTATTAACCTGTGCGCTCTCCTCCCGCCACGAGAGCGAGGAGTGAAGACGCAGAGCTTGCTGATGAGGTCACAAAATGCACTTGTCAAGCCAAGTGCCAAAGGGCACAAGCAGCAGGCTGCCTTTGGTGGAAGCTCCCTGAATGTGTGGAATCTTATTTTTCCCAAAAAGAGACAGAAAAAGATAAACCAAAAGCTCATCCAGTGGCCGCCTGTGAAGGGCAAGTGGCGAAGTGAGGGCGAGCAGCTCACTCCATTGTCCGGTCTTGAGCTCTGTGAATGTTCTTTTGTATTCAAAAAAGAAAATGGAAAAAGAAGGAAAATGGCAAACCATTAATATGGAATACAAACAGAGGGCCCAAATGTACTTGATAAGCTACATGAAAATGAGGTTCTCACCAGTGGATACATTCCCAGGATAAAGTTGCAGGATTGTCGCGAGGACCCGTGATAACCCAGAGGGTGGTTGGGAGCCTGTCGTCTCCCAGGTACAAGCAGGGGAGGTGGGCAGGCGAGAAAGAGCCCTGTGTGGGGTTGGATAAAAGGAGTCATCATGAGCTCATGCTGTTATTGTACCTCGACCCCCAGGAGGACCAGAAGCAGCTAGCATTCCCATACCCTCGCTTTCTGACCAAGCACTCCCCACTCCGGAGAAATGGGTGACTAGATTTGGGCCAGGGCAGGAACAAATCTTATTATTGCAGAAAGGAACAAAGTCCTCAAAACCCATTAGAAGGTGTCAAGGTGACAGGGGGCTAGCCTGGTTGTTGGCATAGGGACGCTAGAGCAGAGGCACTGAAGGGTACGTACGCAATTCCACGTGGGTTCAGAGGTGCATCCCAGGGCAGGGCCTGCTTCGTGGGTGTGCAGCCACTGCAGTTATGTGGCCCTGGGCTTGGTTTAATGCCCTACTGGGGCCATCTTTAATTCTCTTTGGTTTTCATTTTACACTGAATTCCATGAATCAGCTCGCCAGCCCTGGGGAAGCAGAGTGGTCTTTGCTAAGGAAATCCAGGGTAATAATGTAGAAGGGATGACAGTAGAAAACCACCATGTTGCAGCCATCACTTGATCCAGGCCCAGGTCATCATCAAGAGTAGAGAAAGATCGCTGGAAACCAGGACATTCTAATGGTCTCCAGCTGTCGCCCCACAGGTTATAAATAGAACATTGATTTTTGTCCTACCCATTATAAAGAGGGGAAATCACTTTTATCTTATAGAGCTCTGGCAGTCCCCACTAACACCAAGAAACCAGCCTCAGCCAGTGATGGGGGACCCATGACTAATGAGGCACGGTGGGAAACGAAATAAGCATTGGGCCAAAAATATTGAACCCGAATCTAACCAGGAGGGAACAGAGGAATCCTGAGTGTGAGACTTCCTATAAGACATGTCAATGCCAGGAAGGACAAAGGCAGGGATTGTGCTGGACTGAAGAAGACCAGAGGCCTGGCCATCCAATGGAACGCCTCATCTCTATTTGGATTCTGGATTTAAAGAATCCAGGACATCTGGGAACAATTAAGGAAATTTCAGTGTGGGTGTATACTATGATAGTATTAGGTCAATGTCAAATCTCCATGGGTATGATTGGGACATTACTGTGAATGTGTGGGCAGTGTCCTTGTTCCTAAGAGATGCACTGAGCCACTTAGGGGTGACTGTATGCAACTTACTTTAAATATATGTGCACACATACACATGTGCCGGTGAATATATATGTATATGAATGAATCTAGCCGAAGGGCATGCGAGTGCTCATTATACTAGTTTTTCAGCTTTTCCATAAGTTAATGAATTTTTCAAAAACCTTTCTAGGGAAATGTGCTTTTCATGGCAGTGAGTTCTTTTTCCTTCCCTCAGGGAACATTTAGTGCAAATCTAGGTGGCACGTCTGGCGCCACCAGTTACAAAATGTAACCAAGGCACTTCCTGATGTCCAGGAACCCTGGACGTGGTGTGGGAAGGTGCAAACATCCACTGCCCAGGGCAGTGCTCAGGAGGTTCACACGTGTGTCCCGGTTGGCTAGTCGGGACTCAGTTCCAGGCCTGCGGCTCCGCACAGTGTGATGGAGGGAGGTCATCGGAGAGACCCAGCCTCTGCTTCCTCTGTGCTCACGAGGTAGCAGGTGATTGTCAACCAGGAATGAGACCTGCCCTCATTTCACATTAGTTCTGACTGAGGTGCTACTGGCTTTCAGTTACCCGCAAGGTCAAGTGCAAACTTTACAGCTCAGTGTATATCTTAGGCGCTTGGGTGCACTTTATATCCTGCCATGTGAGCTTTGGACAGTGCCGGATGGATGACATCCTTTTCCACTTCAGGACTTTGTGTGAATGTTTCCATAGGCAGGGGTCAGATGCTTGGTACACTTGAACTAATTAAGACCCAAGTCAGAGGTCTCATTCTAGTCCATGAGGCCTTCTCTAGCGGCCTTCTCTTAGTGGCTGAGTTTCTGGATTTTTATCACTGTTTGCTGTGTGTGTTGGGGAGGGAATGCGTATACACACATACACACACACACACACGTACATGTGAGCCCCCAAAGTTTGATCAGGCCTGGAGCTATTCAAAACTCATGTTCAATAAATGTATGTTGAGTGTAAGAAGAGATGAATGAAAATGCCAGAAATCATGAAACCTTTTCTCATAGTGGATATAATGGAACTGGGAACCTCCTGGAGCTCAGCGGTGTCTAAGCAGGCATTAGATTCTATGTGGGTGGACTCTGGCATGAAATTAGCATATAAATGCACATTTCAGATACCTGGAGCCATCTTACATGATGTGATTGCAGAAACCTGTCCTAGAGCTATACCAAAAACACTTCCTAATAAGTCCCGGAAACCGTGCTCTGATTTCTTCCAGAAGTTTCCAATCTTTTCCTCTGTTTCTAAGTTAGGTCTGAACACCCAGTAGAATATGGAATGGGTCCCAAGTCATCAGAAACCTAAGTTGCTCCTTGGGTTGTGTTAAAGATCTGCTCATTTATTTTAAACTTTCATTTTTCAAAGAAAATTAAATAGAGGTAAATTTTTCATTGACAGTGAAATATATACTAAGTTGTGGATTATACCTTCATAAAAAATTATCTAAACAACGTGCTGCCTGTCTTGTTTAATGTAGAGCCTGTGAAGTCTGCAGGGAGAAGGGGCAAGTACTTTCCTGGAATCTATTTGTATCTGTCACAAGCTGCATCTTGAGGAATTGGCAGGCATTTGAAGTGGAATAATTCCTTAGCGTTCTGTTTGGTTTGGATTTCTTCAATTCAGGAGTGGCTTAAAACGAGAATCAGAAATAGTTTCTTCTAACCATCGTACAACATTTTCCTCTTGCATTGTGTGTAATAAGTGTTCGACAAATATTGGTTGAATTGAATCATCTTGTTCCTTCTTGCCTGGGGGCATTGAGGTTATCCAGTCTATTCTTAAATATGGGAGAATTCTAGAAGGAAAATTCTCCAACCTGATCTCCACTGACAGCTTCTCTCTTCTCCCAACTCCCTGTGCAGAAAAACTGCCAGACCTGGCTTTCTGAATTGCTTCTGGGATCCCTCCTCTGTTTGCAAAAGTGGTTAGAGTGAACCAGACTCCCGCACCCACCTCCACCTACGGCTCCAGCTCTGCCCTCTGGCTTCATAGCCCCTGGACATACTCTGCCTTTGTGTTTTCTCATGGGGTTTCCAGAAGCCTGGCCTGTGGAAAGTCCTGCCTCGCTCATGGGGACACACTCTGGTCTGTCACCCTCTAGGCAGATCCCCCAGCTGTCTCAGCCCCCTCCGGAGTGCCATGCGCCTGTCTGCAGTGTATTTGCAAACAGAAAAAAAAGAGTGATAGATCTTCATGCCGTTCTTAGTACCCTTTACAAATGTGTGAAAACATTCGGCTGCTCTAGAATCTTTTGAAGAAAATAAGACCCAATTAGTGTTGACTTTTATGTCAGAAAAGCCCGGGTTTCAAAGGAATTCCTTTCACTCATTCCACAGCTATTTGGGGATGCCTGCTCTGAGCTGGGCACTGCAGGACAAAAGCAGACACAAAGGCCTGGCTTCAGGCTGCTGCCACTCCAGCCTCAGTAGCTGCTAGGAGGTGGGGTGGGGGTGGCCCAGCCTCCTGGGAAGTAGGACAAGAGGGTGCAGACAGGGAAGATGGAAGGTGGCTCCTGGGCCATGACAAGGGGGGTGGGGCAGCTGGGAGGTCAGTGGTGGAATATCATGTACGGAGTTGCCTTTGCTTTTTTGTTTGTTTTCAAGATGGATGAAGAAGAAATTCAAAATAAGAGGAGTGATGTACAGAACTGAGAAGGGTGCCGACAGCCCTGAGCAACCAGGCGGAGGGAAGAGGGGGTAACAGATGGCTATTTTCAAAAAAAAAACCCTGAACCGTGTAGAAGTCAGGACCCCTGCCTCCACCAGGTCTTCCTATTCCGACACCAGGGGCCCTTCCACCATTCAGCAAGTGCTCCCAACCCATGCAGAGGGCCTTTCCTTCCCAGAGAGGTGACTCAGGTGTGGGTCTCCTCTGCCCAAGTTGGGTAGAAGGCTGGAGGGACAGCTTGCTCCCACTGTCACAAGTGGTGGGCTGAGGAAGGGCCCCCAGCGGGCAGGGCGAGCCTGCATTTCTCCTTGACCATTTAGAATCAGCGGCCTGGAAGGGAACCCAGGTCCACGTCGCCCCTCTCACGTGCATGGGTGTGACTGGCAAAGTGGGGTCTGGTCACCGTCGAGGAACCCACTGTTTGGAGGGCAAGGCCTCGAGAGCAGTTGGGCGCTGGCCTGGGGCCAAGACCGCGGTGGGCCGCCCCGCCAAGGGCCGCGCGTCCGCGCTCCCGGGGCCTGGCCAGGCCGGTGGGGCCTGCGGGGCGGCGGCCAGGCCCTCCCGGAACCTCGGCGCCCCGGCCCGCGCCCCTCGCGCCCCCTCGCGCCCCGGGCGGGCCCTGCACGTCTCGCGCGGCCCGCGGCGGGGGAGGCGGGGCGGGCGCGGGCCGGGGCGGCGCCGAGCGGGCCGGAGCGGGGCGCGGCGGCCGGCGGCCGGCGCGGGGAAGATGGCGAGCGTGGGGCTGCAGTTCCAGGCCAGCGCGGGGGACGCGGACCCGCAGAGCCGGCCCCTGCTGCTGCTCGGGCAACTGCACCACCTACACCGCGTGCCCTGGAGCCACGTCCGCGGGAAGCTGCAGCCCCGGGTCACCGAGGAGGTGAGCGGGCCGCGGCCGCCATGCGCCCGGGAGCCAGGCCCGGCGGCGCGCAGGCCCCGCCCGCGGACACAGCCCGCCCCGGGCCCCGCGGTCCCGGACGCCGGCGCCGGCCTGGCCTGCTGCGCCCGCGCCTCCCGGCCTGGTTCCCCGGACGGACGCGCAGGCCTGGCTTGCAGAGCCGGCCTTCCTCGTGGCATCTGGCCCCTGACCCCGTTCAGTGGAAACTGGCCAAGCCCCACCGAGTTGGTGTCCAAGTGTTGAATCAGAGGGGCCCCTGACCGTCTCTCAGGCCCAGGCTTGATCCCACGAGGGTGGGAGGTGCCAGCCAGGGACACACAGCTCCCACTTGCAGGGTGGGGAGCCTGGGAAGTGCTGGTGAGGCAGGCAGGGCCCGCTCCCGCGGCTGTTTGAAGTCTGGTCTCTCTTGTCTCCCTTATGATCTAGCTCTGGCAGGCCGCTCTGGCCACACTCAACCCCAACCCCACGGACAGCTGCCCCCTCTACCTGAATTGCGCCACCGTGGCAGCCCTGCCCTCCAGGGTGAGCAGACACAACAGCCCCTCCGCCGCCCACTTCATCACCAGGCTTGTGCGGACCTGCCTGCCACCTGGAACCCATCGTTGCATTCTGGTGAGTGCCTCTGAGAAAAGGGCTGCTCTGGGAGCTCAGGGCCCTCTATGGACAGCAGGGCATTCTGGCCCCTGGGACCTCATATCACAGTCCCTGCCTTGTAAAAGGTCCCAAGAGACCAAGTGATTTACCCCAGGTCAGTGAAAGTGGCCAGTCAGAGGCTCCAGCCTAGATTTCCTGAGGCTAAGCCTCATGTCCGTGCTTCCCTGTGTCTGGTAAGCTGGTGGCCAACATCCTTTTGCTTATGGAGCGAGAAGTGCTTCAAGTCACTCTGAAGGCACCTGAGGAATGGGATCACTGGGGCACCCATTCTGCAGGACTTCATCTGGAGCTGATGTTGGGGCTGCTCTAGAAAGCAGCTATGGGTGGCCCCGTGGAGCCCCCTGGTCCTGGGCCCCACCTGCCTCTCTCCCTATGCTGCAGATGGTCTGTGAGCAACCAGATGTCTTCGCCTCTGCCTGTGCCCTGGCCCGCGCCTTCCCTCTGTTCAGCCACCGCTCAGGGGCTTCTCGTCGCACAGAGAAGAGGACTGTCACAGTGGAATTTTTCCTAGTGGGACAGGACAACGGGCCAGTGGAATTGTCCACTCTGCAAGTGGGTGTCTGGAGGTGCATACCCTGTCCCTGGGCCCCCAGGAGCTCTCCACCTGAGAGATGCCGCCCCCTCCCAGGGGAGGACAGTAGGGCTGCTGCCATTCCTGGGAGTCCCCAGGGGGCAGTCACTGGGAGTCCAACATGGGAGGCGCTGTTTTCAGGATTCTGTTCTGGCTGGGTTTACACAACCACCCCGTTATGCGTCACCCTTCCCAGAGCACTTATACAGATGTTATTCCACTTGGTCCCGAGGATGGTCCTTGGCAGGCCAAGCTGGAAGCACTTCCAGCCTCTGAGCCTGTGTATGGGCCTGACCTGAAGCCCCTGGTCCCTCATAGCTGCCCTGACACCATTGCTGTGGCCTTGCCTCACTGGGCCACCTGCTTCAGCAGCCAGACCCAGTCACCTGCCTCCTGCTCCAGAGCTTCCCCTTCACTTCTGTCTCAGGAAGGCCATCGCCTTCAGCCTGGTGAGACTCCCTCTCGGCCCCCCGCTTTGTCTGCAGCTCCTCTCTGAGCCCTGTAATGTCCCCTCCATAGAAGGAGGGAACATGCTTCTGTCTCTGCCATTGAATCAACTCTTTTTTCTCTTCATCTCCAGAATTTTAAATGACATAGTCCAATCGTTTTTCTTAATTCCCTTTATTTACCCACCACCCAAACCTGGGTTTTGCCCCCTTGCCAATGTTTTTAAGGGTCCTGCCTGCTGGACCAGAGCCTTGTCCCTTGTCCTTGAGGCCCCCACCTGTTGGGAGCCAGTTTCCCATTTCTCCCAACCTGCCACAACCTCTCGTGCCCCCTTTCCAGCCTCTCCAAGCCTACCTTCTCCATGCTGGGTCTTGTCAGGCACTCTGGGCACCCCCTGTTCCCTGCTCCCTCTGTCTCCAGGGAGTTCTTCTGAGCTCCAGGCCCACCATCCCGCAGACCTCAGGCTGGATTCCCCTTTCCCTCCCCCTCTTGCCCACCCTGATCCTGTGCCCCACACCCCCATCTGCCTCCTGCTCAGCTGTCCCTCAGTTGTCAAATGTATTTAGGGAGTGACACTCTGTAGCCTTTACACAGCCTTCTCCTTTCTCCTCACCAGGGAACCTCCTCAACGCCCCCCACCCCCGCCCCTGGGCTCTGAGTCCTGTGGTTGCCCACTTGTCTGATGCTTTCATGGATTAGTGTGTGGTCACCTGATGTGCTGCCCTTGAGTCCCTCAGGCATCTTTGGACCCCCAAAGTCTAGGATGATGCCTGGCACATAGTAGGTCCTTACGTATGTGTGGACAGAATGAATGAATGGCCCTGCTCTTGTGATAAGGAGACAGACCTGCGTGCTGTGCCCTGCCATCCCTTGCTTTGCGCCAGAGCTGAGCTTGGTGGGGCCTGCAAGGTCACGGCTGCCTCCCTTGAGGCCAGTGCTACTGCACTGACGCACTTCCCAGACAGGACAAGAGCTGCTGACAGGCGTCAAGGGCTGCACATCTCATATCCGAGCTGTCAAGTCCCAGGTCTCTACCTTTGAGGCTTCGGGGTTTAATTACCTGGGACAGGCAGTGGCTCAAGCAGCAAGCAGACAGGGCGGGGGCGGTGGCCAGGCTATTGGAATCGACCTCGCGCCTGCCCTCTGCGACGTGCAGGGCCTGGGGGAGCTGATGATGAACTCGGTGGCCCGCGCCCCCGCAGGCACTGTGCTGCTTTTCTCTTAATATCCTTTCCTTGTGGCCAGTGAGGAGGGCCTGATGCAGCCAGCTGCCTGAAGCTTCTGAGGCTTGGGGTGGGCAGTGGGAACCACTGTGGGGCAGGGGTCCTCCAGAGTCTGCTGTGGGCAGACAAGAGTGAGCAGGCGGGCACAGGTGGGAGAGCAGCAGGTCTCTGGGCCCTGTGACCTCTGCTTCTGTGTTCCTCACCGGCCCCTCCCAGTGCTTTCTTGGGTGCTGGGTGGACACATAAGGTCCCTGTGGTAGGGCTCAGTCCAGTTCCTCTCTCCCAAACCCTGTACCCAGAGCATGCTGTCCAGTGATAAGGAGAACAGGGCAGTCGGAGCTGCATGCCCCCAGGAGCCTGTGACACTCACGTGGGGTCCCTGTGGGGGTAGCACCTCCCGTGACTGGGGAGTGGGTACAGGAGGAGGGTGGCCGGAGTTTGAAGGTGAAGGAAGGGTACTGAACCCAATGAGGCCAGAGGTGGCTGTGCCCAGCGTGCATTCAGTGTCCTTCAGATGTGGCAGGATGGCGGCGGGAGGATGGAGGTTTTGGAAAGGACCCTGAATAGGAAATCAGGGCGTTGGGCCTCAGGGCTGTGCAGTGCTAGGGGTCTGGGTGGTCACCATGTAGAACTCTCCATTTGTGGGTCCCAGTCTCAAGGGAGGGCAGATGGGCCTTCCTCTGCCTCCCACCTGTCTCCTGTGCCTGGGAACCTCTGGTACCTTTGGGCTCCTGGGGAAATGGATGAGGAGAGGGTATCCTCTCCCCCCTCCCCCCAGGTCCCCAGCCCCTGTGACAGTCTTTTTCATTTTTCCTAGTGCTTAACAAATGCCACAGAAGGTGTGCGGCTGGCTGCCCGCATTGTGGACACGCCCTGCAATGAGATGAACACCGATGCCTTCTTGGAGGTTTGTCCCTGGCCTTTGCAAACAGTGGGGGCAGGGGGGCAACTGGGGTGGGTGTTGCAGACCCCAAGCAGAGGCAGAGAAACCTGGGGCTGTCCACACTCTCTGACCTCGCCCTGGAATCCTGAGGCTGTTTCCCATGAGGTTATTATGCTGTCCACCCAGCTCCGAGGCCGCAGCCTCAGCAAAGGGCACTGGGAGGACAAGACCTGCCTTGAGACCCCAGCAGGCCCACAGCCATGAACTGCAGGGAGCTGGCGAGGGTGGAGGGTGCGCCTTCATCACAAGAATCCCAGCCGCTGGCCTCCAAGGCTGGCTCCTCTCCCACCACATGGGTGTTGGCTCATTGCAGGCCCCAGCCTCGCTTTAAGGCCAGCCTCCTCATGGTCTCTGTGCTGTTGCTTTTTCCGTGAATGTGTCCAGGAGATCAACAGAGTCGGAAAAGAGCTGGGGATCACCCCAACCATCATCCGCGATGAGGAGCTGAAGACAAGAGGCTTTGGAGGTGGGTGCGGGCTGCAGCTCCCAGGTTGGGGCCTGGTGTGGGTAGCCAGAGCCACTTGGTGGCAGGGGGTCAGCGAGTCACATGGTGAATTGTCCCAAACTGCATCCTGTGTCTAAGCCCAGGCCAGAACCTGGGAAGCAGACCATCTCTGGGGGAGGGAGGGGCAGCCGTCCAGGTTATGATGCACATTCTGGAAGCCGCTCGGCCCAAGTCCTTCCCTCCAGCAGCCTCCACACCCTGTGCATCCCACTCCTAGGCCAGCTCAGCAGGGCCTCTCTGTTCCTCGAATACACAAGTTCACGTCCCAGTCAGGACCTTTGTGTGGGTGGCTCTCCAGTGGGAATCCTCCACCCAGGACATCCTGCGGTGGTGGCTGTCCTGCCTCTCCTCTGTCTCTGTCCTGCCTCGCTTGCAGGAGCATTTCCTCAGAGGCCTCCCCTGACTGCTCAGGCCGTCCTCCCACTGCCTGGGAACCAGAGAAAGGCATGTGCCTGGGCTGCCCCGGGGCTTTCCCAGGGCTGGGGGCTGGGGTTCCGATGCTGTAGTTACCTGTGGCTGCCAAACAGATTAGCCCCAAGGTAGCTGGCAGCTGGAGGCAATAGACAGCTTCCCACACCTCCATGGGGACTTGGGGATGCCTCCGTGGCCCAGGGCCTCTCCCTGCTGTGTCCTGTGCCTCTCCACGGGTAGCTCACAGCACGGCAGCTGCCCTCAGAGCTGGGCTCTAGGGAGAGTGAGAGGTGGGAGCCCGCTTTCTTGTCATCTCATCCCAGGGGAGGCATCTTGTCACCTCTGCTGTGCTCTTGGTTAGGACTTGCCCATACTGCACAGGACGTGAACACCCAGTGGAGGGGTCACTAAGCGCACCCACAGATACATAAACCAGGAGGTAGAAGCCTCTTAGGTTGGGGCAAGTTTCTCAGAGGTGGCGTTTGCCCTGGGTTCTGCGGGAGCTTGTCCGGCAGCCACCATGACCTCTTGACTCAGTGGCCCAGGCACCAGGGGATGTGGCCTCTGCCCTGGGAAGTTCTGTTTTTCTTGGGAAAAGTGGCATGTAAACCTGGGGGGTGAGCAAGCCATGGGTTGTGGGAGTGGGCTGCAGCAGGCAGTACAGGCTTCCCAGGCAGGCAGGCTCAGGGCCGGGGGATGAGTGTGGGCCGGGTGGCCCTGAAGCTTCATCCAAGAATCATTTCACTCTGGGAGCCTGTTCGTTTCCTTTTGGAAATGATACAGTGTTTTTTTGCTCAGTGGATTTTCTTGCCTGATGATACTTTGCACAGGATCACTCGCAGCCTCAGACATTGGAACTAATTTGCACTCCCAGGTCCCATGCAGGCTGGGGCAGGAGGGAGCTGGGCAAGGGCTAGGGCAGCACAGCTGTCCAGGAGAGTATCTGTGAGCCAGTATCGGGGTGGATGTGCCCAGGGCCTTCTGGAGTCCCTGCCTGTGCAGCCTGTACCTCACCCTCCTCTCCCTACTCCTACAGGGATCTATGGGGTAGGCAAAGCTGCCCTGCACCCCCCAGCTCTAGCGGTCCTCAGCCACAGCCCGGACGGAGCCACGCAGACCATTGCGTGGGTAGGCAAGGGCATCGTCTATGACACCGGGGGCCTCAGCATCAAAGGGAAGGTGAGGTGGGTCCAAGGGTTGGGTCCAGGCCAGCTCATCCTGCTCCCCCAGAGCAGCCGTAGGGAGGTAGCCAGGTTCCCCAGAGCTCAGAGTTGAGCTGATTTAGGGAGGGAGTCCATGAGTCTTTTCCTTTTCTGAGAAGGAGCAGTTTTGTGGGGACACTTGGAGCTCACGCTCACACTTGGTACAGGACACAGGAACAGCAAACCCTGGACAGTCGCCAGAGGGGAGCCACAGAAATGGTGAAAGGGTGAGAAGCAGGGCCAGGGAGATCAGGCTGAAGAGCTGGCGGGGGGGCCCGCCGTGTCTCGTGGCCCACCCCAGGTTTCCATGAGGGAATGCTGTGTGGCGGGGCTGAACAGGGCCTCTCAGAAACAGGTGCTCCACAAATGCGAGGGAAGTGCTTCTTATGGGGATGTGCTGAGTGGCTGTCCACGGAGAACCTGTGATATGGCTTCTCGAGGGCATCTCCGGATGCCTGAGGAATGTCAGCGCTGACCTCCACCTGTGTGGCCAGCACTCTCCACACAGGTGTCCATCTGGGCAGCTGACTTGGCACACTGTGGAGCAGCCACTGTGCCCAGGCCTGGGCTGGGCTGTCAGGGAAGGTCTGGGAAGGAGCCAACTGGGAAGGGAGTGCCTCGACTCCCTAGGAGACCCAGAAGAGGGCCTAGGAGAGAAAAGGGCAGTGGGGAGAGAACAAGCTCCGCTCCTCCAGAGAAGGCCTCAGGAGCTGGCCACAGCCAGAGGGCCCACACATGCATCCCCTTGACCATATGGTTTAGAAATTGAACACTTCAAAACAGGAAAAGTTCTCATAAAAGACTGGATTCATCATCATTTGTAAACTCAGGAGTTCTGGATTCTCACCTGGTACATTCCTCCGGGGCTGAGTGGTAGCTACCTCGTGAGCACATCCTCGATCCCTGGTTTGCCGCAGGCCTCTCCACTCCCTGTTGCCTCCCTGACATTGATCCAATGTTGGTTGGTGTTTAGGGTAGAGACTTGTGCTGCTGTGTTGAGTACTTCCTGCATACCTAAAGTATTTAATACCTGGAGTGGATGATCGTTTTTTAATATCCCTCCTCTAAAAAAACAAAATTATTTTCAGGACTAATCAGGAAATGAAACTAATAATAAAGGTTTTAAAATAGCCCCACCAATAGTGAACACTCTTTTATTGAATTCCATACATATTAATATGCTGGTAAAGAAATTAAAAAGAAAATAAATATCCCAGTACAAGTAAAGAAAACAGCAATGCACAACACTTTAAATATCATTAGTATATATATATATATATATATATATATATATATATATATTTTTTTTTTTTTGGTGGTGCTGGGGATTGAACCCAAGGCCTTGTGCATGTGAGGCGAGCACTCTACCAACTGAGCTACATCCCCAGCCTCTCATTAATGGATTTTTTAATAGAAAAAAAACCTTAAGCCTCCATGTTGGTCTGTTGTAATGGACGCTGTGCTCGAGTGTTTGGGCCTCGGCTTCTCCGTGCTTACCTTCCTCACATCAGCCTTCTCCACTCATCCGTGTCCGACAGGCAGCCCCAGCTCCTGTCTGTCTTTAGTCACCACTGGTGCAACGATGCTGCTAATTAGATTGTGAGGCATTTGGGTCACGTGAGGTGATCGAGGTGCAGATACTGAGGTCCTCACCACAGGACTCAGCGGAGATTTCTGGACATCCTGTCCCACAGGACATTCCACAAACTGCAGCGCTGGCCATGCTCTCGGTTCCCCAGGATCCACTCTAACGGCTTTCAAGTGTCTGTGGACAGAATGGCAGAGGGAGAGGGGACCAGCCGGGGCCCCAGTCAGCAGAGCCAGTCCCTAAAACCCTTGCCAGGGAACCATCTTCCAGTGGCTGGCAGGTGGGCAGGGGTGCAGCTGGCCAGCGTGACCTCCTGTAGGAGGGCACTGCCCAGGGACGAGTGAGGAAGAGACGGGCACAAAGCTTCACAGACATGGTTAAGATGCAGCAGACGCCAAAGCAGTTGTTCACGTTTCGACCAGCCACGGGTGTTCTTTGAAAGGAATCTTTGATTACTGACACCTTAGAGACACCAGTGCTCAGTTATACTAACAAGGAGGCCCACCGTGAGCCCCTCACAAATACTTTTAAATCCTGCACAAGCCGTGCACCCCCACCGGGTACTGGCTGCCTGCCCTGCACCCATACTCCCTTGCTGTTGCCCTGGGCAACTGCTTCCCGGCCTGCAGAGGGTGGCCTGTCTTCTCCTGGGATCCGATGCTCATTCTTAAGGTTGGCTTGTTGGAGGGCCAGAGGAAGACGCAGGGTTTCTTCCTGGGAACATCTCCTGCCCATGGCTCTAACTGCTCCCTTGGGCGCCTAACTCACCTGTTTGGCCTCAGACAGGTGGCTCCAGGGAGGCCTTGGTCTCAGGAGAGCTAGAAGAGAAAACATCATGGGGTACCTTCCATGGCTCCAGGTCATTCTCCAAAAATGAGACAGCCCCAGCCTCCTTCTAAGGTCAGAGTACTGTGCAGGCCCTTTGCTACATGGAATGGCCCAGTGCCCAGGACCATCCACTTTGAACTTGTCCACCTGAACCCTGCACTTAGAACTGTTAATGAGTCGGGTTTTTCCTGAGCCTTACTAGGCTGGGCTCTGGGCTACTCACTGAGGCCCCAGAGGTTGGCAGATTCAAGTCAGGACCTGAAGGTACTCACAACCTCACCTAAGGACTGGTACAAAACTCAACACAGGGAGCAACATAGTGGCCATCTCAAGAGCAAATGGTGCAGCAGTTGCCCTTCTCAAAAAGCAAGCTGGTTGGGGCCAGCAGAGCTCCCAAGTTTGCAAGAACCATTGCAATTTCATTTGCAGAGATTTCAAAGGCAAATGAGGATCAGCATGGAATAGCAAGTCTCAGATGTTACTCTGGACCCCTTTATACTCTTAAAAAGTATTAATACCAAAAGAGCCTTTGTTTATCATGTATCTGAAACTCAAGAACCAGTAGACTTTTTGGTAGAGCACACTATTGACATTGACAGTGACACCTATTAATACTTATTAATATCACTGTGCTAGAAATTAAAACTGAGATGTGTAAAAGATCTTTATAATTCATCTGAAAATAACACAGATCTGTTACACATTAACATGAGCAGAATAATTTTATGAAAAAAACTCCAAAAATTTTTAAAAATGTAATGAGAAGGGTAGCATCATACATTTTGGCAACTCGCTAGTATCTGCTTAATAGAAGTCAGCTGGGGTCTGTATCTGCCTCTGTGTCCAGTCTATTGCAATATGTTTTATTCATAATATATTAAGAAAATCTGGCCTCACACATTTTATGATTGGAACAGGGAGAAATATGTCAGATAATCATAGACATTCTTTGCTATTACACCAAAACTCGACAAGTGGTATTTTCTTAAAGGTTGGTTATGACATGAAATCTGAAGCCATCAGTGCACTTCTGTGCTCTCATCTGCTAGTTGTTGAGCCTTAGATGTGTGTTTGTCATATCATGCATGGGTCATTTGGAGAATATGGGTTCACAGAGGGAGGTAGAAACCCCACATTTTAACACATCTAACTATATACTTTCAAAAGCTCAGATTTGCTGATGTCACTGCCCAGCTCATCAGAAAAATCCTTGTGTCAGGGGGAGCCCATCAAGTGGCACGTGGACGTTTTCCAAGGTTCTGATCTGTTCTTGAGAACTCAAGAGTTACCATTGGTGATAACCAGTGCTGGCTGTTTGCTGGAGATGAGAAGCTAACTTTGTTCACTTTAGAAAATACCTGCCAGATACCTCCATCTGAGTGCCTCCCTTGTCTGTTGCCCCTGGGCAGAGTGACTGGTAGAGCCCTTCTCTCAAACAGAGGCCACAGAGCTTCTACTGGGACCAGCCACCCTGGCAGACATAGCAGCAGTGCCTTGGCCACACAGAACAGTGATCGTGCTTGCACTTGGGGTCGAGGTCTCGAAAATCAACTGCACTGCTCCAACAAGGGACTTCCTCAGTGAAATTTCTTTTCCTGGATGGCCTGGAGAGGAACCCAGTGACTCCTCGTTCTCTTGGGCTGTGGCTGTGATCTTGCGGGGGCCTCCAGCTCTTTAACCCTCCCTGGACTTCTGCACCATTAGTTAATGAACAAAAAAGGCGAATGACTCTAAGCATCACCAGGAACATCGCTTCTTTTATAAAGATGGAAAGGACACTCAGGGGCTGGTGGAACTTTGTGCAATCAATCGAGCTATATTCGTGAACCTGGCAGTTTTCTGCCTATGATTGGGAGGTGGCACAGTGGCACCTGTGACAAGGACATGCGATGTTCCAAGGACATGTGATGTTCCGAGGACATGTGATGTTCCGAGAACAACCGTCTGGAGATGGTTTCTGTGCAGGTCATTTTGAAATGGTTAGATTCCAGACCCAAGGCCCCGTTTTTCCATTTATACAGCCCCATGCCTGCCCAACAATTAGGGCGGAAAGACAGTTTGTTTTCAGTAGTGCTAGATGGATCATTTCCACTCAATTATAAAAGCAGCTCAGTTTATATCTAAAAATACTTTCCACCAAAATTCAAGACTCGTGTAATACAATCAGGGCTCAAGAATCACTCAGTGAATTTGAAGTTCAAATCTTTATGTCTGAGCACCTGTTGTTAATTTAAAATATGAATTTGTCAGTTACAGCTGGGAACCTATAAAATGTAGACGTGTGTAAGCACTCTCGCGGTTATAGTTTATGGAAGTGGCTCTCCCATCCTCGTGGGGCGTGTCTCTACCTAGGGCTCCAGGACCCAGCTCAGTCAGGAGATGCTGAACTGTGGAGGAAGGTGGAGCTGGCCCTTTCTGATGGGATGCACTGACATTAGGGTGACCAGGTTGTGCTGATAGCTAGAGGTGGGGACCAGGGACAGGAGGCACCCACCCAGAGAAGCAGCAGAAAAGGGCAGACAGCCAGGTGGAGGTGGCTCCAGGAAGGTGCTGGTGGCGGGGAGGGGCAGGAATTGAGAGGAGTGTGAGAGTGTGCCAGGCTGGCAGGTCAGAAACCAGGGTGGGGCCCTGCTCAGGACAAGTGGACAGGCTGCCATGACAAGCTGTGCCTGGAGAGGGAGAACCCCCAGGGGAGCCTTCGACAGCCTTGAGGTTTACTCTGCCAGGGCTCTGCTGCTGGGAGCTAGAGCCATGCAAATGCCAACTGCCAGGCGGTTGTACGGGGTGCTGGCTGGGCAGCAGCCTTCCCTACCCTAAGTGTGTGGGGGCAGGAACCTGCAAGGTGTGGAGAACACAAGCGATTTGGCTCGTTGGTGAGCTCATCACCTCAGGATTCCGAGTCCAGGAGGGACCATAATTCTGATGGCCACCTGGAAGCCTGGTCCAGACCCTCCATGCTGACCAGTATCCCCGGGGGAGCCACAGAAGCTTCCTGCACCTTGGTTTCTTCCTCACAATTCAGGTGGAGAAGTGGATATGAAGAGGCCCTGCCGATAGACCTAGGCTGACATGGGGGCTGGGTGGCTGGATCAGTGTGGGGCTGGTGTGTGTGATGCTCCACACGGCGAATCCAGAGCTCTGGGTGGCTTCTCGCTCTCCCTACCACCCAGTTACCACTTGGCAGTTCCAAACTCTACTGAAACAAAAGGGTGCCCCCGTCCTTGGCCGTTTTCTCCCGCTGCTTAGAGAATAGCTCCTTCAAGAGTCAGTGTCATGCATCCTGGGCGCGCTCCATGGCCTGGCCTCAGGTCCTCGTGGGCTGGGAGCCCTGTGTGGGGCTGTGCAGGTGGGGTGGGGGCTGCAGGGGCAGCTGCCAGCTGGACTGCATGTCCCCATGAGTAACTCTCCTGCCCCACTGTTGTGCTACTGCAGACCACCATGCCTGGGATGAAGCGGGACTGTGGGGGTGCTGCAGCTGTCCTGGGGGCCTTCAGAGCTGCCGTCAAGCAGGTGAGTGAGACCCCACCCTCTGCAGGTGCTCGTTCTGGGCTTTCCTGTGGGCTCTGCCCTGTCCTTTCCACTCCAGCCCCAGCCAGGGTCCCTCCTGTGTCTGCACAGCTGGGCCCGTCCCTTCTCTGCACTTGGGTCCTTCATGGGTCCCAGAGCTTCTCTTCTTTTATCAGGGCTGCTCTGGATGATCATGTCTTCCTCAGACTGTGAGCCTGAGGGCAGGTCCACCCTGCCCACTACTCAAGGCCTGGCTTGGATTGAGGGAGGCTGGCCTAAAGCCACGTGGCATGCAGTAAGCATGATCCCAAAGAACGGACCCTGGGCTGAGCCCCCCGCCCAAGTGTTCCAGTCATTCCACCCACAGCCTTCTGGGCATCGACACTCTTCTAGGAAATGTCTCCCCAGGATTGACTCCCCCACTCCCAGGCCCAGCCTGCTTCCTCCCTCACTTTGGTAGAAACTCAAGACTTGACCTTGCCTGCTGGCTGTGATCACTCTTGGGTGACATCCTGGGAAGCCCAGAAGTCCCAGAGCAGTAAAACATGCTTATTAAACAGAGTGTGCCCTGGGTGTCCTAAGCCATAAGCTCCTTATTGCAGCTTTTCCAAGGCAGCTTTTGAGAGTCTGAGCCCTTTAGTGTCACTAGATACAGGATGTTCTTCTCCCTTAGGCACTACCTGAGAAGGCTGGTTCCTTGGGGTAAACTTAAAATTGAAAAACAAAAACCCAGTTGCTGGCTCAGACTGGTCAGGTGTTCCACCTGTAGCCTGCATGGGAGAGGAGCCAGAGGCCAGTGCGGGGCCTCCTGGTTTTCTGTGTGCCTCCCATGTGGCTTAGGTGGCTCCCTCTAATAGTCGTTGCAGCCCGGTCCGTGGGTACATGGGAGGTACAGGATGCCAGAGGTTGGAACATCCCAGAGTCCCTGCTCCACTGTCAGGCTGGCTCTTGCCTGTGTCCTGCTAGTGCCACACGTGGACAGGGTCTTCTAGGGCTTACAGGTGAGTACTACTGTCCTGCAGAGCCCAGATGGGGGCATTTGGAGAAGGAGCAGGTGTCTGTGCTCCTTGCTGGCTGGAGACTAACAAGGGAAGCGGCCAGCATTCAATAAGGCCCTTGCCTGGCGCAGCTGCTGGGCTGCAGGTGGTGACACCAGACTCCTACTGCCTGGCCCTTCCCTTCCTCCCCCCAGGACCTCACTGGCACATCCAGACCTCACTTCCCTGGAAGATATGCGTATCAGAAGGGAGCTCAGGGAGCCGGCCCAGCTGTAGGTTGCTCACTGTGGGAGAGTTGGAGGGATCATAGGGCCATTTACCCTGACTGCTGCTCCAGCAGGGTGCCCTCTGGCACATGGGACAGGCTGGCTGGAAAATGCCGCAGGTAGACTCTTTCCAGTTTGAATTCCCTTTTCACAGGAAGCCCCTTGGCAGTTCACACTGATGCGTTAGTGGGCAGCCATGAGGGATGCCAGTCCCTCTCTACCTGCAGGGGCCATAGCCAGTGACCTAAGGGGGGCCAAGGGCCCTGCTGTAGATAAAAATCCCCCTCCCACAGGCACCCTGGACCCAGGCTCCATGTGGACACTGCCGTCCACCTTGTTTGCAGTCTCCTGCCGGCCTCAAGAAGGAATGTGCCTCAGTGAGAGCCATGAGATAAATAATGACGTAGTGACTCAGCCCACAGAGCAGCCTCGGAAGCCCCATACCCACCCTGGTGGGGATCAGCAAATGAATGGAGAATAACCAGGGACCATTTCTTACAGTGGGATTCTGATCACTAACCATAGAGGGGACAATGGGAATAGGAAGTCATCTGGCCAACACCACAGTGATCATTCTTTCAGGTACAAATGATCAACAGGTGTTAAGAGTGGAGCGAGGAAGCAGGTGGGAAGCAGGCTGGTTAGAGGCCCGTGCTCATTGGAGCATGGCACTTGCTGTAGCCATGCGCAACTCCAGAACAGGGGCACAGTCGAGGTGTGCCTCCTGATACTGTGCTCCGAGAAGGACACAGCTCTCCGGTGGGAGTCCTGCTAGAACACATGACCGCAACGTAGTCATGAGGAAACCCACCCCAAACCCCGGATTTAAAGTGCCAGACCACACAGGTTCCAGAGGACAGGGGCTCAGGAGACGCACCCATGAGTGCACTGGTGGAGCAGGTGGCATCCCATCAGGTCTTGCCTGGAGCTGCCTTCCGTGCACCTGGGAGCTTCTGTCTGTCCGTCTTTGAGTCTGAGAGCTCCTGGCTGGCCTTATCCCTCCTAAGCCTCTAGCTGTATCTGAAGCCTCTGCCCACTTCTCCCTCCAGGGCTTCAAAGACAACCTCCATGCTGTGTTCTGCTTGGCTGAGAACTCAGTGGGGCCCAATGCCACGAGGCCTGATGACATCCACCTGCTCTACTCGGGAAAGTAAGGCTGGACTTCCCCTTCCCTGATCCCTTGCTGTCTTTACCCTATAGTGTGCACTTGTGGCCTTCTTCCCAGGGTCAGGCCAAGTCAGCCCTAAATTCAGCCCAGGGTGGGAGGAACTCCACCATGATGCCATCTGTGCTGCCCTGTAGGGGACAGGGTGTCCATGCCTCCTAGGGAAGGATGGGGATGGTCGGGAATCTTGAGGGACCAGGAGCTCTAAATGGAGTCTCTGTGGAGCTGGGGTGTGGCTCAGTAGTAGAGCACTTGCCTAGCATGTGTGAGGCACTGGGTTCAATCCTCAGTATCAATAAAAATAATTAAAGAAAATAAAGGTATTATGTCCATCTGCAACTAAAACAATATTGAAAAAATAAATGGAGTCTCTGTGGTCCCAGAGGGGAGTCCCTCTCGTCACCCTGGAGAGCTGCATTCCTGAGTGGGCTCTCTGCTGACCCCCAGGACAGTGGAGATCAACAACACAGACGCAGAGGGCAGGCTGGTGCTTGCTGATGGCGTGTCCTACGCCTGCAAAGACCTTGGAGCAGACATTATCCTGGACATGGCCACGCTGACCGGGGCTCAGGTGGGTGCCCCAGGCTTAGCTGTAGCTGCTGAGAGGCTGAGGTGGGGAAGGCAGGTGGGATGGGGCTGCTGGCATCAAACTTCTCACCCTCAGCTGAGGTGGCAGGAGGGTTTGTGCCACGTGGGTGAAGAGGCGAGCTGGGACCCTGACCCCTAGCCTGTCCTCCACAGGCTCCAGCTCACAGTGCGGTTTCTTTCTTTTGGGTTCTCACACCTCTCTGTTGATTTCTTTGTTTCCCTGTCTGCCTCTCTGTCCCTCTTTTGTCTTTTGTGTTTCTCTCCTGCCCTCCTCCTGGTTGCTCCTGTGTGACGCTGACCCAGGGCATCGCCACGGGGAAGTACCATGCGGCCGTGCTCACCAACAGCGCCGAGTGGGAAGCGGCCTGTGTGAAGGCCGGCCGGAAGTGCGGGGACCTGGTGCACCCCCTGGTCTACTGCCCGGAGCTGCACTTCAGCGAGTTTACCTCGGCCGTGGCTGACATGAAGAACTCGGTGGCGGTAGGTCTAAGGCTGAGGGCTATGCCCAGACAGGTGGGCAGGCCATACCCCCACGGGGTTCATGCTCCCTGGAGACTGTGCCCGGAGCTGCAGCAGCAATGCTGGGGCTCCTGTGAGGCGGGTCAGGGTACAGTTGCACGTCTAGGAAGAGCCTGTTCAGTTCGCAAGGCAGACGGGCCTCTCGCTGGCCTCCCTGCCACTTGTCTGGGGCTCTGTACTCACTCCTGGGTCTGAGTCAGTTGCCACATTGGGTCCCCCACTGCTCCCCCTGTCCTGGAGTGGAGCTGACTCCTCAGCCCGTGGCTAAGGCCCTCCAGCTGGACCTCAGCCTCCCCTCACATGTGCTGCTGGCCACATGGCCTCCTCGCAGCCATGGTGAGGCTCAACCGAGGGATGATGGGACAAGGCAGACAGGGCGGGAGACCACATAGGCACCTGGGAGCTACCCAAACCCCTCCTGCTGCTGGGAGCAGGAGGTCACTGTGCATCTGGCCTCCGTAGGACCGTGACAACAGTCCCAGCTCCTGCGCGGGCCTCTTCATTGCCTCACACATCGGCTTCGACTGGCCTGGGGTCTGGGTCCACCTGGACATCGCCGCACCAGTGCATGCAGTAAGTGCCTTGGGCCACCCCGGTGTCCTTGCCTCCTGCTAGGATTCTCCCCTGCCCCACCCCTCCTTGCTGGCCTGGGCCAGCCCCTCCTCTTGTCCTTATGGAGCCTCTCTGTCTCCAGAGCTGCTGACCGAGCTCAGTCTGTGTCAAGGGTCACATTGTCCATGGCCCAGCCTCCGGCCAGCTGTGATACCCCCCCACCTCTGGTCTCTTCATCCCTGGGAATAGAGTGGTTGCCTTGTGTTGTCCCTCCTAGCTACCCCATGCTCAGCAGGGAGCCCAGGACTCCTTCTGACTCCTCCCCATCCTGAGCAGATCTGGGGGTTCAGGAACAGCACCTGGGGTTGTGCCCAAGGCCTCACCCATTCATTGGCCCTGAGGGTGGCAGGACGCCACTGGGAGGCCCAGGACTCTGGCTGTGCTCCAGGATCCCCTCACCAAGAAAAGGCCTGGGGGAACCTGCCTCGGTAGGCTGGCCGGCCAGGGCCAGGAGGAGGCTGTGGGAGCTCAGGGTTTCTACCCCCTCTGCCACAGGGTGAGCGAGCCACTGGCTTTGGAGTGGCTCTTCTGCTGGCACTCTTCGGTGGAGCCTCTGAGGACCCCCTGCTGAACCTGGTGTCCCCACTGGGCTGTGAGGCAGAGACACAGGAGGGTACCGTGGGTCGGGACTCCAAGAGACGCAGGCTCGTGTAAGACCAGCCTCCCGCCTTGGCCTGGAGGCCAGGCTTTTTACCTCACTTTGCACTGATTAATTTTAAGCAATTTAAAGATCAAACCTTAAGATGGGCCTTGGTTGGTTTTTGTGTGTGACCGGGTGGCAACGGAAACAGCTCCTTCCCACGTCTTAGAAGGTAGCTTGGGGCTTGATGGGGTCCAGGGAGGGGCTGGGGTGGAAGCATTGGGGTTTGTTTCTGTTCGAGCTATCTGCAGGTCTCCTCTGTCCGCTTCTGCAAACTGTGCTTCCCCTGCACCCTGGGGCCCGTAGCACCACCTGAGCCCAAAGGCTGCCCACCTCTGCCTGTGCTGTCTCTGGCCCAGATTCTGCTCATGGCAGCTCCATGCTGAAAGCTCAGGCCCTCGCTCCAAGTGACACCTCAGGGGCATTCAGCCAGCCCACCCCCAGAAAGATGTGACTGGCTGCCAGGGACCCCACTCTGTGGGGTAAGAGGAGTCCTCCCTGGCCCTGTGGAATTCACTTGAATTTTAAATAAATATGACCACACCACATCCTGGCTTTGTCTCATTCTTTCTCCCACACCTATATCTTAAAAACAGACCTGGTGTCTACTGTGGTAGGGAGGCTCAGGCCACCACCAGCTTCTTCCACTAGTTCTGGCTTTTGAGATCCAGCCAATCAAGCCGTTTTTGCAGACAAGAGCCCTGGAGTCTGGGGTGGAAGATGGTGGCCGTCAGGTCCAGCTCAGCTGTTCAGGTTGTCTGAGAGTGCACAGCACACACTAATGTGGAGGCTCTATGGGTTTTTAGGGCTCTTCCAGGGTCCCGCAGCCTGTGGGGAGGGCTGTTCTGGCTCCCTGTACATTCCAGGCTGTGTTTCCCTGGCTCTAACCTCGCTCTGAGCACAATCCTAAGCAATGTAGGCTGGACTCCTGGAAACCAATCCTGGATTCAGAGTCTGTCCCTCATACCTGGGGCCCAAGTAAAGCAGGTATGGAAGCCAGGTTCCCACAAGTTTGGATGACAAAGTCTCTGCTACCTTTTGTCTTCCACCCCAGTGGAGCTGGGGAAGAGATTAGAACTTAGGTCCTGACAAATGGGGAGGTGGCAGCCACCTTTTCCGTGGGGGTCGTGGGAATGAGGAACCTGGCTGCAGGTCTGGAGGGCTCACTTCTCTGGTTGTGTCCTGAGCCCACAGGCCACCTTGCTCCAATCTTCCCTGGACCCCAGGTCCCTCCACAGCTCTGGAAATCAAGGTGACTCTGGACCTGGCCTCAAGCAAATATTTATTAACTGCCTGCTGTATACACTGCCCTGGTTCCAAGGCCCAATCCTGTCTGAGAAAACGCACCCCCACAATAATAGTAGTTGTGGGCAGCGGCCACGTGAGGGGGAGACAGCAGGCTCCTGAGCACTGGGGAGGCACGGCCAGTGGCTGGAGGGGCTGGGAGCCTTCACGGGTCATTAGCTTGCTTAATGGCTTGCAATAGGCAGCTCTTGCCTGGCTTTCCTGAGACACCCCAGAGGAGGCAGAGGTCACCGAGGTGGTCAGGCTCCTTCTCTGGGGCAGCTGGCACCATCCGCTCCCCCCGCCAGGGGGCTGCTTCTGCATGGATACAGGATGTAGGGTCAAGGAGCAGGGGAGGAACTCAGTCTCCCTTGTGTGGACACAAAGGCAGCCTCAGGGCCGGGACCCAGCTGGGGACCAGCTGCAGGCCCAGGGTCTGGCCTGCGTGCCCGTGTCGGGGAAAGTGGGAGCCAGCCAAAGGCCTTACTTTCCTGGGGGCCAAAAGGCTTTAGGATGCGACGGCTGCTTGCCCTGGCTCCCCTGGAGCCCTGGCAACAGGGTCACAGCAGTTGGGCCGCTGGCGGGAGCATGGACGCCCTCTCGGGTCCACTTGACTGTGGATTCCAGCCAGCGGCCTAGAAAATGAGCTTGGTACTTGGGGGCTTCTCAGCTCCTGCCCACCCAGTCTGTAGAATGGGAAGCTGTGTCGGCCGAGCAGGCCGTCCACACTCCACAGAAATTCTCATGGGGGCGAGGGGTGCCAGGGAAGTGCCCCTGGGTGAACCAGGCCATACCCATCATCACCAGCAAGAGCAGCCCACCGCCTCTTCTTACTCCTCTCGCCTCCGCACACTGTGTCCCTCCCTGGGGCGCTTAAGAGCCCATTGATTCCCCTTCATTTTTCTGTGCCACCGAAAATGGAGGAGACAGAATTATTTCAAAGAAGCGACTCAGACAGAGTGATTTTACCAGAGAGCGCTGAGGATGGGCCTCTCAATCATCTAGAGAACAAAACCCCAGCTTATGTTGTAGATGAAGGTGCCTCCAGGCCCTGCAGGCTGTTCTCAACACAGCGCCTCCACGGGCACAGCGGGCCCCCTGTGCCCCCAGGCCCCCAAAGTGCCCCTCCTCGCCACCTGCTCAGGGTCCTCTACCTGGGCCCTTCCCCCACCCTCCCACCAGCATCTCTTGCGGTCCAGGGCTTGAGGGCTGCTGGGAAGGACCTGTCTTGCCCCCAAAGCCCTCGCTCAGGAGCTGGTCTGCGATCCCCACGGGCCCCCACCACCCAGGAAGCGCTGCCGAATGTTCTACTGCCAGGCTCCACCCAGAGCCTCCGATCAGACTGTGTACCCTGGTGAATTAGTGTTCGGCTTTTTTGTTTATTTGTTTGTTCTTTAACAAAAGATTGTTTTGGTTTGAGATTCAGCAAAAACAGACACTGCATTCAGCTTCCTCTCCATTCAGGACTCAGTAAATTAGTTGTTTTGCAGTCTGCTTCAAGTCCTTGCCTCAGATGAGCCTCCAACAAGATAATGCGTTTAAAAGCCCTTGGAAAAATACCAGCCCCACGCACACAGAGGACACTGTCATTGCGGGGCTCTCAGAAGACAAGGCCTGTGGCTCGCCACCCCCACTCTGGGTCCAGAAAACAGTCTTCCATGTGGCCCTGGGGAGGGTCCAGGAGGGAAGTGGGTGTCCTTCATGCTCCTCTGTTGCCAAATTGGTCCCCAAAGCCCAGGCTGTCCACCCCCAAGGTGTGGGGTCTCTTTGACCATGCCCAGGGCTTAGGGGGCAGGGGAAAAGCCAGCACTCCTCCGGGATGGTGACCACGCCTACCCACATCCATCCTATGAGCCATTTCTGCTGCTTTCCATGCTGTTGTGGCCCTGAGGGCTTTGGGGTCCATCAAGGGAGCACTCCAGTCAGGAGAACAAAACCCCCAAATTTAAAGGTTCAAAGTCTGGTTTCATTCAGCATGAGCACGGGTAGTCTCCAGCCGGCCCTCGTTGGCTTGGAAGAGGCTCAGGCTATCTGGGGCCCTCCTTCCTCGCCCTGTACTAGACGCTGGAGTTATCAGGGAAGCCGCTTCACCACAGCCCTCCTCCCAGGTGCGCCCTTTCTTCTTGCAAGTTGAGCGGATTTCCTTGGGATCCAATACTGGGCCTGGCCCAATAGTGATGGCCTGAGCTGGCCCTCATGCAACCGTGCATGAGGGCCTGCATGCATCCCCTGAAATGCAGATCTGTCTCATGGCAACAAGCCTATGGCTGGAAACTCAGCTCCCAGGAGAAGTCAGAGCAGCCCCCTTGGAGAAGGCGTGAGAACTCCCAGATGCACCCCAGGGCAGGCTTTCTTGTACCTGTGGTGTCCTCAGGAATCCCCAGGAGAGCTAATGCTGCACCAGCGGTCTGCTAGTGCAGGGAACCCTGGGCCACATGCCTTGACACTGCTCCTGTGCAACAGAGGCACAGGCTTGAGGCCACACGGCCAGAACAGACTGTCAAGGGGAGACAGGGCCTTCCAGCCTGGATGGCCTGCACTCTGTGTGACTTCTGTCTTCTCTCCCACACTCTGCCCTTGGAGACTGCCCACCCCGCCCTGGGTCAGGACGGGGCACATGCAGCGTTGGGCAGGTGAGTGTGTCTTGGTGAATGCAGGAGACAGTTCTGGAGAGCTCGTCACCACTCAAACACCTAGAGAGCTGTACGTGGCCCCAGCTAGGGCCTCAGTTTCCTCATCCACGAAATGCATGGGCCCCACAAACCCTCATGACATCGGACTTGGCAGGGATTTCTTGAGTGTGGCTCCAAAGGCATAGACGACAACAAAAAGACAGGGAAGTTGGACTTCATAAAAAATGGTGCATCAAGACATTATCGAGAGAGGGAGAAGGTAACCGCAGAATAGGACACACTTGCAAATCAGTTATATAATAAGGGGTTGCTATTCAGAATACGTAAACTCATAAACCCCAACAACAACAACACAACAAACACTTGATTTAAAAATGGGCAAAGGATGGGAACAGACATTTCTTGGAAAAAGATACACCAATAGCCAACAAGACACAAAAGAAAGCTCAGCGTCTCTAACTGCCAGAAAAACACAAGTCAAAACGATGTCGAGGTACAACCTCACGCCCATTAGGATGGCCGCTGTGAAAAAAGAAAAGAGGGAGACAACACAACAAACACCAGTGTGGACACAAGTAGGAACCCTTGGGTGGGGTTCTCTACACACATCACCCAGGGATGGAAAGTGAGGTCTCAAAGGGCGTTTTGTGTACCCAGAGCCACAGCAGCACTGTTCACATGGCTACCTGTGGCAGCGAGCCGGATGTCTATGAAACAGCGAGCACATAGGGTGTGGTGGGAGCCCAGGCCCTGGGCCCAGCAGATCTGGCTTCAGACCCTGACTCCACCACCCTTGCAGCTTTGTGGCCTGCAGCCAGCCAGCAAGCCCCCTTCCCTGCACGGTGGGCACCCTGACGTGCTTGTGAAATGCTGCCTATACAGGGAAACTGAGCCTTTTGGTCATATGCTAATGTCCCACCTTGTGCTGGCAGCAAACTCTGGTTGAGGCACCTCCAGAGCCAGGAGGGGACAGGCACAAGGCTCTCTCCTGCATGGGTGAGCGTTTGGACCACCTTCTCCGTGTCAGACACCATGTGCCTGCCGGATGCCTCCACATTCTTGACCAGAGGCACATTCCTGAGGGGGTAGGGAAATCGAAGCCCAGACCCTGGAAAACAAAGGCTGCCACAGATCGGCGTCTAGGGCCCTCTTCCTGCCTCTCCCAGCCTGTGCCCTGCTCTGCCCCTCTGCTCTGTTTCCTCCACCCACCCCTCACTTGGGCCTGAGAATTCCAAACAGGACACGCACGTGTGGCTCCTGTTGCTAATTTAAGGGCCCCAAACAAAGACATCATGGCCTCCCAAGACTGGGAGACGCCTGCCTACCCTAACCCTAACCCTAACCCCAACCCTAATGAAGAGCCCCCATGTGCCTCCAGGCAGGGGCAGCTGCAGGTGCCCACCTCACGGCTGTAAAGCATTTCTTTATTAGCCCATCCGTCCAACAAACATCCACTGTTTTCCTCCTCTGTCAGATGCCAAGGGACAATGGCAGGAAGAGATGGCCCTCTCCCACAGGGCTTGTAATCTGCCCAGAGCACAGGTGCTCTTCAAATTACCACCCCAAACAATACACTACAAACCGTGACAACCACCATGAAACACAGGCATGCCCTAAGATGGGAACAATTTGAGGAGAGGCCTGGCCTGGCTGGGGGTGGCGGGGAGGCCAGCTGGGAAGGCTTCCCTTGAGGAGTAGACAGCCCAGCCGAGAGGGCAATGATGAGGATCAAGTGGTGCTGGAGATGGCAGAGATCAACCTGGGCAGAGGGAATCTCCCGTGTAAATGGCCTGGGGTGGGATAGGCCACAAACAGCAAAGAAGCCACTGTCATTGGAGAAGAGAGGGATGAAGGGATGGGACGTAGGCTGGGTTGTGGACGGGAGCCTTGCAGGCTGCCGAGGGAGTCGTTTCGGTGTAAGAACAGCAGGAGCCATTGAGGATTCTTGAGCAGACAAGAGCAGGATCTGCACCTTCAGGAGCCCCTGGCTGTGGCTCTCCAGATGCCAGTGCCTCCCTCACATATCCCCAGGGATCCCACTTCCATGTGCAGAGCAGCTGAGATGAAGTCAAACCCCAGCCAGTGTCCCTGGCTCTAGGAGAAGGTCGGTGAGGGCAAGCCTGCCCGGGCTGCGGTTCCCAGGCTGCGGTTCCCGGGCATCTGACCCTGAAAACACAGCTCCCCACGACTGCAGTGAAGATGTGAGACGTGGCTTTGCCACCCAGCAACAGCTCTGTCCTGGCCATGCCCCTCGGCGTGCCACTATGCCCAGTGACTTAACCATTCCCAGCTTCAGCTCTTTCACTGGTAAAAATAGAGAAAATGGTACTAATGTCCACCTAGCAGGAGGCTAGGAGGGCCAGTGCCAGTGGCCATAGAAAGACCCAGACAGAAGGGATAGACTCTCAACCAACACAAAACCAGCACCAAAGGCACCAGCCCGTGCTGCGGCGGGAGCTGCGGGGGTCCCAGCCTGGCAGGGAAGCTTGAGGGGACAGCCACAGCATGAGGGCATCGAATTCAGCTGCTGGGACAGGTGACGTCACACCACCACTCCAGATGCAGGCGAACCCCTCGGTGGCACATGAAACAGCATGGCCAAAGCTCCAAGTGCTGGGTTGACCCTGGATCACTCCCCACAGAAGGAGAAGAGACCTGACCGGACCCGTGGCCTGCTCAATAGAAGGAGGAGAAGGAGGAGGAAGGGGAGGGAGAGCATAGGAGCACCATTCAGTCTTCTAACATAACAAAACAAACAAAATGTCCAGGATAAAAACTCGATATCCCTTGGCATACCCAGAACCAGGAGAACTTGAGCAATTCTCAAGGGAAAGTCGATCAAAAGATGGCAACTCCGAGGTGATCCAGGTGCTGGAATGATCAGATAAGGACATTAAAGCAGCTATTATAATCACCCTTAATGAGATAGCACTGAAGAACCTTGAAATAAATGGAAAATAAAAATCAATGTTTGAGATAAACCTTCTTAATTCAAATCCATCCCATTTATTGATTCTTGATTTTACTTCTCGTGCTTTGGGAGTCTTGTTAAGGAAGTCAGATCTGAGGCCAACGTGGTGAAGATTTGGGCCTATCTTTTCTTCTATTAGGCGCAGGGTCTCTGTTCTAGTGCCTAAGACTTTGATCCACTTTGAGTTGATTTTTATGCAGGGTGAGAGATAGAGGTTTAATTTCATTTTGCTACATATGGATTTCCAGCTTTGCCAGCCCCATTTATTGAATAGACTATCTTTTCTCCAGTGAATATTTTTGGCACCTTTGTCTAGTATGACATAATCATATTTATGTGGGTTTGTCTCCGTGTCCTCTATTCTGTACCATTGGTCTACAAGTCTATGTTGGTGCCAATACCATGACATTTTTGTTACTACAGCTCTGTAGTATGTGAGGACAGAGCCTACAGATTGGGAGAAAATCTTTACCACATCCACCTCCAGTAAAGCATTAATCTCTAGGATATATAAAGAACTCAAAAACCTTAATACACAGACACACACACAAAACAAATAACCCAATCAATAAATGGGCTAAGGAACTGAATAGACACTTCACAGAAGAAGGAAAACAATTGATCAACAAATATATGAAAAGGTGTTCAACATCCCTAGCAATTAGAGAAATGCAAATCAAAACTAAGATTTCATCTCACTCCTGTCAGAAGGGCAATCATCAAAAATAGAGGCAACAACAAATGTGGGTGAGGATGTGGGGGAAAAGGCACATACATACATTGCTTGTGGGACTGCAAATTGATGCAACCACTATGGAAAGCAGTATGGAGATGCCTCAGAAAATTGGGAATGGAACCACAATTGGATCCAGCTATCCCACTCCTTGGTTTATACCCAAAGGACTTAAATCAGCATGCTACAGCGACACAGCCATGTCAATTTTTTTAGCAGCTCAATTCACAGTAGCTAGACTATGGAACCAACGTAGGTGTCCCTCTATAGATGAATAGATAAAGAAAATATGGTATATATACTCAATGAAATATTACTCAGCTTTAAAGAAGAGCAAAATTATGGAATTTGCCAGTAAATGGATGGAGCTGGAGACTATCATGATAAGGGAAATAAGCCAATCCCACAAAAACAAAGGCTGAATGTTTTCTCTAATATGCAGATGCTAATCCACAATAAGGTGGGGGGCACTAGGGAAGAATAGAGTTACCTTAGATTAGTTAGAGGGATGTGATGGGAGGGGAGGGAAGGGGATGTGGGGATAGGAAAGATGGTAGAATGAAACATTATAACTGTGTTTATATATATATATATATATATATATATATGACTGCATGACCAATATGATTCTGCAACATGTACACTCAGAAAAATGAGAAATTATATCCCATCTATGTATGATATATCAAAGTCCATAAATGCATTCTACTGTTATGTATAACTAATTAAAACAAATAAAAAAATAATGAAATAGAAAAAAATCAATGTTTGAGAAAGAAAAAGAAATTATAAAAAGGAATCACTAAAAAGTGATGTGGTACCCTAGAAAAGCAGGGAGGGAGGCCCCAGGTGTGAAACCTGGTGACAGTCTGGAGGTAATCAGTAGCAACAGCAACTTGGGCTTCTTGGTTCTGACAAATATACCCTGGTACACGGTGGCACAGATGCTCACATGAGGGAAAGCTGGGTGGGGAACACACGGAAATGCTCTATATTAACTTTGCAAATTTCTTTAAAAGGGAAATTGTTAAAAAAAAAAAAAAAAAACTACTAGAAAAGAATCAAAACAAAATTTTAGAACCAAGATCCAAAGTACCTGAAATAAGAATTCCCTGGGTAGGCGCCCAGCGAAATGGGGAAGAGAGAAAGGGTAGAGTCCGACTGGATAGCAGCAGAGATCCCAAGGTGAAGACTGAGGGGGAGACCAGCGCCTCAGGAATTTCTGGGGCGATACCTAAATACCTAACGTTCTCGTCACCGAAATCCCTGAAAGAAAAGGGAGAGTGGCACAGGAAAAAAATTCTGAAAGAATAATGGCTAAACTTTCCCAGATATGTAAAAGACGTAAATTGGTAGGTTTGAAAAGCTTAGAGGCCCTCAAACCTCCAACAGATAAATGCAAAGAAACCACATGCAGACATATCATGATCAAACCATGGGAAAACAAAGGTAAAGAACAAGCCAGAGGAAAAGGACACTTTACAAGGTGGGGGGAACAATGACTGAAGATATCTTATCAGAAACAATGGTTGTCAAGACTAGGAAAAAACACCTATAAACTTACGAAACAAAAGAACTGTCAACTTAGAATTCTATAGCTAGCAAACATCTCTTCCATGAGGAAAAGCAAAATAAAGACATACTTGGAAGAAAAGCATGAAAAGCATTTATGACCGGGGGATCTTCTCTAAAAAACATATGGAGGATGTTATCCACACAAAAGGAACATTATCCCAAAATAAAACTCGGAGCTTCAGGAACAAAAGAAGCATCACAGAAACAGTAAATATCTGGATAAGCAACAATGGACTACTTTTCTTCTCTACAGTACCTTCACACACGTATAAACTGTAAAAAGTAAGCATTATAATATTGTCACGAAAGATCAATGTTCGTAAATGTCATACACATGATGATTACAACATGGAGAAGGTGAAATATGACATAAACAACATAAAGAGAATTATTTAGTTATAAGACTTCTATGTTTTACATGTAATGGTAAAATACTAACTCTAAATACATTCCAAAAAGCTAGGTATACATATGATCCTTAAAGCAACAATTAAAAGGTAATGCAAAGAGATAAAGCAAAAAAGACAAAGCAGATAGAATGAACCAATGGAACACTAAAAAAAATTCAAACAGTTTAAAAAGAGATAGAAAAAGTAACAGAGAAAAATGAGAAAGATAGAAAAATAAAATAGTAGACCTAAATCCAACTACATTAATGATCATATTAAACACAAATGGTCTAAATACGGCGATTAAAATATAAAGAATTAGAAAAGATATACTCCATGTATGTCTAATACTTCAAAATACACTCTACTGTCATGTATATCTAAAAAGAACAAATTTTTAAAAAGTAAAAAACAAAGATCATCACATTGGATTGAAAAAAAAAATAAGACCTAACAGATGCTGTCTATAGAATATGCACTTCAAAATTATTTGTGTAGATTAGGGATTAGCCAACTATGATGCAAAGGCCAAATTGAGCCCACAACCTGTTTTTTAAAAATGGATGTTACATGTTTTAAAGGTTGTGAAGAGAAGGAGGAGGCAGCTGAAATCAAATGTGGTTCACAAAGCCAAAAATACTTACTTGCTGGCCCTTTGTAGAAAAAGTTTGCTGGCCCCTTGTCTTGATGGATTAAAGCCAAAGAGCAGACAAGATAGGCCAAGCAGATAGTTATCAAAGCAAAGCAGAAGTGGGCTATGTTAATATCCTTCAGAACCAAGAAAATCACCAGTTACAGACAGGGCCATTCCACAATGACAAGATAAGCGGTTCGCTGAGGAGACATAGCAGCCCTCAGTGTTTTCTCCAATGAGAGAGCTTTAAACGACACAAGACAAAAACAGAATTAAAGGAAGAAACACACAATTATATTTGGAGCTTCACTTTTTTCTTAGTAATCAATAGAATAAGTAGGCAGAAAATCAGCAAGGACAGAGAAAACCTGAACACAACCAGCTAAACCTCATTGCCGTTCATCAACCACGCCAGCTCTGCTCTTGGACTATTTTCTTGAGGACTTCTTACACTTACATTCGTGGGGCCTGTGACAGAACAAAGAGAATGTGTACTCTTTCCAAGTGCACATGGAACACTCCCCAAAGGACACCACATTCTGTGCCATTAAAAGTTAACTATAAATTATAAAGTGCATATTCTTATGGACTTGGACTAGGGATAAAACACAGAAAGATATCTGGAAAATCCACTAATATCTGGAAGTTAAACAACGCACCTCTAACAACTGATGGACCAAAGAGGAAATACCAAAGTAACAACCTCGGCTTCCATTTTAAGAAACTAGAAACAAGAGCTAATTAAACCCAAAGAAAACAGAAGGAAAGAAATAATAAAGAGCAGAAATTAGTATAATTGAAAACAGAAAAATATATTCACCCCAAAGTTAGCTCTTTGAAAAAAAAAATCTATACTCCTGGGAACTCTCTGACTCTGGCATCCTAACTAAAAGAAAGAGATGTTTCAGATTATAAATATCATAAATGAAAATGAGGATATTACCACAGATGCTACATACAAATATTAATAAGTATAAGGTGACAGTACAAACAACTCTATGGCCATAAATTCACAGTTTGTGTTAAATGGACCAGTCCATTGAAAGATACAATGTCACAAACTTTACTCAGAAAGAAAGTGATAACCTAAATGTGGCCGGATTTACTAGAGAAATCACATTCTTAGTTTAAGACCTTCCACAAACAAAGCTCCAGGCCCAGATGATTTCCCAGGCAAATTCTACTAAACATTTAAGGAAGTGATAATATCAATTCTACTCAAGATCCTCCACAGAATTGAACACTTTCTAGCCCTCTTCATGAGGCCAGCATCAGTCTGATACCAAAACCAAAAACATCAGAAGAATAGAAAACTAAAAATCAACACACCCCATGAATATATGTGCAAAAAAAAAAAATCCTCAAGAAAATAGTAGTTAAAAAAAAACCTCGCAATACATGAAAATGCAGCCTATCATGACCAGTGGGGTTTATCTTTGGAATGCAAGGCTGGTTCATAGAAAATAGATCAGTGCGACTCTCCACATTAAGCACACTGCAGAAGAAAAATCATAGGATCGTTTCAGTATGTGAGAGGAAAGCACTTGACAAAATTCAACACCCCAGCAAACCACCAGGTGCTTCCTTAACCTGCAGAGAACCTGCACACAAACCAGAGCTGACACCGAGTTGCCCGCAAGATCAGAAGCAGAGCAAGGGCATCTCCTCCCCACTTCTACCCAGCCCCAAGCTGGAAGCCCCCAGAAGCTCTCTAAAGCATGACAAAGAAATACAACAGAATTAACAAGGAGGAAATAAAACTGTGCTTATGGCAGCTGACAAGACTGTTTACATAGAAAACTCTGATGTCGTTGGAGTTCACGGAAAAGCCCCTAGCATGCCAAATGATTTTACAAAGGTTACAGGACCCAAAGCCAACAGACATAAATGGGTTGATTTTTATGTATTAACAACAGCATTTGAAATGCAAATTTTAAAAATCAGTGTCACACTCGTGTTCGTCGCAGCTTTGCTTGTCATGGCCAAAAGATGAAAGCAAACTCACTTGTCCACCAACAGGGGAATGGACCAATAAATGTGATATGTGCTTGCAGTGTGTGTATGGCCAGCCTAAAGAGGAAGGGATTCTGCACATGCTTCAATATGCATGAACCTTGAGCACAAGATGCTAAGTGACATAAATAAATCACAACAGTAAAAACGCCACTAGGATCCCACTTACGTCAGGGGCCTAAAGCAGTTAGGTTCACAGAGACAGAAAGAGAATGGGAAGGAGAGGGGTGAGAGCTCATGTTTAACACAGTTTTGGTTTTTGCAAGATGAAAAAAAAAAAAAAACAAACCTCTGTGGGTGGGTGGTGGGTGGATGGTGGTGTTAGCAGCGCAGCAGCGTGAATGTGCTCACTGCCACTCAGCTTGCACCTACACGTGGTAAGATGGTAAATCTCATATGTGTGTTTTACCACAGCTTAAAATTTTTTTAAAAAAGATGTAAATGGAAGCTACAGAGCTGAAAAGCTGTGGAAAAACATCTCACATGGAAAATTCACTGAATGGACTTCCATGGCCCAGACAACAAAAGAAAGGGTCGGTGGAGTTAAAGGTGAACAGCGTGACACAGAAGAGAAACCCGAGAGAATGAGAGGAGCCTTAGCAACCAGCCAGACAATTGCAATTGGATTAGCATATATATAATTAAAGGGAGAGAAAAGAACAGGGGGAAAAAAGGTGGAAGAAAAAATAGCCAGAAACTTCCCAGAATTGGGAGGTCCAAAATGATCAGCCAAACAACTGGGACGGAAACAAGCGAAACTCAGGGGTGTTGCTGAAATGCCAAAATGAAGAGATGTGGAAAGCAGCTAGAGGTGAGAGACATGTCACCAAAGAGGGATAGTGGTGCCAGCAGCACTATGTCCTCAGGAGCAACAAAGACCAGGAGATAAGAGAACAGCGTGAATATAAATCAGGGACATTTCTGGATGTTGAAAGTAACCACGACAACAAAACAGAATTCACGGCTGCAGACCTGCCCTACAGGGTTTTCTGAAAGGGTGTTCTGGCTGGAGGTGACGACAGTGGGTGAGACCAAGGCTGAGGGAAGGGACCAAAGGCAGCCAAGATGGTAGACACACAGGTGGCTTAAAATGTTTTGTCCTTTGGGGCTGGGGTTGTGCTCAGCGGTAGAGCATTCTCCTGACACGTGCAAGGCCCTGGGTTCCATCCTCAGCACCACATAAAAATTAATGTATTTAAAAAAAACAACAATAACTGGCTGTTTAACCAAAACTTAGAATATTGTACTGTGGGTGTATGACAGAGGCATACGTGGACCATTCGACAACCATTGGGTAGAGGATGGTATGGAGGGGAGAAGAGAACTGTGCTGTGGGAAGGGTTATATTTTAAGTGAAAGGTTCAGTAGGAAACTCCAACTCACATGCTCTCACCATCCTGGCCTCCCTAACCTCCACACTCAGCCTGTCGGCCCACAGAGATCCTGGACTCTTTGTCTTCCCACTCCCCGGGCTGTGGCCTAGAAACTCTCTCCAGGCACAAAAAAGAGGGAAAGACAAAGGAAAAATAAATTAGGAATCTAAAAACATGTAAGTAGTCTAAACACGCCAGTTAAAAATAAGAGGCTGTTGGAAGCTTGGATACAGAAACAATACCCAGCTCCACACTGTCCACGAGAATCCACTTCAAAGGCGAGAGCAAGGGTAAAGGACAGAGAGGTCACAGTACCAATACCAGGAAAAACTAGGGGCTGCAACGTGAGTATAAGATCACATGGAGGGGCTGGGACTGTGGCTCTGCGGTAGAGCGCTGGCCTAGCGCGGGCGGGACCTGGGTTGGGTCCTCAGCACCACATAAAAATAAAGGCATTGTGTTGTGTCCATCTACACTTAAAAAATAAATAAATATTAAAAAACAAAAGATCACATTGGGTTAATAGCAAAAGATGCTACCAGGATAAGGAGGGTCATTTTATAACAACAAAGGGCAATTCCTTGAGAGGACCAAGTCACCCCAAATATTTGTGCACAGAATCATCTTGCTTCAAAAGCCATGAAGTCGCAGTTCTCCATATCCATCCCTTGGCCTGGGGATGTGGCTCTTGGTAGAAGGCTTGCCTTGCATGGCCCTGGGTTCAATCCCCAGTACCACAAAACAAAACAAAAAACCCATTTCTCCATAATTGATACAACAAGTAGATATAAAGTCAGTTAAGCCACAGAGAACTTGGACAACAACATCAACAATAGCAGCAGAATACACCTCCCTTTCAAGGGCATACAAAACATTTGAGATAACTCATAGTCTGCGCCATAAAACTATCTTCATTAAACATAAAAGGATTGAAATAGAGAAAAAAATGTTCTCTGAGTACAATGGACCTTAATTTTGAAATTAGTAATAAAAATATTTGGAAATTCCCCAAATATGTGAAAACTAAAGGGAATCCTTTTAAATAATCCATGGGTTACAGAAGAAACTACAAGATGAAGGATAAAATATTTCAACTAAATAAGAATTAAAACATGACTTAAGTTGGCCAGATGCAGTTAAAGCTTAAAAGGAAATGTCAAATATTAAATGCTTGTGTTAGAAACACAGGAAAACCCCACATACTAGAGAAAACAGAAAATTAATGTAGAAATACCCCTCAAAGCAAGAGCTAATATTTTTATTATATCAATAGAATTGATAAATCTCTGGCCAGATTTTTTTCAGGGAGAAAATAAAGATATAAATTATCACCATCAGAATTAGAGAGGGGCCAGGTGTGGTGGGGCACACCTATAATCATGGCCACTCAGGAGGCTGAAGCAGGAGGATCACAAGCTTGAGGCCAGCCTCACCAACATGGGAGGAACTGCCTCAAAAAAAAAAAAAAAAAAGGTGGAGGCTGGGAATATAGCTCAGTGATAAGAGTGCCCTTGGATTCAATTCCTGGTTATGCAAAAGTGGGGAAAGAATTAGAGAATACCACTAAAGATTATATAGATGTGAAAAGGATGATGAGTGAATACTGTGAACTTTTTGTCAATAAATTCAGCAACTGAGATGGAATGTATAAATTCCCTAAAAGACACAAACCACAGAAACTTACTCAAGATGCAATTTATAACCTGAATACCACTATAACTATTAAGGAAATTGAATTTGAAGAATTTGGAACTGAATTTGTACTTTAAAATTTTGTCACAAACACAACTCCAGGCCCAGGTTGCTTTGGTGATGAATTCTATCAAACATCTGAGGAAGAAGAAATGCAATTCCAGGCTAGCTCCTCCAGAAAATACAAGAGGCTGGACTTCCAAATGCGTTTGATGAAGCCTGCATTACCTCAGACCAAAACCAGACCAGCACGTTACAGGAGCATGAAACTCCAGAACAGTAGATGCAAACAATAGACACAAAGATCTTCAACGAAGCACTTACAAATTGCAAGAAAAATTAAAATATGTATATTTAAAAATACATATAGTAAATATAAACATGTATATGTGCATATTTCTAAAAACGTATGCACACATGTGTGTCTGTGTGCATGTGTATGTAAGTATATGTAAAGATGATCAAGAGGAATTTATCCTGGGAATTCAACAAGGCTGGTTTAATGATAAAAGAATCAATCAACTCTATCAAATTGAAATTAGCATTTACAGGCTATTGAACAGAAGACATGTGATCTTCTCAACATGTACAGGAAAAGCCTTTGACAAAATTCAGTGCCCATCACAATTTTTTTTTAAGTGAATTAGGAATAGAAGGGAACTTCTTCAAACCAACAGTGAACAACTATAAAGATCTTGAGTGGAACTTCATAGTTTATGGTACAGGCAGAACACTTCCTTCTCAAGTTTAAGACAACAGCGAAGACATCCACTCTCACCAGTCTTCTGCAACCGAGTCCTGGAAGTTCCAGCCACTGCAGTAAAGCAAGGAAAAGAAAGAAAGAAAAAAAAAAAAAGGATCTGGTTAACAAAACACGTGGAGGATCTCTATGCTGAAAAGTATTATAGCTGAGGGAAGAAACCAGAGACCTAACTAGATGGAGAGACATACCATATTAGTGGACATAATAGTTTTGGGTTTGTGTTTGGTTTTTGGTGCTCAGGATTAAACCCAGGGCTTAGTAGATGCTAAGTACATGCTGTGCCACTAAGCTACACCCCTAGCCCCTGATCTCTGGAATTCTTATCAAAATACCAGCAAGATTTTAAACACATAGATATGCTTATTCTAAAATGTATATGGAAAGGTACTCACCTCAGAAAAGCTACAATAACAAAGAAAAATAAAGTGCAAGGAATCATTCTGCCCAATATTGAGGTCTGCACTATAGCTGCAGTCACAAGGCAGTATGTAATTGGTGGGGGACAAGCACAGACCAATGCAGCAGAACAGAGAACCCAGAAGGGGGCTATGCAAATGTGCCCACAAATGATTTTTATGCATTATAGTGTTTACAGAAGTATTGCTCATCAGAGTGGTCAAACTGGCAGCAGTCCAAATGCCCATTAAAGGCAGGGTGTACAAATAAAACTGGCCCAAACCCGACGTTAACAATGGCACGAAAGCTGTTCAGCGGAGCCAGCCTGTAGCTTTTCTGACAATGGGTGTTGGAGCAATTGATTATCCATGGGCAAGAAAGTGATCATCTACCTAAATCTTACACTGCTTTTCAAAAATTAACTCAAAGTGGATTAGAGACTTCAGATCAAACAAGCAAAGACTTTTAGAAAAACACAGGAAAAAAATTTTTAGGATCTGAGCAAAGTCCTTAGACTTGATACCAAAAGCATATTCAAATAAGAAAAATATCAATGAAATTGAAACTTGTCCAAATGTAAAATGTTTGCCCTGTCAAAGACCATGTTGAGAGAATAAAAAGACAAGCTATGAGAATATATAGACAAATCACATATTTGACAAAGGACTAATATACATGGAGAATTTTCAACAGTAAAAAATAAATAATCCCATTAGAATACAGGCAAAGGGAAGGGAGGCAGGGACACATATTCTGCTGGAGGGTACAGGGAGAGCCCAGGCACGATTCAAACGCACAGCAGTGACAAGCAGAAAGGGGGACCCCGGGGGTTGGAGGGTGGGTGAGTGGGTGCGGAGGAGGGAGGTGCTCACAGTGGCGGGGGTGGGGCACAAAGCTCCAGTCAGATGGAGAAAAAGGCTCTAGTGATCTACAGCACAGCATGGAGACTATGGTTAATAGAAATAGGTTATAGATTTCAAAATTGCTAAGAGTAGATTTTGGACGTTGTTACCACAAAGAAATGATGAATGTGTGAGATAGTGGCTATGTCAATTAGCCTGACTCCACAGTTCAACATCATGCACATGTGTTGTGACATCGCATTGAACCCCAGAAGTATATACAACGTTATTTTTCAATTAAAAATAAAACAACTTTTAAAAATCAAAGAACGATTCTGCAATCTGTATACGGGGTAAAAATGGGAGTTCATAACCCACTTGAATCAAAATGTGAAATATGATATATCAAGAACTATGTAATGTTTTGAACAACCAACAATAAAAATTATTAAAAAAAAATCAAAGAACGAAATGAGAAAAAAGAAATGGCAAAAGCAACCCACAACCTGGGAGAAAATATCTGCAGAACGCATAACTGCAAGAGCACTGTTCTCCACAACACACAAACCTGTGCACTCCATCAATAATAAAGCAGAGAACTTAGAGCTGACCTAAATATTTGAGTGGACACTTCTCTGAAAAACATATTTAGGTGCCAAATAAGCCCACGAAAAGCCGCTCAATATCTTTTGTCCACAGGTCATTGCAAATTAAAATTGTAACATGATACCATTACACATCTGATAGAATGGCTAAAAAATTGTAAGCTGTCCATGACATGCAGGAGAAGATGTAGAGTAGCTGGAACCCTCGTCCACTGTATGACCATATGAAAGTTTACAATTACTTTGGAAAGAGTTGGATAGGATTTTTTTTAAAAGTTAAACAAAAATCTACCATGCAATCCAATCATCCCGCTACTGGGTATTCACTCAAGAGAAATGAAAGCATTTATCCACACATGAGTGTTCACATCAGTTTTATTTCTAATGGGCAAAAGCTGGGAACAATGCCAGCCTCCAAGACCAGGTAAATGAAACAGTCGTGGTTATTTCTTCAACTGCAACTCTGCAGCCGTAAGAAAGAACTTGTGATATCTGAAATAATATGGATGAATCCCAGAATCACTATGGCGAGTAGAAGCCTGATAAAATAATATACTACACAGTATATAAATTGATCTACGTAAATTTCCAGAACAGCCAAAGTACCTAGGGAACGCACACCTCTAGTCGCAGAATACAGATCGACGGCTGGATGGAAACGGGGGTGGAGGGAGAATGAAATTTTCGTGAGACATGAGTGAACTTTTTGTGGGTGAATTATCTTGAGTGGTGACAGTTTCGCAGTTGTCAGCAGTCACCGTATGTCAGCATTTATCAAACTGTATACTTTATGTATGTGCAGTTTATTATATGCCAAGAGTGCTTCAATAAATCTCTGTAAAAATCCCTGGTAGGATTGATTAAGAAAAAAGGGAAAAGTCCACAAATTATCAATATAAAAAATTAAAGAGGAGATAGATACATTTTAGATGTTATAGACACTGAAAGGATAATAAGGGAATGTAAGAGACTCTATGCCAATAAATTCAATCATTTAGATCAAGTAAATTCCTTGAAAAAAACAACTTACCAAAACTGACATAACTTTAAACACAAGAGATTCAGAGTGGTCCAATGTCTATTAAAGAGATTGAATTTTTATTGAATCCTTCCCACAAGGAAATTTCAGGCCCCAAGCGCTTTACTGTTGAGTAGTATCAAACAACAAAGAGAAAAATAGTACAATTCTAACACAAACAGTTCCAGAAAACAGAGGAAATACTGCTCAGGTCACCTTGGAAAAACCAGTAAAACCCAGATAAAGAAAACTGACGTACATGAAAATCACAAGATATCTGGCCTCATGAAACAAAAACAAAAATTCCCTAAGTTGGATCCAGGGATATCTAAAATGATACTGTATCATTAGTAAATGTTTCCCACCCAAGGAATTCAAGTGTGGCATAACATTTAAAACCAACAGATATTTAGGTTTCAATCTTTGTATTGTTCAATTTTTGGAGGGTTTGATAAATGTATAACGTCATGTGTCCAGCATATGTCCTTTGATTTTTTTTAATATTTATTTTTAGTTATAGGTGGATACAATATCTTTATTTTACTTTATGTGGTGCTGAGGATCGAACGAACTCAGGGCCTCACACATGCTAGGCGAGTGCTGTACCTCTGAGCCCCAGCCCAGCCCTATGTCCTTTGATTTTTATTGTTCAATTCTGTTAATGCACCGAAAGTTCAAATGGGAAGAAATGTTTGTATAAGTGTTATTTCCCAAAGCTTAAATAGCTTTTATTCTATTGCTAGAAAGACTTGCTTTAAGTCACATTGCTATGAAAATGAAAATATTTTGATAATAAAAAAAAACCAATATAATTTACCAACAAAATAAATGGGCAAAAACAGAGGATCATTTCAAAAGACACAGCAAAACGTTTGACTTCATGATCCATGCATGACTTCAAATGCCCATTCATGACCAAAACTCTCAGCAAACTTGGGGTCTAAAAAACTTCTTCAGCCTGTTAAGGGATGTTTATTAAAATCCTAGTAAACCATGTTTATGGGTGAAACATGGAAGTCTTTTGTTCCTATGATTGGGAACAAGGCAAGAATGTCTGTCCTCGCCATCATTCTTCACTACTATATGAAAATTCTAGCTAGTGCAATAAGTCAAGAAAAGCAAAAGGCATTCAGGTAGAAAAGAAAGAATAAACCTCCCTATACTTCTAGATGACATGACTGTTTGCATGAAAACATTAAATGTAAGAATAACCCCACTAGGACTAATAAGCACATTAGAAAGATCATGGTATCCAAAGTAAATATAAAATCAATTGCATTTTTTATTCTAACAGCAAATAATTGGAAATGAAAATTTTGGACAATTTCATTTCTAACAGCATCAAAACCATAAACTACTTAGAAATAACTTTAAAGATGTACAAGATCAGTATGTAGAAAAGTAGAGCATATTGCTAAGAGAAATTAGAGATCTCTGTAAGTAGCACACAAGGCATGAACATGTCTTGGAGAAACACATTGTTAAGATGCAAGTTCTCCCCAGACAGGACTACATGTTTGTTTGTTTGTTTTATATGTATATAATTTCAGCACACTCCCAATCCAATCCAAATACCAGTAAGAGTTTTATAAATGTAAATGGAAGCTGGATATGGTGGTACCCACCTGTAATCCCAGAGATGTGGGAGGCTGAGGCAAGAGGATCATAAATTGAGGCCAGGCTGGGCAGTTTAGTGACACCGTGTCTCAAAATAAAAAATAAAAAGAACTGAGGATGTAGTTCAGTAGTGGAGTGCCTTAGGGTTTGATTCCCAGTACCACCAAAAAAAAATGTTTTTTTTAAAAAATGGAAATGCAAAGCTTTCAGAATAGCAGAAACGATCTTGAAAATAAACTACAAATTTGGAGAACTCACTGATTTCAGAATGTAAGCAAAGGTATAATCAGGAGAGTGTGGTGCCGATGGAATCATAGACAAGGGGACCAAAGGAATTTAATGGAGAATCCAGAAGCAGATTCATATATATTCAGTCAATTGCTTTTTTTTTTTTTTAATAAAGGTGTGAAGGCAACTTGATGAGAAAGAAACATCTTTTAAGCTAATGGACTGGAAAAAATGAAGAAAATGTGTTTTTAAAAAATGAGCCTTGAATCCTACTTCACACCACACATAAAAATTAATTTGAGTTAGATGAATACAGACCTAATATAAAATCTAGAACAGAAAGCTTCTTGCAGAATACATAGAAGAATATCTTATCTCCACGAATTTAAGGCAGGTAAAAATTTCTTAGAAAGGACCCCAAAAGCACTAATCACAAAAAGAAATGTTGACAAATTTGACTTCAACAAGCTTAAAAACTTTTGCTCACAGAATGTCAACATTAAAAATATGACAAGGTAAGTCATCGTCTGAGAGAAAAGATTCGCAATCCATCCATCCAATAGAGACCTCACATCCGGAATGCTTAAAGAACTCCTACAATTCAATAATACACGAAATAGCAAACAAGTACCAGAACAAGATTTGAATAGACACTCGACAAAAGATGTACAAATGGACAGGAAGCCCATTTAAAGTTGGTCAGTGTCATTTGTTATCAGGGACCTGCAAACTGAAAGCACAACGAGATACCACTTGGTGCTCATCCGGTTGAACTTCAAAATGCTGGTGCCCACGGGGCGTGGAGCGCCAGGAATTGTCCTGCATTGCTGGAAACAATGCAAAAGAGCGTGGTCATGCCATAAAATGGTGCTCATCCCAGCTGTTTACCCAAGAGAAAAGAGAACGTGTGTGCACAAAAACAGGCACAAGCTAAGCATCTCTTCCTAGATGGAGAGGAAATGGCCGTGTGTGTTTATACAACGAGATACCCCTTGGCACGGAAAGGAAAAAACAGCAAACCACACCACACACAGATGAATCTCGAAAACGTTATTTTGCACAAATGAGTACATATTCTCTGACTTCATAGATATAAAGTTCAAGGTCAGGGAAGATGGATAGATGGTGGTTACAATTAGAATGGTCCAGCCTAGCAAGCAGGGACCGGAAGAGGCACAGGGGATCTTTCTGGGGGAATAGAAATTCTGCCTGTCTTCATTAGGGTGGTGGTTACGTGGGTATTTACATTACTCAAAACTCATAAAATTGTACACTTATCTGTAAATTTCCTGCATGTAAATTTTGCTTCCCTAAAGAAGTAATCACGATACACACATTGTTTTTCAGCCTCCAGTTAACGTAATTACAGCCTCATATACTCCATTGAATGTTCCAAATTTGCTCCTAAAAAAAAAAAATCTGCAACAAAACAAAATAAATCAAAAAGCAAAAAGATAATAAACAAAAAGTCTATTAACATAATGCCAAAACATTTTTGGAAAAGTAACATATTGTTTGCCCCTTTAGGAAGTCCATTTTTAAAACATGTTCTTTCTAGCCATGTAATTGGAAATAAAACAAATGCTATTTGTTTTATTCTGGTGTTCTGTCTCCTGAAACAAGCAAAACAGAGCAACTGATTAAAAAACAGGGACACCTGGTCCTTGCTGTTGGAAGTCAGGACACCTGCTTCCCTGAGGAGTCGGGGCCGCAGCACGGGCAGGATGGCCTGGGCAAGGCTCGTTTCTTGGTTTGGGTGGTAGACACACTTCTGTGTCTGGGCTGTCAGAAGGCAGCAAGCCGGGAGCACCTGCGCTCGGGTGCGCACACATGTATGCTGTGGCATTGTTTTCCTGTGTGCTTTCTCCCCGAGACTTGTATACAATTTTAAAAGACCAAATTAACCCTGGAAAAGCAACCATAGTGAAACAGTGGATATTCTCAGAATAGGATTGTTTTGGGAAAGAGAAGAGGGATAAGAAGACGGAGGAAGGTTGTGTCTGATAACTACTTGATCCCCATTTCAAAGGCAGGCAGTAGGATGACTTTTGAAACACATCCAGGTGGGGATATAGTAAGACTTCCAGGAGCACAGGTAGCTGGAGAGGGCTGTGAGGAGATGTGGGCAGGGGCCGACTCTGGAGCTCTCATGAGTCACAGCACTGTCTGGCTTTTTACACATAGAGGAACATTCTAGTTCTTCTTGCCAACCTCCAAATCCTCTCCAAAGCTTGCTCTGGAAAGGCCACGTAAACCCTGATGTCAGCTTTTCATTCACTTGGGGACAAGTTGAGTTTGAGAAGGTTAAAGTGTTTGGTCAGGAAATTGCCAAGGGTGGGGTTTGGGTAGCCACACTTGATCTGAGGCAGAGATGTTTCCCCAGGTGCCAGAGCTGAGCCACACGATCGGGTTTAAACATCCCACAAAGCCCAGGATGAGTGATGGCTCCAGCCCTAGCAGGCCACCAGGGCATGGTGGGGTAGGGAGGGCTTCCACACTCACCTGTCTGGGACCCCAAAGATGAGAGAAAAACTGTGTTATTCTATCAAGAATAATTGTCATTTAGGGGTGAAAGGAAGAAAAAAATAAATAAAGCCACCGTTTCCCTAATGATCTGGTTTGTAGGTGGCCTCTGGACTTAACTGGAAAAGGTGAGTTTTTTCTTTTCCTTCATCCATGCAAGACAAAGGGGCCAAAGCCACAGGGCAGAGGTAAAATCTTACTCTTCAGCTGTCTGCTGCTTGGTGACCGATTCGTTGTTAAGATTGGCCCTAAATCTTCTTCTGAGGGTCGAGGGAGACCTTGTCTTGGGAGGTGGCAGGAAGCAGGGCACAGAGGAGCTGAGCCCCCTCCTAGGTGGCTGCCATCTCTCTTCCTGGGCAGAAGTGTGGGTGAGGCCCCGAGGGGCTGAGCTGCCCTCACTTGCTGCTCTCTCTGCCTGTCCTCTGGCTCGCGAGCTTTCCTGTCTCTGCCTCTCCCTTGACCTGGCCTTCAAGTCTTTGTTCTAACGTCTCTGGACTCCAGAAATCCCTCCTGGCTTCCACCCTGCCCCAGTGGATGGTTATCTACCTGCCACCCCAGGTCTCTAGCTGGCTTAGAGCCCTGGGAGAATGGTTTGTTCCCCATGTATGTCCTGTGTGTGGCTGAGTTCTCAGTCCCTGGAGGGCTGAGGTTGTCTTTGACCCTTCCATATAGGCAGGATTCTGCTCCCGGAGGCCCTGGCTGGAGGGCCCCTGGTCATCTACTGCCACTGCCCCTCCCCTAACCATTGAGCACAGACTAGAGCAAGGGTCCTTCCTTCCAGTCCCACCCAGGCTGATGGGCATCTGGGTTCTTGCGGGGAGGGCCCAGGCCTTGCCAGTCCTAGACAGAGGAGGCGGTGGCAGCAGGGCCCTGAGCAGAGCCTATAGCCAGCTTAGTGAAGGCTCTGTCCTTTGCACCACAGCCCCAGCCCTGTTTGTATCCGGCTTTCACCTTAATTAGTAGATTTTTCAGAGAAGCAATAAAACAACGACAGAGCAACTTGGACAGGGCACGGAAGGCAAGAGCCATTTCGGTAATGGAGTCAGTGGAATTGCTATTCTAAAAAGAGAGAGAGTGACCACTCTGTGCTATTAAGACGGCCGAGGGCAGTGCTATGCTGTCGTCTGCCCAGTTATTAGGGATAACTGATGGCCGCCCCGCCCCCAACAGCAGAGGGAAATTGCATTTCCACGAATCCAGAGTCCTAGGCAGTGGTTCCCAGGAAACAAAGTGCTGAGCTTGGCAGTTTGAGGAAAGACGTGAGAGCCAGGGCTTCTCACTCACTCCAAAGGCCTAGCACCCATGTGAAATCCCAGCACCTACCCTGGGAACCAGAGGACATATGTGTCGCATCCTGGCTGGCTGGGGTGGGGGAGCTGTGGAAGAACTGGTGGGTGGGGTGGCAGTTCTTCAGTGTCCTGTAAGGACAGGGGAATATTGTGGCCACCCTCCTGTTTGGAACACACCTCAGTGCCAGTTGGAAGGATCTGGAAGGATGTCATGGCTGACTCCCTGGTTTGACAGATGGGGTAACTGGGGACAGCACCCATGTCTACTTCCTCCCAAATCTACATTTGCAAAGAACATGGGGGGAAGCTACTCCAGTGTCTCCAGGTGAATGGCTGGCTCCCTGGTGAATCTCCAGCTCCACAAGCACTGGCCATGGTGACCAAATGCTCTATCTCCAGCACAACCACAAATTCTTGAGGGTCTCACCCAAGGCAAGATGGGTGCAGACTAGAGAAGAGAGTGGCACCGTAGGACAGGTACAGGGTCTAGGGTTCAACCTGTGATGATCAGGAAGCCCTCTACTTCTGAGTCTCAGATTCTTCACCTACTAAATAGTGGTCCTGAGCCCCAGCCTAACCCTGTTCCGGGGTGACTGTGAGAGAAAATGCTATAGATGCGAAGCAGCAGTTGTCTGAGAAGCACAAAGTACATGTTGATTATCTGTGATAGACAGTGGATCCCGTGGATGGGCAGGACGGGGGTAGGTGGGGAGGTGGGGGCGGGTGAATGGATGGATGGGTTCATGGGTAGATGGATAGGTGGATGGGTGGATGAAAGAAGGAAGGAAGGGTGATTGGACCAAGACATGATGGACGATATGAAGGGGGAAAGGAAGAATGGAATAAGTGAAGCATGAAAAGATGGAAGGAGGCTTGGTGGTATAGAGACAAAGGTTGTTAGGCAGATGAAGGATTGGGTAGATGAAAGGAGAGACCAAAGCATGAAGTGAAAAACTCTTGGGCAAAAGCAAAGCTCCAGGATCTCCTGCAGTCCCAGGTACGGACCAGCAGGTAAGTAGCAGACTGTGTGGGACTTGGCTCCCACATGGGCCAGCTCCAGTCCCGTGGTGTGCACGGAGGTCTTCCATGCAGGAGTACATGGATCCAGTCTCCACGTGGCGCTGCTGTCCCTAACAGCTCTGCCTGCAGCCCAGAGTTTGTCTGCGCAAGTGGGGGAGGGGCACCACCACCTCCTCAGCTTCCTCCCTGGCTCTCCCAGGCCGCTGCTACTGAATGAGGGTCCCTTAATTACCCTTTAACGACCAGCTTCCTGGCTTTCTCCAGCTGTTTCTCCCATTCTTTTTGCTGAATGGCTTTGGGTTGAATGGGAATTTCCTGAGTAGACTCCGTCTGTCTTCTCCGGATCCTGGGTCTTGGGAACCTCTGGTAATACACAATGATACCGGCCTCCCCTTGACTTTTCTTCTGGAAGGTATTTTGATTGGGACCACCCTTCCCTCCCCTAGCTGGTTCCCTTCCTCCACCCCAGACTGAGGATGGAGGAAACTGGCTCCGTGTGGTATTTGTCAATGTCTTGGCCCAGGCTAGCAACTTGCTCTATAGGGTCTCTGATCCCAAAGTGCAAGTTCTAGAACCCCAGAAAAGAAGGCCTTATGGGGTGAGGACGAGCAGCCATGCATGGGTTGGGAGGGAGTATGTGATGGACTTAGGAACAAGGACCAACAGGTCACCTCCCAGTGCAGAGATCTGAGGACCTCAATGGCCTACACTTTTCTGGGCTCTGCAGTTAATTTGGGCCTAATGGGAGTCTCCCCTATGGGGCCAGGTCTTTGGGCCCAGGACAAGTGGGTTCAGCCTGCCTCTGTGCCTTGCACCTCTGCCCCTTCCAGAGCGCCTGGGGTGGGCTGGCAGTTGTAACTACAACTCCTGGGAGTGGGGATTCAGCTAGGCCTGCCTTGCTGGGTGGTCACTCACCACCTAAAGCCATTCTGCTTGCTTTTCTTCTCTGCCTCTTGCTTTTTATCATCCCCTCACAATGAACCTGGTCAGGCAGCAGCTGCTCCCACAGCTCCAAGTCCTGGAGGGAGGAGGTAGGCAGTGAGAAGTGGCCTGAGGAGTTTCTGCCCAACACCACCACCCCTGCACAGTTTCCACCAACTCACGCCTATCCCTAAGCCAGCTGGAGGGTGGAGATGGGAGGTACTAGATCCTACAGATGGCAGGAGGAGGAGCATCAGCCAAAAGTGTGCACAGCCTCCCCAGGCCTGGGGTCTAGCTTGAGGCCCTGACACCATTTTTGGAGGCAGACCTTGCAAAACAGAGGGGCTGATAGGTAGCACTGGGCCTGGGGGCTACCTCCTTCTCTGGCTGCCACAGAGCCCACTCCTAAAGGGCCTGGTATTGTTACAGCAAAAACTAACAATATTCCAAAATGTGTTGACCAGAGGTCACTCCTACACCAGAGAGCGCACTGGGTCACAGGAAGTGAACAGGGTAGAAGATTGTGTGATCACTCTCCATTGGCCAGTCCAATCTTGGGATTAACCCTCTGCACCCTCAGAGCAGAGGGTTAGTGGCACTCACAGGACACTCTTTGTGCCTAGAACTGCACTTGTGCAGAGGAGTGGCCAGTGAGTGCTTAGCAAAAGCAAAAGGACACAGGACTGGCCAAGAGCTGACCCTTCTGCAGTCTACCTTTCAGAAAAGAGGGATGAGTCCCATGTGATAGTTATGAAGGCTGATCAACCTTTTTAAAATTTCTTTGAGTGATTACTCCCTCTTTAGTTTCCCTGACATTTGTTGCCTGCTAAATCAATTTGACCCACAGTTTTCTGTGAGATGGCATTGGACAAACTGACGCCTGGAGCCTCAGCCTAGATCATGGCCCTCCAGCCTTCCATGAGAAGAAAGCAGGAGAGAACAGCAAAGGAGCATACAGGACGTCTGGGAAGGCCAGAGAGGTGATGTGGGACAGATTTGTGCAACTTGGGGCAAGAGGAGAAAGAGCAGTCCCTGCGCTGGCTGAGGGGAGAAGGGCATACTTCCATAATTATTTGCTCTTCACTTAGAAAGGCACCCAGCCTCAGGCGTTTAATTATGGTAATGAAAAAACAGGCTAATAACCCTCAAACTGAGAACAAAGTAGTGAGGACATTTTATTTGCCAGTTTCTTTCCATGTGATATCCTTGGGCAAGGAAGAGACTCTAGCGGCAATGGGAAATCTCAGTTTCCACATCTGGACAAAGGAGACAGTTGCTCCAACTTCTCCTTATAATTAAAAATGATAAAGAACTAGAAAATGATGTCACATAGGGCATGAACATAAATTTTTGGTTCTCTCTTTGGGATTGATGTACCTCCTGGTGGAGCAGAGGGAGGCCAGCATGGGCAACTGTAGAGGCTACAGAGGACATAGCCACCCTCTTTTTCAATCTTGGTTATGGGCAGCAGAGAAAATGGCCTTTCCCTATGTTGCCAGCACATCACTTTGCAATCCAGGGAAAGAATCCAAACTGTGAAAAATATTCGATCATGACAGTGGCTTAAAGAAGAGAGGGGACAGGACAAGTCATTGCCAATGTTAATGAACACACATGTGCACATATTCCTAATAAAAGTCAATGCTCAGAAAAGTGCTTTTGTACATGCTGATGTGCTTCACAAATATAAGGGATTGTTTGGTCACTGGCAGAGATTAAAAGAAAATAAAACCTCAGAAACCACCATGAATGCAGAAGCTGGCCCCTATATGATGCTGCTGAACACTGGTCAACCTTTTTTAATTTCTTTGAGTGATTACTCCCTTTTTAATTTCTCCTGACATTTGTTGCCTGCTAAATCAATTTGATGCATGGCAGGCAGATTAAGATGGCTCTCCCAGCCAGCCCCTTCTCACAAGTGAGTCACTGGGTGGTGATCCTAAGAGATTGTCTTTTTATGCTGAAAGTGCTCAAAAATGGCTTTGTTTCTTTTGGCAAGAGGGAAAGGTCATCCAAAGTTCCATCCTTTTAATGTTGATAGATTATCAAACTTCAGGGAGAGTGGAGGCTTTCCAAACCCAAGAAGTGAACTGCTGGTTCGGCAGTCCTATGCAGGGTTGCTTGGCTTCTGTTCAGGCAGCGCTGCTCCATTTTACGGATTCCAGAGGCACAAGTTCTGTTGCTGGATAAGTAACCTGGTGCCAAGAGAGATCCTCAGGGCCGGCTGCCACTGCTTCTTTTTAGAAGCCATTAGGAGGCTACAAGACTGGAGGGGCAGAGGAAGGGAGCAATGTGTCCATGCACATCCACCGTAGGAACACTGGCAGTGAGTGTGGACTGATCCAGGGAGAATCCTTGTTTCCATGTGCAGGAGGGGCCAGGTGTGGGGCTTGAGTCTGCAATTCTGCCTCAAATCCAGGCCTTCTTGGTTTGCCTGTTTGTAAAATTAGAGAGTTGGACTCAATGGTCTTTCCAACTTCACTCTCTCTGTTCTTTAAGCAGAAAAACATATTTTGCTAGTCAATGTGAACTGAGGAGGGCCAGCCATGTAGGTAAAGTTCCGACATTCAAGCCACAGCTGTCTCGACCGTTGAAAAGCCAGCCCAGCTCCACATCCAAATGAAAGAACCCACGCAGACTCTTGTGTCTATGGTTCTCTGTCAAACCTGTCTGTAATGTACCTCAAAATCTCCCCTGCAGACGGAGACAGGAGCCCCAAAGGCTTGAGGCAAAGAGAACAAGTGGGTTTCATCTTGAGAACAAACTTGGGCATGACTCTGAGTGTCACCTGACCTCTTGGGAAGAGGGCCTGGGTGGGTTGGTAATGTCTGCCATGCACAATGACTGAGAAGAGACCGTGTGTGTATCACAGAGTGTTCTTTCCTGATGTAGAACAAACTGGAGGCGGGAGATGTAACTCCAGTCTCCCTCTCTTTGCAGTCTGGGACAAGGCCTGGCCTGGCCTCCAAAGGGGCCCTATAAGATGAAGCCCATGGGAGATGGAGCCCATGGATTCTCCAAATGGAATCCTCTACTGTGCAGTGATACTAACTAAAAGTCAAGTTTTAGAACTGCTTTCAGGGAAATCAAATTTTACTGGACTCGGGTATAAGCAGTAAATCAAAATAGGCCTGTTTCATTTGTAATTAGGAGAATCTATTTATATCAAAAAATGCAGCATAGACTTCAATGTGTGTTATTTCCAGTGGGTTAAAATCTTCTTTATAATGGCGGTTATTGCTGTTGATGGTGTTTTTCGACACAAATATTTCTTTTTAACTGTGATGCTGAGTATCTGAACTCAAAAGAAGCCAAATTGTGGGAGGGTACCTGTCTCCGGGTCACTTTTGGTGATCCTGAAGAAGGACCCAGAGCCAGGAGGTTTTCTCTCCTCCCCATCAGAGCCCTCAGGAGCAGGAGAGAGCAGTGACTGCCCCAGGGGGAATAGTTCATCCTGATGGCCTTGTGAAAATGGTGTGGCAGAGCCCAGGGACTGATACTTAACTTTTGCTCTAATTAATTTCATGGACAGGCTGTCATCAAGTTTACAAATGTTGCACTGAAGTCAGAAAGCTCCAGAGCTGGTGGTAAATCATATCTACAATGCAAATATAAAATAAAAAGAAAAAAAATGGAAATTAAAAAAAGAAGCACACATTGCCAGAGTCCCTGGGATAAACCCACAAGAATTTACTATGTACCTACTATGTGCAAGATCACTCTCCAAAATCCAGAGTTTGGGTGCTGGAGGTGACAATGTTAAGCCTTCTGCTCCACGGCTCCTCTGCCATGTCCATCCTTGGTACTAAAGCATGACCCAAGAAAGATAAGATGGGGAAAGCCACTGAGAGGACACAGGGTCCAGAGGGACTACTGAGTGGCAGAGCACCTAGTCCTGGCAGTGGCTCCCTAGTGAAGGCAAAGGCAGCTGCAACAGGTGTGAAGGGTCCCTGTCAGAGGACGCTCCAGCCCATCATCCTGGGGCATCCTGTGGGGAGGAAGAGACGGACCTGAGCCTGGGAAAAACTGTCTGACAGCCTTGGACGGGGCGGATGTGGACCTGCCTTGACTAAAACCAATAGGTTAAAAAAAAAAAAGTCCATTTTTCCAAACTCTGAACAGGGAGCAATTTTTCACTTTCCCAAAGCACTCAGCCACAAGGTTTTCCATTTAACGGGCACTCCCTAGATGCATTTAAAAAAATATATGTGATTTGCAAAAAAGCTCAATTGCTCACAATTTCTCTATTGAGTAAAGTATTTTCAAACAAGTAATCAAATTCAAAGAACCAATTGCTTTCTCTCCTAGAGTGTCTAGCATAACACCTTTTAGCTTAACTTGCTAACCCAAGTACAGCAATTTGGGCTGCCGAATTGAACAAGAAAAATGTGCTGGTGCCGAAGCTGGGTTACAGATCATTCTTGCCTTTTAAGGAACAGATTGCTAGTTGGCAACATCTTGAAGGGAGCTTTTCTGCTGGAGCTGCAGTTTTCCTGGTTCTTTGAATGGCCGGCATAGAGCAGGTGGGATGCTGTTGGTGTTGGGGGCCACTTGACATTGACAGCCCACTATCTGTAGGGGAAGCTACTATTCCAGGCCTCTTTCCCAGGCTGGCCCTTCTCATCTTTCTGCCTGTGTCTACCCCCCTGGTCAGCCCACAGCAACTGTGCATTACCATCTCGGTGACCTCCCTAGACCTCAAGGACATCATTTTTTAAAACCTTTGATGACCAATCGATTACATTTGCATCAAAGAGCATTCTAAAATTTTTAAAAAGACCTCATGAATTTTGATTCCACAGTCTTCCCATCTGGAATTTGCAGTCATTAGGGATGGTCTAAGATTTATTCCCACATGATCAATGAAGACGGCATTGATTTGTTTAGCAAGTCTACCAGCAGAGACTGAGCCTGCTGTGTACTAGACCCTAGACCTTGGCCTAGACTGCAGAGACCCAAAGAGAGATCCAGCATGTTCCATCCTCCTGTAACCACAGGAGGGGAGACCGGAGAAGCCCCAATGAAGGCAGAGTCAGGGCCCAGCACCTAGGGCTTAGTCACTTCAAGGGTGTGGCAGGTCAGAGGCAGCTTCAGGCTGTACAGCTGGATTAGGTCTCCAGATGAGTGGAAACCTTGTAGGAATAGGCAGAGAAGCCTGGAGCGCGCACATTCCAGGTCCAAGTTACATCATGGGGAATTCAAAGAGCACTGGAGCTCAGAGTGCGTGAAAGCCTGTCAGTTTACCAAGGACCTCCCTTCCAGGCTGAGAGTTGAGATTCCATTTGAAGGGGTTGGCAAAGCCATTGGAGAACCCAATGGGTGACGAGAGAAGGTTTGGGATGAGCCAGGGATCAAGAGTAGACTGGGGAGGGGCTGAAGGTAAGGAAGACTCACTCCTCAGACAAGGGAAAATAAGGGTCTTACTGAGGCCATGGACACAGGGGCATATCCAGAGATGTGATGGCACACAGAGATGTGCCATGACAGAGCGGGGCATGCAGTGCCTGGACATGACTGCAAAAAGACTCACTACAGCCCCAGGGCTCTGTGGATAGCACCTGAGGGCTGGTGAGACTTTCTAGGAGGCTCAGAACAAGGACTTGGACCAGCAAAGCCCATGCTGGGGGCACGGGGGGAGCCAGGTGGAGAGGAGGCAATGCCAAGCTGAGGGCGCTTGGGGAGAGAGCCCCCAAGCCAGCAGGCCTCTCCCAGGACCCATGCAGGGGAGAAGCCAGGCAAGGGGTGTCCAGAACTCAGAGTGAGACACAGGAAGGAGTGCGGATGGCTGAGAAGAAGCCACAGAGAACGGGTCACAAGGAGGCTGTGGATTCAGCTACCGTTCTCCAGAGTGGTCGCATTGGAAGTCTGCACTGGGTGGATTACGGAGGAGCAGCCTTGGAGGCACAGCATGAGGACTGCCCTGCCCTTTCACCCTGAGGAAGTTGGGTTATGGGGTGACTTGATGAGGCCAGGGAGGACACCAGCCCACTGGGGGGCTAGAAGGAATGGAAGAGACTGTGTTGGCCCACATAAACTGCTTCAACAGGGGATGCTCAGGGAGGGGACAGAAGAGGCCAAGAGGGGACAGAAGAGGCTAAGAGGGGGCTACACCTCCCATGAGAATCCTCCTCTCTGGGAGATGAGAAGGATTAGGATGTTAGGGCTGGGGAAAGGAGGTGGACAATGGCTTTCCTTCAGGGCTTCGTCTTTCTCCAGGGCTCATGCTCCTGGGGTGGAAGAGGGAGGCAGGTTGCCAACCAGTGGGGGCTGGACTGGGGCTCAACTTTGGACCAAGAGCCTCAGGAACAGCCATGGAGGCACAGCCTGGGCCCTGGAAAAGGTGATTCTGAGCAGCCTAAGAGTTACATCTGCAGGGCAGAGGTGGCCCTTGGCACCAGCTGGTGGGCACTGGGACAGCATGGTGGCTTGGGACTGAGTCCACAGCACATGGAAACCTGTGCCCACAACAGCACCAAGTCTTCAGAACATGGAGGTAGAGATGGGATGAGGCTGAACAGCTGTCTGGTCTCAATTTCCTCTAGTCTGAAGTGGGGACAATTATACTACCTTCCTCTTGGGGTTCTCGAGATGGTTAAAGGAACTGATTGTGCAAACCCTCTGGGCACCTCTCCCAGCAGAAGGTGAGCATGGATCTTGGCTACAGGGCTGTCCTCTTTGCTTCTGCCCCCAGTGACTAGGACAGGGCCTAGCCAAGAGCACTGTGCATAATGTGCTATATACGATGACAGGTGACGCTGGCCCAGCATCTCTCCTTCTCTCTCCACTCTCGTTAGTTGTCCACGTGAGGCCTTCTTCATTTACCCCTCCCAGGTGATTTCTTTAGAGGGACAGATTTTACAAAGTCACAGCTTCCCTTTGATAACTTAAATTGTACAGAAAAAGGGACCCTGTCAATATCAACCAGTGCCACCTTCCACTTCTTTAAAAGCCAGGTTTCACACTCAACGAAAATGACTTCTGTACCTGCCGTGGGCCTCTGTTATTTGGCTCAGAATATAATTTCATGGCATTAGCAAAAATGATCCCTTTTACAGCTCTATAAATGTTCTTGGCCCACAAAACACAGTCTTGACCTTCAGAAAGACTGAGATTTCATGGGGTGCCCTTTTCACCTGGGCCCTTCCAGGGGTAAACTGCCCCATCGTCAGGGGGTCCTCCATCTCCTACTGGAGCCGGGAGGGGCTGTGGCCAAAACTGCATGTGTTTCTGTGTTGATCTTCCAAGTCATTTCTTTTTCCACTTCATCAGGCAGTCAGGTGACCTCCTGGAGTGGCTGCCTAGTTCCAGGTAACCCTTTGCTACCTGGTTGCTCTTGGTCCCCTTCTCTACAGGTTAAGGGTGCCTGCAGGGTCTCTGGCAACAGGAAATGGCAGCATCCCAGACTGCTCCTGGTGTGGCCTTTCTCCTCCACAGAGAAATTTCATATCTTCAGAATTTTAAGGGGGTGGGAATGAGGGCAGCAAATAAGGGTAAAAAGGGAGGGAAGGGAAAACCTGGAGGGCTGCTTTCCTCGACAGGAAACGGCTCCAACACCATTCTCTACATCCTGCGTCTCAGACACCAGCTAGGATCCCAGGGGACCCCCTGCTCTCATCCCAAAGGCTTCTCTGGGAATTGTGGACACAGGTGGCCAAGCACGGTGACTCCCGCGGGCTGCAGTCGGAGCCTGCGGGCACGGGTGTGCAGCGAGGGGGAGGCCGGGGGAGCGGCAGAGGCTGTCAGCAGCATTGCGGGAGCTAATGCCAGGCATAAATCACCGGTCAGCTTACGGAGTGACTTTCAAAGTTGTCGGAATGGAATAATTAAAAGAAATTGATATCATCGGGAAGCCATCTCGGCCGTTGCCAGGCCTGCCTGCCTTGCTGCCAGCCTGCCGCCACACGCACTGCGCCTCCTGCAAGGCCACCGCGACACCACGGTGCGCTCGCAGCTCAGCTCCTCCAGACCTCGATGGTATCACCCTGCATCACCTGCCCCTTCACCCAGGAGAACTGGGCCCTTGGAGGGACCTCTGGGTTGTGCTTGCTGCGGAGAGAGAGCAAGAACCTTCCCAGGGGGATTCAGGGTGGCTGGTTCATTTCCCATCATCAGGGAAGAGCCCAACCGGCCGATGACCCATGAGAGTAACTGAGGAAACACTGACAAGTCCATTGCTGGTGCTTTTTGTTCATTTGCCACACCTAGAGCTAAAGAGTAGAGTGAATAGAGTCCATCCACTCCCCAAATAACACCAAGGAGTACTGCGTGAGAGGCCCTGCCAGGCTGGGAATGGGCACTCAGCAGATGGGAGCCAGGTGGAAGGGAGGGGAGCCCTGTCCCTTTAATCTCTGAGTGTTCTTACCCTGCCCACCCCCCTACACCTGGAGAGGGGAAGTGGCCAGCATTTGTGGAGCACGTCTTCTGCACCATCCCCTGCGTAGATCCAGGATTCAACCCTGTGATCTTATAGCAATGCCTCGCTTAGGTTCTCCAACTACCCTCCCCTTGCAGATGGAAAAACTGAGGTCCAAAGAGGTTGACTAACTTGCCCAAGACCACACCAGCTAGCAGAGTGGGAGAGCTCATGGGTGGAGAAGTCCCTGGAAGAGCTGACCTGCGGAGAGAGGGGCGTGCTGGAAAGGAAGGTGTGTGGCGGTCTGGGACTGACCATGTGCTGAGAGGGTGCTGTCCCAATTCTCACCCAGACACCAGCACTGCTTGGCTGAGGGGCCTTACGAAAGTTCTCAGACTTTCTGTTACCATCTTTAACTTAGGATTGGCATCACGGCTGTGTCTGGCAGTCACGGCTGTGACTGTTCAGCCCTCGATGAGCGCCAGCCATCTTAGGGTGATGACTGTCATCTCAGTGTGAGTACATGCCTGTCCTTCCTGAGCCCAGGGGGACAGCTTCGGGCAAGCACCTTTCTTGTGAATTTTCAAGTGAAAGAAGCATTCTGAGGACATCAGGGGGTCTACTCAGCCCCTCGGAGAAGTCCATTTCCTATATGACGTTACCACATAGCAGAAAGTCAGTGAACGCCATCAGAGAGCTCAGCAACTTCTCATTTAGAGTAGGGTTTTATGTATTAGATCTCTGAACGGTGTCTACCCATTGCCCTGCGTGAGCTTGGCAGAGTATCTGCACTGAGTCACTAACACTTCTTTCGTAGGTTTTTTTTTTTTCAGTTTTGGAGATGGCGGAGCCACTATACAAACCAGGTTCGTCTGAATTCTGTGCCTCGGCCTCTTCTGCACTCGAGAGTTGCCAGCTTCTCACCTCCTGAATCATACCAAAGAAAAATAAAAGAGACATCCATTGGAAAAGCCCGTCTGTTTTCAATCTACATTTCTGTAAATGTTCATTATGTCCCAATGGGGTGTCTGTGTGTCCGAGGCGGGCGTGTTGATGGGACTGTGGAAATTATGATCCGCCTTAAACATATATAGCATTGTGGGCACCTTTGGGGGAGCCGCGGGTACACTACAGGCATTAATGTTGAATCACCTGATCGTCATTCCAGACGCTAGGAAAGCAGGTCCGCGTGAAGAGGAAAGCCTCTCTAATTTGTATTGGCTTCTGGTGACTATTTGTCAGGGCCCCAGCTTCTCTCCAGTGAATGCCTCACTCAGGAGATTGGCCTCCCGACAGACCGCATATTTATCTCTCTCTGGGTCGGTCAGTGTGTTCCAAAGCTCCAGCCATTATGGAAAGCAGGCTTGGAAAATGCATGCCCCCCACCCCGTGGGTCCGACTAACAAGTTGCCCCTTCAGCAGACATCTCATTGTCCCGGGCTCCCGACCACCTTCATAATGCCCCCGCTTCATGCCGCACATAAAGCCTCCCTATGCTTCCTATACACACCCATGACCTCATCGCTCTACACAGTCCACTTGTTGTTAATGGACCTCGTCAAAAGCTAGAACTGTTTGACGCCAATGTTCCTTATTTGACCATCTGTTGATCAAAGTGGCCACACAAACCCCACTCTGAGCCGCCAGCACCATCACAGCGGCGCCGCCGTTCGCCCTCTTCCTCTCACACGTCTCCCCATCCTCCTTGGTCCTGCCTCCCCATCCCCAGAGCAGACTCGGAGCTATTTGTCCAAGCGTCATGTGCTGTAGGGAGAGAGTCATAAATCCCTGCCCTGTTCTTTGGCAGTTTCAGACACCGTCGGGCCCAGAGCCTCCTTTGCTTTCTTAAAGGTCACAAAATCTAATTAGAACCATCGCTAACTGTATATTCTCGTTGTCGGTAAGCCTTAAATAATAAAAATCAGACCAAATGAGACTAATCAAGGGAGATGGAAAATCGATGTCATATTTGTTCCAAGTAATTTCCTTTTAGAAAAGAAAAGCTCTTAGGAGTGGTTTGTGAATTTAAAAGATGTTTAAAGTTGCATCTAGACATCGGAACATCAAAGTCAACCCTAAACGGGATTTCGCTGGATGATCTCTCTCCTTATTCCCGGAAAAGTCAGTGCTGTTTGGGATAAAGGGCTAAAGCAGGGTGACAGCCTCAAGTCTGCCTTAAGTAGTTCTGGCTTTGCCAAAAATGTAAAAAAAAAAAAGAATTCAAATGGATCCCTGAAGACAGGAGCAAAGAGTAATAACATATGGAATTCTTTCCCTTCCCTCAAGATATTTTTCTGAGTAATCACTTTCAACTATGCACACTTAGGAAACCCTAAATAACAAGAAGGCAAGAGACACCCACGTATGCAGAAATGCAGAGTGAAGAGGACTGATCTGCTTCTTCTAATCATTTGCTCTTTTGCCTGGAATACCCGAAAGATGAAGTAGCATCTCCAGACAAGGGCCACTGCCCACTTGGTTTTCGCGTGTGTCCATTATGACAGAAGAGTAATTGGCCTCCTTCCTCAGCATCCTGCCAGGTACCCTGGATCCTCAGGTGGGAGCACCAGCGCCTCCTTAGCAGGGAGACGTTTCTCAATGTCACCCCCATCCCATTAAACAAGCATTGAGCACCATGATGGCAGGCCTCCTTAGCAAAGGCTATTATTTATCATCAGATAGTCCCCAGGAATCCAATAAACCCAGGCTAAGTCTTTGCCCTGGGCCTACGGGCCTACGGTCCTGCGAAGTCTGACCTACTGTGTGCAGAGCCACTTGTACCTTTGGCACACAAGTTGAGGGTAAGCACATTTTCCCTTTGGCATAGAAATCTTCTGAGGGAAGGGGCATCTCCTATGGAAACTGGCAGCTTGAGTCCTAATCAAAAAAAATGCCCTGGAAGTCTTCTTTGAATTTTGGTCTGACGTGTCTCCCTCTTCTCCACAGTCTGTAACTGTCATCCTGGGTCACTTGAAAAGACACTCACAAGAAGACTGGAATGCACCACCTGTTGCTCACAGCCAAGCACAGGGCAGGTCTCACCTGATATGTGTTTAATGTCCCTGGCACCTGGTGGGTATATGACTCTATGCATCAGGCTTCTTCCTTCCTGGCACATTTGACCATGGAAGTAATTGCTGTCCAGAGAGCTTTGCCTTTGTCCCCAGCTGGATCTGGAAGGTGTGTCAGCACTGGTGTTTCACACAGACACCCGTACACGTCTGTTTCCCTCGCGGTCCATCCACCTGGCTACCCACGGCTCCCAGCTCCAGGCCCTCTTAGCTGCCGGTGCTCAGAGTACAGTGTGTGTGTGTTGTTATCGATACCAACAGAAGACTGCCCTTGGCAGATGGGGGAACCCGCCATTCTGCTGTCATAAGAGGAGGAGCTAAGATTTTTGTTTCTGGTTTTTGTTCTTGCGTGCTGAAGACCAAACCCAGGCCTTCAAGAATGCTAGACCAGTGCTCCTCCACTGAAAGGCCCCCAGCCCCTACACTTTTTGTTTCTAGTAGTCCTGGACTTGAATGGCAAATGTGAGCCACTGTCTGTGTCCTAGCCACAACCCTCGTCAGGCGAACAGCAGACATCTCCTAAAAAATGGGCTGATCCCGGGGCGCCTCAGCTCTGGGCAGGGCCAGCTGTCCCACCTGGCCACCACCTGTTGTGCCTCTGGAGGCTGTGCTCCAAGGAGTTGAGGTCATTCTCCCACCTTCCTCTTGACTGAAGGATGTGTCCCCTGAGGCTGCCACCCTCTCCTCTCTTCCTCATTTTCTATTGTACTGAGATGGTCTGGACAGACGGAACTCAAAATCTATCATCTACTTCTACTCAGAGCCAGGTTGTGCTCATGCCAACGAGGAGCTGCGCCAGACTGTGCCACTCACCTACCGAAGAGTCAGAACCAGCTCACTGGGTGGTTACCCCCCCTCCCTACAAAATGACTCCTTTGGGCAAATTAATTAGTGCAAATAAAATCTGAAAAGGAAATCTATCACGGACTTAAAATAATATGCTGTTTTCCCGTGTCTCCAAGTCCACTCAGCACATAAGCTCACAAGTGCTTTGAGTCCCCAGAGAGACCTCCCTGAGCAATGCTTTGGGAGACCAGTCCTAATGCTTTCATGAATTTGAAAGTATAAAATGGAATATCTTTTCTTAAAAGCACCATAATTCAGTCTTGTCGCTAATTCAGACAGTGCGCCCCCCAATTAGGAAGGTCAAGCTATACATCACACCCTGCATCTAAATGGCCAGAGGACACGGCGTTCGCTTAGCAGTTGACAGCCAAGTGATGAAACCGAAGAAAAGAGAAAATCCAGTCCAATTTCAAATCACAACTTTAGAAAGATATTGTATTTGTTTCGTGACCGATAAAAAATGGAACGCCTTTCTCCTTGAGCCACCTGGCCCTTTGGGGAAGTCATGTTTTCTGAAAAATCTCAAAACTGAAAGGCAGAAAAGCCATTTAAAATAAATAACGCCGGAACCTGCTCCCAGGGAACCGGGGCCCAATTGAAAAGAACACTTCTTGACTGGGGTGCTTGTGTTTTGCAAATGGGGGAGGGTCCTTTCTGCCACTTCCATGGGATTCAGAATTTCAACCCAGAGCACGATTCCAAATCTCAACTCTAAACGCATCAGACAAAAAGGCACTTCCATTACACCACAGTTCCGAGGGGAGAAATCCATTTTCCTGTTGGCACCTGGGTGGCAGAGGGATCAGTTTAATGTCCCTGTTTCAAGACCATAGGAGCAAGTCACCTCCAGGGGCCCAGGGCAGCAGCATCTCAGCCTTTAAGAAGGCCCCTCTCACGGTGTCCCCTCTGGGCAGGTGGCGTGTGCTAACGGCCAAATCGTCAGGCCTCCTGCGGGCTCTCTGCAGAGCAGCAATTTCCTTTTGCTTTGCTTTGATTTTTCTTATCCTGGCAATTGAAGACAAACAGAGAAAGCCATTTTCTCCTCCACCAGGCAAAATGCTTTGGTCATTTTGTTGGTTTCAGTGCCTGCCCTTCTCCCTAAAGCCAAGGCTGAGGAAGGAACGCGTTCGGCTCCAAGTTCCCCTTAGTTACCAAGGGACCCTAGCCCTACCCTGGACCCATCAGACGAGGTCCCATGCACTGTGACGGACAGGTCCTGCTCCAGGTGGCTGGATGAGAGGGACAGTAGGGCTGAGAAGACAGGACAAGTGTTACAGGTGGGGTCCAGTGACTTCAGATGACCACTGTGCAAACAAATGAAGGTGTGGGCTGGGGAGGGCCGGGGGTGCTCCAGCCGGCAGCAGAATAGCACGGCCTCAGTTCCAGCCATTTCACACCAGGGTTTCTCCAAAGCTATTTAATTTCTGAAGTTGACTTCAGATCAATTCATTTTAAAAAGTTTCAACCTAAGCAATAATATCCTTAGGGCTGGGGATATAGCTTAGTTGGTACAGTGCTTGACTTGCATGCACAAGGCCCTGGGTTCAATCTCCAGCACCACAAAAAATAAAAAAAATAAAAAGAAAAGAAAAGAAAATCCTTGAAATCACACACTAAGGGTCTAGATATTTTTCCCTTAAAGTACATTAAAATAAATAGCGTACTAAGTGAAAATAGACTAATCTGTGTAGCCCCTTGGGTGTTCCTTGGAATAACCTGGGGGGCATGTAGTAGGGCAGTGGGTACTACTCTCAGCAAGGAACAGCTTGAATACAGGCATAGACCCCAGAAGACACATGGTCTGCTGGGGGACAGAGAGCCAAAGCTGCCAGAGCCCACAGCAGCCTCACATCCCCTTCCAAGAATTGTGGCAGGTGATGGTTTGTCCCTGGAGAAGCCTGGTCCTCATCACACTCAAGAGCCGCTTTGTTCCTCAAGGTAGAGGAATCAACCTGCAATTTCCGCCACCTTCATCCACTGATTGACCCACATTTCTAGCTCATTAGTGCCCCACACTCCAAACAGTGGCACATTCCCCAATCTTGTTGCATGCTCTTCCTCCTGGTGAAATTCAAAAATAAGGCAAGGAACAAAAAACAGTAATGCTTATATCAAAGAGAGAAATAAGCCTTCAGAATTGGCAGGTCCTCTGGAAGGGACGTGTGCTTCCAGGAGAGAAGAAGAAAAGCAGGCAGGCAGGCAGGAGGGCAGGCCACCGTGTCATGGGGACCACTTGGGGTTTGTCTCATCTTCTTCATGGGGTTTCAACATGCTTAGAGACTGTGCTGACAATCTGGTACTTCTGTGTGGCAAAGAAATAAATAACAAATAAATCATCTTAGTCTAGGCAGCATTTTGCTGGATCCTGTTGGGAAAAAGTCACTATCCATTTTGGCATCGAAACAGCTTGTGTCAATCGTTAACGAGACAGGTCTCGCTAGCTGCTCAAAAAGAATCCTTCTCTTCTGTTTTCCCCAGAGACTGTGAACCTCCAGAGCATAAAGACCAAAGTGACTCAACAGATAGAGAACAGAACACTTGGTGAACCCTGGAAACCATGTGCTCTCAGATACTTACGATCAGCCTGAAGACCATCGGCAGCTGGCCAGGGCCTGGGGAGGGGGGAAGCTGCTGAGTTTGAGGGGACCCAGTTGATCAATAGTGTCTCTGAATTCTGGAATATTGGTTTGCACTCGTGAAATAAATGGTATAATTCCCTTGAAATTGAATCTGTCCCTTCCCTTTGGCACAGTGTTAAAATGCATCGTGAGGTCTACTCCAGAGAGTGGCTCCCATCAATTAAGAAGAACAGCCCAGGGCTGTTAGATGATCAGTTTAGTATCAGAAGAGGAATTTGTCACTGGGAGGGACTGTCAGGCAAGGTGGTCCGGTGGACATTTCAACAAGAATGGAGGCCTGAGGCTGGGATGGGACGGCAGCTGTGTAGAAAGGTTCCCAAGCCCCTGGAGCAGGGCAGGGTGGGGCTAACCTGACGATTCTGCCCAGAACTTGGGCAACCTGGCCCTTGACTCTAAGCTTACTTGGTTGCTCATGGCCAGGGGATTAATGTCCCTTATCCAAAGGCCTTTGGCCTGAGCTCTTCCTCTGGGTTTACAAACCCATATAATCTCAAGGTCTCATGGCCTTACACAATCAAAGGCCCCCAGGGAGACAAGCCAAACTGAGAAAGCAATGTGTGGTGGAGAGGACTGAGGAGGGGCTGAAGGTAACCCTCTGTCCCCAGCCATCTGAGCAACTCCAGAGAGATGCTCTACTTTGAACCTTAGCTCTTCCTCTTTTAAAGGGAGAGCTGAGTCAGGTGGTCTGAGGATTCTAAGATTCTGTGATCCTTTGAGCTAAAGTGTGCTGTCTCCATCCCTAGGTGTCCTGGGATTTTCTGTGCCAAAGGCATAAGGGTCTCCAGGTCAGTGACCGTGAAAAAGTAGTAATGGCTCAGGCTGTATCAGCAGGAAAGAAAGGCACCAGAGGCCCAAAGCGTTCCTGCTCCCTTTTCTGGGGCTTTACAGAACCTGTCTACAGGGATCACACTGATCACACTGTGTGAAGGCAGGAGATGCCAGAAATCTCAGGTGGGTGCTTGAGGGAGAGCCACTCTGGTCTGGGGAAGTGTGCTGTGCTTCCTTAAGGTCTGCTCCACTCCCCATCCCCCATTCCACCCAAATGGCTGGTGCCATCTGAAACAGGCAGTGAGGGCCTTGTGCTGAGGGTCACACTGTGTTGACCAGCCCCTCTCTGGAAACTTGCCCCCCACCAGTCCCCTAAGGGGACTTATGCCCAGGCGGCCTCTGTGTCCCCTTTAGGCAGGGCAGGTGCTCAGGGGTGTGGAGGCCCTTTCCTCTCAGGACCTCCCTGTAAGATACAGAAACTGGCTGTATGCCGGAAGCTCGGGCCTGTCTATGAGATAAAACACACGTCCACATGCAGCTCACACAAACCTAGAGAAAGAGGCCAACCCAAGCTGTCACTCAGGGGCAAGAGGGAACACAAGACACTTCCTATTTCCTTCATTCAGAGAGGGAAGCCAATCCCAGTGTTACTGGGGCAGAACCAGGGCTCCGCCCTCTCTAAACAGACTGGATCCCGGTCCTCATGGCCTGGCTGAGGGCCATGTTTTGGAAGCGCCCTTGGCACATACTGGGAGTGTCCCCAAAGCTGCTGCCTTGAGGGTGCTCCTGGCCTCCCTGCACTCTGCCTCCAGGCAGGGCTTCAGTGCTGCGCCCCCGCTCTCCTTTCTGTTTGGTCCCTGGCCTTTCCCTTGGGAGAATGTGTCCTGGTCCTCAGCAGCCCTTTAGAGAGCAGTCTGGCAAACCATCAAATGCAGGGGTGGGGAGCTTTGACTGGATCCTGATTCTAAAAAAATGATAAGAGCTGCAATCAACAATTTTGAACTAGCTGGGGACACTGGAATGTGACCCAGGCCTTAGGTGAGATTCAGGAATGGGAGGTAACTTTTAGGGTGTGCTGAGAGGTTGTGGCTATGCAGGGACTACCTTTACATCCACATCCTTCCCTCTCTCAGTGGTTCCAGCATATGTGCGCGCGCATACACACACACACACACACACACACACATCAAAGACTGTGCTAGCCAGGGTGGGCATAGGGTTGACCAGAGTTCTGTGACTGCATTTTTTTTTAATCCAGCAGGTGATTCTTTGCTGTCCCTGGGTCCCTGCCTGCACCATGCTGTGCTGCTGGAAGTCCTGGAGTACCTATCTAGCTGACGCCCCCTGGCCACGCAGTACTGGTAGGAGCCACGGAAGAGCCAGCAGTGGGAGGCAGGTGCCATCTGTAGATACATGCACACCGCCTGGACCAGAGAAGCAGCATGGAAAAGTCTCACCACAGCTTCGGCCACATCCCGCAGAGCCCCTCACCAGCTAGTCTCAGTGTTCATCTGTCTCCTTGGTGGCACCCCAAGTGTACCACTCACACTAGAGCAGCATGAGGCTATTGAGCCAAAGAGATGGAATTCTCCATCTTCCCCCAAACATGGAGGGGTTTAACCCAGAGGCCACAGAAAAGTGTCTTGTGTTGTATGAGCAGCCACTGCACGGCAGCGTCCCCCTTGTCCCACACTCAGTGTCCTCATCAGCACAGTCACTTCTGAAGCCTCCTTCCCCCCTGGCTAGAGTTTTCCATAAAATAAGACCTACTGGCCATGAGGAGGATGAAGTCCTGGGATGTGTCACATGCAGGATACGGGAGAGGCCCAAGATCTACTGTTCACACACATGTCATCATTACTGTAAAAGCTAGTTTACCTGCAGACCATTGCTCAGAAGTTTCAGGCCAATGAGGACCACTGAATGATGAGCTGAGGCTTCTAGACCTCCAAAGAACAATGCCATTAAGCTAAGTGGAGCTTGATGAGCAGCTGAGCTGGAGATCCCAGTGTGAGCACCAGAGGCTAGTGTCTCCTAGTCTGGCTGCAGGTCTCTGAGTCCTCCATCTTCATCCTCCACATGCAAATCCAAAGTCTTACCAACCCAGATAATCTCTTGAGGCACCTTTCAGTTTTTAGACCCCTCAGTTCTTTAGGCTTCAAGCTCCTTTGCTCTGTAGATTCTAACGTGACCGCCTGTCAAATACACTAGCAAACGGCGCACGTTCTATTGCGAGGAATGAACTCAGACCTGCAGGCACCATCTCTGGGTTGGTAAAGCATTCTTCCTCTTTTTGGTCTCTCAATTCCCTATATGTTCAGAATTCTCCAACATGGAGAGCTGCTCTAGAAAATTAAGTCTACATCCTGCGAGATGTGGGGAGGATCGTTTTTCATGTTCCCACCTTTGGTAAACATATCTTTGAAAGAGACTTTTTAAGATGATTATTGGTTTGGGCCGCACCCTTCATTAGGGTATTAAGAGAGTTGGGCATGGAAAAAAAGCAGCCTCAGAAGCGGGGGCTCTCCTGTGATGAAAGGGCAGTCTTCACTGCCACACTGAACACCAGTGGGTGTTTAGACATCATGTGGTCGGTCAGACAAGGAACTTCCTGGGCTTCAGGAGGAGGTGGCTTCCGTGCAACATGATGCCTACTCAAGCAAGGCCTTCTGGCCCCCAAGATGTAGATTAGTGTCCTTACTGCAAGGAAAACCAGAAATGATGCTCTGAGACAGCAACGTTTACCATGTCAGAATGGAACCTGGAAAACTGAAGAGGCTGTAAAGAGCAAAGACGGTGTCACTCGACAGCAGGACCCACATGTGTCTCCCACCTACCCCTTAAACAGGAAGAAACACAGGAAACAGAGGAGGCAAGAGAAAGGCAAGGGGAGGAGAAGCCACAGGCTCCTACCTTGGCACCAAGTGGGCCGCTGCCAGAGGGCGAGGGGTCTGTAAAGTCACGCTCATTGGGCTGAAACTGCAGCTAGGGAAACTCCCCTCTGTTAGGCCTGCAGTTCTTTAATTGTAGAGAAATGCACGCAGCCCTGTGACTGACACCACCATTGAGAGACAGACATCTCCTCGGTTCCCTAAGTTTCCTGGCCAGTGCCCGCTTCCGTCTCCCGGCAGCCACTGTTCCACAGAATCTCACCACTGGTATCCTGCCGCATGTCACTTGTGGGTCACCCGTGTCATTGCACATGTCCTTAGCTCACCACTTACACTTGCTGAGTGACACACTACAGTACGTCCGTGCCTCAGTGTATCCCTCAGCAGTTAGTTGATGGACATCTGGGCTGTCCCCAATTTCTAGTGATTATGAATAGAGCTGCCATAAGTGTTCACATGCAGGTTTTGTGTAGACCATGCTTCCATGTCATTGCTTCCATGTCATCTGGTGAATCCACGGCCACAGAATGGCTGGGTCACATGACAAGTGTGCACTTAGCCGCCAGCCAAACTGTCTTCCAGAGGGCTCTGCCATTTTGTTCCCCTACCAGCAATGAATGATTCCCGTTGCTCTGAGTTCTTCCCAGCACTTGGTATCATGGGTTTTTTGTTTTGTTTTGTTGTATTTCAATCTGAGCAGTTCTCATAACTGCCTACTGGTATCTCATTGGTACCAGGGATTGAACCCAGGGGTGCTTTACTACTGAGCTACATCCCCAACCCCCCCCCCCCTTTTTTAAATTTTGAAATAGAGTCTCACTAAGTTGCTGAGGGTCTTGCTAAGTTGCTGAGATTGGCTATGAACTTGGGATCCTCCTGCTTCAGCCTCCAGAGTACTTGAGATTATAGGTGTGCACCATCACACCCAGCCCTCATTTTCATTTTTTTATTTGAATTTCCCTTATGTCTAAAGATGTTGAGCAGCTTTTCAAAATATGCTTATTATCTTTTTTGATTGTCTATTTAAACATTTTGCGCGTTTTTCTTTTTTATCCAGCAGCAGAAGTTTTTGCATATTTTGGATGCAAGTCCTTTGTGAGATGTATTTTGCAAATACTTTCTCCCCATCTACTGTTTACTTTTTAGTGCTCTCATAGAGTCTTTTGAAAAGCGGAAGTTTTTAAAACTTCCTTTGATGAAGTCAAACATCTTGGCCTTCTCCCTTATGGCTCATGGCTTTTGTGGGCTATTTAACGGAACTTTCCCAGGTTACAAAGACTTTCTCCTGCTTTTTAAGAGAAACTTATAGTTTGGGGTCTTACCTTTAGGTCTGTGATTCTTATCAAGTTAATTTTTGCAAGTGGCCTGAGGTCTAGATCAAGTTTTCTGTTTGGGGGTTCTGGGGTGTGGATAGTTGACTGTTCTGGCAGTTGGAAAGGTGTCTCTTTTGCTAGAGCACAAGCCTACGATGGGCCTTTCCAGGAGGTTCAGAGGGTGGGAGCGCATGCTCTATGCACCTGGATGGATTCTGAGTCTAAGACAGATGCTCACCCTGATGGGTGAGCTGCAAACACGGACAAGAGGGGAGTTTGCCGTCTTCCTGCTCAGGTGTGCTTGGGCACATCAACAGACCACAAACGAGTGAAAAATGGATTTTACACCAGCAGAATTCAGGGGAAAGTCAAGAAACAGATGCAGGAGAGCAGCCCAGTTGCCATGGTTCACCATCACACCTTCCCATGCAGCTGGGTCTGTCCTTAGGAAGGGGAGGAAGAGGATGAGCACCTGGCCTGACAGCAGCGGTGACTCCCGAAGGAGCACCAGCAAGGCTTCCTTTCCGATGGGCCAGTTCTAACCGCCCAAATCCAAATTTCGGAAGGCCTTTATTTCAGAAGATGACATTTGGGAATCTTATTTGCAAATCAGCCGTCACTTTTTTATTTAGCGTCTCACTAAATCTCTGGATTTTAAATCATCTATTGAAAGTCCTACGCCCCCCTCTCCCCATCAGAATAATGCTTATGAATTAAAATTCTCTCCGACGCAAGCATTTTTTAATTAGATGGAGACCTTGGAACCTGGTAACTATATTTCTTCACTGAGTACCGGCTGGGTGATTAGAAGAAGATGAAATGGAGATGTATCGGAAAGGAGATTGGCAAAGAAGGAGGGCTGCAGCGGCACCTGGCATGCGCTGGGTTCTCAATTCCTCCCTAGTCTAAGGCTCCCGAGGCAGAGAGACACTCAGACACCCGCAGGACTCAAAGAGTAACAAATTGGCATCGGCTTCTTGGCAAAGTCTGAGAGATACAACCACTTAATGAGATTTGAATGTATTTCTGTACTTGTGGTTCTCCGTGGGTAATCTGTAAAGGAAGGAGCAATTTTCTTTTTGTCTTCATTATTTTTCTAAAGATCATTGAGTCTATGTTCTATTAATGCTTCTTCCAAATTATATGGAATGACTAAGATGTCGGATATGATTTCAGGGTCAAAGGAAGGACTTCTTTTCTAAAAAGTTGAGAGGAGGCTAGAAACCACTTCCAAAAACCGGACAGTTGGCCTATCTAGGGAACCATCACCCTGCATGCCCTATGATATATAGGGTACATTATGGTGACAAGTGCCCGGCTGGCACTGAACACCAGGGATCACTCGGTTCTTACGATCGGCAAGTGGCAGTTCTCTTATAAAAGGAAACTGAGGCACAGGAGCCCTGGTTTCCCTGCCCAGGGACACCCAAAGTGTCCACAGCAAAGCCAGCATTTGCGAAAACTCAGGGTTGCCCCCATAGAGGTGGCAAGGAGGCAAACGGTCCAGGTTACCTACTCAGAAAGCTGGAGGCAGCCCAGGGCACAGGGGAGACTGAGCAATCCTTGGGCTGACGAGAAACCACAGCATCTGAGCCAGACCTCAGCAATTGCTTTTCTCCGCAGAAGATTCAGCAAATAAATCAAGCAGATGACTGGATGAGGGAGTAGAAACCCATGCGCTGCCCTGTGGCATTGAGGGCAGCCACAAAACATAGCTGCAAGCAGATGAAAGATGCAAGACAGGTCTCCACGACTGGAGACAAGTGGAAGTCGAGGACGGAAATGGAGATCCCCGGCCCGGGGCGAGAAGGCTGTCCGGATTTGGGGAGAGCGGGGAGTTGGGTTCGTTAATTTGTTTTTGCTTTATTGCTTTTATAAAGCACCCCTATAGCCCAGAAATTCATTAAAACCACTTGATGTATTAGCAAATTGGATAAATAACAAGACCCAATTTGTTAAAGACTGTCCTCAGAGAGAGAGTACAAAGCCAGATCTGTCAACCACAGGTGATAAGGAGAGAGCACTGTGCTCTGCGGTGAGCGCTGCAGTCCCTTGGGGCTCTCTGTGGGTCTGAGATTCAAACAGAAAGCAAGGCAAGGGAAGATAAAAGAAAACGACCCCAGGGAGAGAAGGCAGGGGGCTCCCGCTGGCCAAACTTGAGTGGCAGGAGGATGCTAACTGTGATGGGTGGACACATAGAAAGCCCACTGGGTATCTGGGAGGGGGCCAGGGAACCAATATTCTATTCTGAAAATCATTAGATATAAAAAAGGCAAATATTCATCTTGCTTTTTAAAAATAAAAACCTGAAGTGGGGCACGTGGTGCACACTTACAATCCAAGTGATGCAGGAGACTGAGACAGGAGGATCGCAAGTTCTAGATCAGTCTCAGCAGGCTCCATGTCCAAAAATAAAAAATAAAAAGGGCTAGGAATGTATCTCAGAGGTAAAGTGCCCCTGGGTTCCATCCCCAGCCCTGCCAATAAGACAATAAAAATAAGAACTGATTATCAGTATCAGAGACTGAATCCATGATGAAGGAAATTTCTTCTTTGTAAGTCTTTTGGTTAGTCAGTAAAGAAGACAGGATAGAATGAGAACACCACCATTTTAAATGAAACCAGGGGATGCAATCAGTAAAATCTAGACCCTGAGAAATCCTATAGCATTTGGTCACATTCCTTCAATCAACAAATTTCAGGATAGAAAAAGTTTCTAAGGAGACATGTCAATCAAGTAACCAGGGTGATGTGTGGACATTGTTTGGACCCTGTTTCTTTGAAGTCATGAGTCAATTGGGAAAATCAAATCTGGATACAAATTCAATATTGGATATGAAGAAAATGTTCATTTTTGAGGTGAGATAATAATACTATGTGTATGTCTTTTGAAGAGTCTGTATCTCTCAGAGATTGACACAGAAATATTCATGATGTTTGGCATTTTGTTTGAAAAAATAACCCATGGTCTGGGGAGAAGGGTGACTGTCAAAGATGGTGATGCCAACGTGGGTTTCATGATAATATTCTCTGTGTTGGACATGTGTTTGTTGCTTTCCATATTAACAAGACCAACAACCCAGGAAGCAGGGCAGGCCCAATGGTATGTTCATAGTTGATGAATTACTGCAATGTTCTTAGCAGCCTGTTGTCAGGATGGCCCAAGTGACAGTAGCAGTCATGGTGCTGGCGAGGGGCTCCAGTATTTGACTCTGAAGCACTCACCATCACTTCCATAGTCATTGGGCCAAGATGGCAAAACAAACTCGAATCAAGGCTCCCAGGACAGAAGCCTGTTTGCCAGGGCCGTCTGTTGAGCAAGTGAGAGGAACACTCCATCCTCAGGCCTACGGTCATGTCGAGGTTCAGATCATGAAACCTTGTGCCGCCCAGCCAGCTCCCCACCGGCAGGAAAGGGCTCGTTTCCTCCCCAGCTCTGTGTGGAGGAGCGTCTGCTCTCCGACGCAGCTGTCAGAGACCTAAATGATTTCCTGAGCGCTTCCCAAACATTTCCTTTCCCTTCTTCCTGTAAGAGATGCTCTCCGCAAATACCAAGGTATCGATTTTCCAATTGATCGAGGCGGGGAACGCTTCATACAGTTCTGACTCCTGACAAGCGGGAATAAAAAGCCTATCATAATGAGTTCATTTACTTTGCTTGATTATATTACCAGATAACACAATGTGTGTACCAACATACCCCCTCAAGGACATCTCCCCCTCCAAGCCGCCAGCTCCTCATAATGCTGCCCGCTAAGGCCGAAATCCATCTTGCTGCATGATGTGCGAATTTAGAAATCATCCTCAGTGACTTCTCTTTTTTTAATGCTATAGCCATGCTATGGAATCTTCCCTGTACCCAGGAAGTCTTGATTGATAGAATGAGGATGACTCAGATTCGGGGACGGGGTTGAAAGTGGGTGTTTGTTGATGAGCAGTGAGGGGGTAAGTTCAGTGAAAGCCTAATTGTTGGTTATAAATATGCTGTGTTTTCCCTATTGATTAGATGTCACTGAAATGAATAGAAGTACCTTATTAGATCATATTTAGGCATGAGGATGCCCCATGTGCTTGACTCGGGGCACTTGCAAAACACTCATTGATTATTTGAGATGAAGAGGGAGGTCTATGCAGCACGCCAGACGGTTGGCCCCTGATCTGTGGCGGAAGCTCTTGGGTTCTTGGCCGCCTTTCACAGACCGCATAGAGATTCTCTGTTCGACCCAGCCTCCCATGGCTTTTGGAGACCTCCTGTGCATCTCCTCAGCAATTTAGGAGAGAGACTAAATAGAACTTCTGTTTGAGGATCTGGAAAGACTGTTTGTCCTTCCTCATGAGCTTTTGGGGGCAAGGTCTTGCACTGAGTGGGAACCAACAGAAGCTAACACGTCTTTACACAAACTGTCCTGTAATCAGGCTCCAGCTCTCCAGGACTCCCAGGAAGTGAATCACGGAGGTCTGCCCACAGTGAATCAGGAGAGAGCAGAGCCCTTGCCCCCAGGGCCTCACAGAACTTTGTTATGAATCTTCATGGGTAACTTGTTAGAAATGGATTCTCTTTCCCTGCCTTCTCAACAGTGTGGATTGAACGCAACTTGGTCCTTCACGGACCTGCAGGGTCAGCCCTTCCCATGCCTTCCAGGCCTCAGCCCAGTTTGGTCTGGACAGACAGAGCCCTGGCCTGTGTGGTTCTCATCAGGAGAAGGAGTTGGAGTCCACAGTTTGCAGCCCAGACCTGTCTCCTGTGAGACCAGAGCCCTGTTTTCTGAGAACAGGACTTCTTCACAGGTGGAGCAAGAATTCAGTGAGCAAGTTGGTCAAAATGCTGGCCATGCTTTGATCATCTTGGAGGGTGTTGGGGAACAGTGTCCCTACACCCAAATATCTGTTGTCTCTATTATTATCATCATCCCCATTTCTCACATCTGAAATACTTGCTCATCCATGTCTGTACCCTGTGAAGTTGGACTGTGGTTTCAAGAGCCTCCTTCTATTTGCAATCTCATCCCCATTTGTTCTAGAGCTGAAAACCTTTAACAAGCCAAATGAGAGCGAAGGTGTACCTGCATTGCTGCCCTCTCCCTTGCTGGGGAGGCAAGGGCTCTCTGCTTGCTTGGTGCTCCCCAGGTATGCCCTGGTGAGATGTTCTACCAGCCAAGTGGTGACCCTGAGATGGGGTCTCATGTTAGCTGCACTGTTCCTTCTTTGTGTGATCTTGGGCAAATAATTGTACCTCTCTGAACCTCAGTATCTTTCTCTGGAAAATAGAGCTACAACCCTTAAGCCATGGGGTTGAGTCAAAAGAATTAGGGTCAAAAGAGAAGATCCCCTTGACCTCCCAGCACTGGGAAGGGCCCCAGAGGGAAGCAATTAATCTCCTGATCCGCACAGGCCAGGCACTGCCAGGCTTCGATTTTGGCTGAGTTGTTTAATTTTCACTTCTGCTAACAGCCTGCCTTTAATGTCACCTCTCTCCTTATTCATTTCTGGCTTTCCGAGCTGCCACGGAAACCTCTCTAGGCAAAACAGTAAAAGTGAATGATAAGTCGGAGCCAGGTTCATCTCGGTAATATATAACTTGGCCACTAAAGCAATTACTTAATGTAACGTTCCCCACAAAGGGATGGGTGCTGAGCTTATTGAGCGGGTGCCTATTGCGTGCCAGGCCCAGGCTGGGCACTTCGTCTCTTCCAGCCCTTCCCGGCATACAGATCAAGGGGTTTGCAATTCTCTGACAACCCCATTTGTCTGCACCCATAATCATGCACCACTATTCCATCCCTACCTTCAGACAGGGTACCCAGGCCATCTCATTTCCTTACACTCTGGGCCACTGTACCAGTCCACAGGCTGCAGGGAGAGAATCCATTCTCTGGTAAACCTGCCTGTTGGACATGTTCTGCTTTCTTGCCATAGCCTAGGGGAAGCAAGAATGACACCGAGTATACTTGGTAATTAGTCTGCCCCTCCTGTGGACCACAGAAGGGACTCAGGCTTCAGGGCCACCCAGGAAGGACCTTGGGCTAAAAGCAAGGAGGCTGGGACTCTAGACCCTAGGCAGACTACTGCACCTTGCTGAGCACCATCTGTAAGTGACCAGGATGGACCTGCAGCCTCCCAGCACCTTCATCCTTCTTGGTGCTATTTCCTCACTGGCTAGGGCTGGAGAGCTCTGTGCCTGGCCCTAGCAGAGGCCCTTCCAGAGACCCCTGTAATAAGAGCCAACTTCCATCTGCTTCTCCATTCTGTCTTCTCCTCCCCTCCAAGAGCACAGGTTCCCCAGCCCTCCTACCCTCTTGTATGCAGGTCAACAGGCCAGCAGAAGGAAGTCAGCCAGGGGCCATGGACCAGGGCTTTCTGGGCCCTGCCACTGGCTCCCCCACCCCGACTCAGTCTCTGCTGCCCACCAGGAGCTCCTGGCCAGGCAAGGAGAAGCTCTGGTGTGCAGTGGGGCTCACCTGGGCACAGTGTGCAGCATGGACTGAGGGCACACCACATTTCCTGTGCAGAATGCCTTTTTTTGCACATGGCCCAGTAGTGGGCTGGTGGCACACATGCGTATACTGGAGACACAGACCATGGAGGCAGAAGCCATCGAGGACACAGGTGAGAAAGCTCAGAACCTGAGGGTTGATCAGAGCATTTCAAATTAGGATGAAAGTGGGAGTTAAGAATACCGTTGTGGGCAGGACACAGTGGCCACACCTACAACACCAGCGGCTTGGGAGGCTGAGGCAGTGTGAGGCCAGTCTCAGCAACTTAACGAGGCCCTATGCAACTTAGCAAGACCCCGTGTCAAAAAAAAAAAAAAAAAGGTAGGATGTGGCTCAGTGGTTAAGTGCCCCTGGGTTCAATGCCTAGTACTAAAAAAAAAATAAATAAATAAATAAAAATTAAAAAAAATACATACTCATGGACCTTCAGTAAGAGGTGAGCTGTGGGGCGGGGCGGGGGAGGTGGGGGGATACCCAAAGCCCCATAGCACATGTCTTCCAAAGGCCACTACCTACAGAATGAGCCCCAAACCCACTGAGGCCGTGAGCTTCACCGAGTTGTTTCAGGAGCACACCTTGGAAGTCCTGGGTTCTTCCCAAAGCTCCAGGAAACCTACAGGTGGTTTGTCCATCAATAAGCTCCAGCCACACGAGTCCTTCTCTGAGGCAAGAGAAAGCATTCAGCTGGCTTTGAGTCAGTTTCTTGTTGGAAACATCAGGAAGAGCTCTCAGTGAGGGGGAGACTAGAAGAAAGCAGAGGAGGCTGAGAAGTGGGGGACTTTTTACTAATGCTGCTTTCCAATGCCCCTGAGGACCAGTTGCAAGGTCGTGGGTTCCAGGCTGGGCTCCCTCCTCTTGGTTCCCACAGCGTCTGCATCAGGCTCTCTGTCATGACATAGATCTCCCATATCCCAAACACCTGTGCACACTCCTGTTGCCCTCTACAGACCAAGGATTGGAGAACTGTTTCCACAAAGGGGCACGCAGTATGTTTTAGACTTTGTGGGCCCTACCACTCGTCTCCTTCACCCATGGTAGCATGAAAGCAGATGTGGACGGCACTCAGATGGCCTTACCTACAAAACAGGAGGCTTGGATGTGGCCCAGGGGCTCTGGTTTGCTGATCCCTGAAAACTGGAAGACACTCTTGCCTTTTTTACCCCCAGTCCTGGAGATTGAACCACCAAGCAACATTCTCATCCTCATTCCTTCTTTCTTTTCTTTTTTTTTTTTTTCAGCAGGATCTCACTAAGTAGCTCAGGCTGACCTTGAACTTGTGACTCTCCAGTCACTAGGACTCCCACTATGGCTGTGTTTCCTCAATGCTGAGCCCAGCACCTGGCATGTCAAAGTTGTTCACCACACACTCAGCAGTGGGCACTGGAAAGAAGCACAACCAACCCACTGCCCAAGAGAAGGCTTTCTATAGTTACTCTTCTTCACAGCTGAGAAAGATTGGAACGTGGTAAAAGGAAAGAAACTGGCATTGACTTAGAATACAAGTGCCATCCTGAGCACCCTACTTTTCTCATTTCAGCCCCAACCACAAGTTAAATCTAACACATCCATGTTTCCAAATCACTTATAAGGAGTTCGTTCCCCAAGTAAGCAAAACAGACACCAGGAATCTGTGCTACTCTTAATTTAAAAACTGTGTTTTCATTAAAAGTGCAGTGATAGCTTCAGAACTGAATCTGCAAGTCCAACTAACATGAGATGGCACAGCAATGAAAGCATGGCTCTTGCTGGGCATGGTGGTACATGCCTATAATCTCAGTGACTTGGGAGACTGAGGCAGGAGGATCACAAGTTTGAGGCCAGCCTCAGCAACTTAGCAAGACCTTGTTAAAAAAAAAAAAAAAAAAAAAAAGCTGGGGATGGCTCTTGGGCAAGAATGGGAAGGATTCTGTCCACCTGCATCTGGGACAGCTGTCTACTATGTTTTGGCCTGCTCCCTACAAAAATGTGAGGAGAGCATTATTGAATCAAGTCTACAGTTTGGATTAACTTTCTAATTAATGCCTCAGACCTCAGGGGCCTTCCACCCCTGCTTTATGTCCTTTGGTCTTTACCACCCTTCCTCTGAGTCGCCTCCTTTTCCCAGTCCAGTTCTGGGCCACAGTCCTAAGTCAGAGTGCTCTCAGGCATGGAAATATCAGGGCCCCAGTACCGACGTGCCTGTCTGCCCCACTGAAGCCTGCAAGTGACCAGGCCCAAGCCACTGGGACATAAGGACAGAGGACATAGTGACTGACTCGGTCTTTTCGAAAAAATCAGTTTGACCTGGTTCATTCTGCACTGTTAGGAATTATGTTTGTGCTTTCCTCACATTCTCCAGGCACAGTTAACTCCAGAAATCAAACTAGAATAATGCATTTTCCTTTGCAATTTAGCTCTTACCTTAAGCCAGAGAGAGAGAGAGACTCTTCTGTTTATAAACGCATTAGTTTTCCGTTGCATTTATTTAAGCAGAAAACTTCCTAATAGATTTTTAATATTTTGTTCATTTGTTACATTAAGTAGACAGTGCCTGTACCTAGTTAAAACATAATTCAAAAGGTGAGACAGGACACACAGTGGCAGGTCACTCTCCTTCCATCTGCTGTCCCCCTCCCTCGAGGTGAGCGCCGCAGGCTCCCTCTGCAATCCTCTGAAGAGGCGCTTTGTATGGACAAGCATGTGTGTATATATATCTTTTTCTTAAACAAATGGTAGAACATTCCATACGCAGTGTTCTGCACTTTGCTTTCTTCACTCAGCAATATATCTTGAAGCTTATTCCATACCAGTGTATAGAGAGCCGCGCCTTCTTAACAGCTGCCCGGCATGATGGTGCTGAGGCTCGCCATGATTTGTTTAACAGTCCCACCAGTAATGGACACTGTTTCTTGCTCAGGTTTTTAGAGGATGAGATTAACACTCTCTGAGCTGGAACACAGTGACAGAGCAAGCAAGGCCCCAAGAGGTGACCCAGCAGGGAGCAGACCTCGCAGGGCCTTGATCTGACAGGCCATGCTCCCTGGGACCCCTCCCGTCACAGGGGATATAGATCACAAAGTGTTTATGTTGGAAAAACAGCCAGAGATGGTGTTTATATTGCTAGGAAGGCAACCTGGCCCGCACGGGAGAACCACTGGTCCAACTCTGAAACACCACCCAGCACCCTGTTCAGTGAGGTGTCCCACGGGGACCCAGGTGGCCTCAGAGGAGAGGTTTCTCCCCTGGTTCGTCCTCTCTTCATGGCAGGAGTTCACTCATGCCACACGCCTCCTGGCACATCATTTCTGGACCAGCTATTGGGAAAAGCACACCCAGCTCCTGGATGTGGCTTCCGGCTCCCAGGGGACCCCCATCCACAAGTACCACTTCCTTCCTCCAGCCCTGGGCTCCCACCCTGGAGATGCAGATCAGGGTAAAAACAAAAACAAACTCACGATGATGACAGAAAGAGAGAGAATATTTTACAGTCTCTGGGGAAAAGACAATCGAGCTGTGGTATTTTGTGTACTTTTTCACGTAAGGTGTGGGGCTGTCGCTCATTGTGATTGGAGAAACAGATTCACACAGTAAGAAGACAGCAGACTCTGGCTTAATTTTTCGTAGTGAGAAATGAATTGCTTTGGCAACGTACCACCTTTTAAAATAAGAATTCTGCGAAATACTGTACCATATTAGTGACTCAGTCTAAAAATTAAGAAACCTTTAAAAGCCAAGTTTCATAGCCAGCTTCTTAATTTAGTTAAAGTACAGAACGGTAAAAAATGAAAATAAATGCAAATCCTTAGGCATATGGAAGATCTACTAAGAGACACTTAGTACTTGAGTGGCTCTGGGAGACTCAGTCGAAGGCAAAGGGCCACCTCTAGTCAACATGAGCATCATTCTGAACGGGTGGCCTTAGTGGGAAGGACAAGGCTCCATCCTGTCCTGTCTGCCAGTGCCACAAAGACATGCAGTTTCTAACTCCAGCCATCTCTGCGCAACGCCTCACACAGATGGCTCCGCGCATGGCGAGTAGACCTGCTGCTCTCTCCTGAGCAGAGCCAGCAGGACCTGCCGGGTGTGCCTCTCTGTTGAGTGGGAATATTACGCAGGCTGGTGGTCTTTGGAAAGTGCTCATTAAAATATTTAAGTTGAAGGATTACGCTCGCAGAAAAGCTGTGCGCTGCAGCATCCTGGCACATCTCACAGGACCAGGATGGGGACAAGGGAAACAGTTCCCTGGGTCCTACTGATGGAGAGACTTGCTTCAGCAAGCCCTGTAGCCCTTTCTCTTGATAACCAAATAGAATTTGTTTATTTTTCCATATTTTTTGGCACATGATAATTATATGTAATAGTGGGATTCCTTTGTTTGGGTGTCTCATAAAAACTGCCAGAGACCCTCCTATGAGAATGAGCTTGGGCTCCAAGATTTGGAGTGGCAGATAGGCATATGGAAGATCTACTAAGAGACACTCTGTACTTGAGTGGCTCTGGGAGACTCAGTTGAAGGCAAAGGGCCACCTCTAGTCAGGATGGGCATACACGCACACGATGTACAATACAATTGGGTCAATATTGTTCCCCAGTGTTAAATGGCATTGATTTGGAGGGATGACCTTGGCTTAGGTGGGGCTGCTTCAGGTCCAGCCAGGGCTCTTTGGAAAGTGACTGAGGGAGTCCAGCATTCTCAGAGAACCATCTGTGGCATGTGCTCTTGGTGTGACTCATTGCCTGAGCTCAGGGTGCAACCTGAAGCTGGATTTGGTGACAGTCTGGTGAAGCCCTACTGGGTGTGAGAGCCCTATGGGGCTTGAGCCCTGGGGCTCAGGGACCCCCAATAGAGCAGGAGTGCCTTGATGGTTTGGGAGGATGCATTCCCCTGCCTTGGACTTTGGAGAAGGGAGAGCACTCTCCATAGGTGCCTCCAAGCAGGACAGAACCAACCAGAGGGGTCCCTTCCCAGCACATTCACCCAGCTTGTTTGCTGTTTATGATGAGCCCATGGGGGACCTGAGATGGCCACATGTAGTGCTGGGTTTTCCATAGGGGAATCATAAGCTCAGCAGACAAGTCCTGGTGAGTAACTGATGAATTTCCCCTACAAGTTTCCACCCAGGAAGCCATGGGCCTGGTTTCTGTAGACAGCTGTCCTGATCCCAGAAGCTCATAAACTCTGGCAAAACTGAGGGCCTTTTTTGCAAATTAAAATTCAGGTCTGCTTCTCCTGAGCTTCAGGAGCCACATTCTCACCCCTCTTCAGACACCCCAGGGTTTGGTTGAAAAACTCATGAACGCTTTGAAACTGATCAGTGTGGACAGCTGTAAGTCCACACTGACTAAGAGACCATGACCATTCAAAGCCACTTCAGGATTCTTCTCCATAAATTTGTAGCACAGCTATAGTTCAGGCAGGTCCCCTGGCTAAATGGACTATGGGCTACTGGAAAAATGGACAAGGGCTTAAGCCAACCAGGGCAGGAGCTGGCCCCAACCTGGACAGCCCACACAGGGGTTTGGAGGTAAAAGAGCCCCTGTTCAAAATCCTATCTGCCACTGGAAATCTTCCCTTTGAGCCCAAGATCATTCTCATAAGAGGGTCTATGGCAGTTTTTATGAGACTCCCAAACAAAGTCAGAGGCCGTGGCTTTAGCTAAGTTGCCTGAAGAAAAGGCAAGTTCTGTGCATGGGCAAGTGCGCTGCGTGGGACACAGAAGCCCATGGCTGAATTTTCTGTGTATTGAGTGACTTGGGTGGTATTGGGAATCAATCTCTTCCTGTCCACCTGTGTGCAGGAACTTCGGGGCTATCTGGAGGGAAGTGTTGATGTGGGTGGTTGTGGATAAGCCTGTGTGACCTTATTGATAAATGCAAATGGGCTTCTCTGTTTCCTTTCTGGGCCTCTACCATCAAATCTATCTGCTGTGTCGAGACCTGCCACACACCCACCCTGTGCAGGAGCAGGAACTAGAAGGCTGAGGCCAAGGGATCTCAGAGGCTTTCTTTAGGAGAGGGGCTACGGCTCAAAGCCTGCCTGTGGCCATGAGTTGACAACGCTGGGGACCAGATCGCCTTCCTAACAATGGAAATGCCAGCTCTGGATGCTGTTCGAACATCAGTGCTCTGTGACCCACGTCTCCCTGGGACATGGGGGAGGAACCAGGTGTGCACCTCCCGTCAGATACACTGATTGTGAAGAACAAAATCTAACATGGCAGAGCCCTTGTTCCAGCACCAGGCACCTCCCTGGACAATGGGCTTCTGTTGGGCCCTGCCTGGGCTTCCCAAGGGACATCACCTGTGTGTCCTCTGAGAACTACCCAAAGGGCTGCCCAGGAGAGGCCAGGAGCATGGGCTGGGAACAACTCCTTCACCTGGGCCTAGGATGCTGGGGCTCTCAAGGGAAGCTCAAGTGTCCTGCACCTAAGTGTCCAGCACCCCCACTGCTCTCTGTTCCCAGATTCCTCCCAAGCTTCTTCCTTTGCCTCCACCAGCATCTGCCTCTCTAGGACCTGCTGCCGCAATAGTAGCCAAAATAAAAATGCACAGATACTGCAGCGGAAACAAACGATGACTTGATTGCTTCTCCACAGCCTCCCTGGGATATGAATCACGAGCCTCCATCCTGTCACTGGGCTGGAGTGAGGCTCAGGTTTCTATTTCGTTTGGAGGCCCCATCATCTCGTGTGCATGAGCCACCGTGGCTCAGTGGGAAGGGGCTCAGTTGGGAGGACTGCCAGGGACGCATCTGTCCCTGTACTGACCCAGGCCTGGCCACATCCCCAGGCCATGCTCCAGAGCACAGGGTGCAGAGTGCCAAGGTAGGAACGCCGCCTGCCCACCCGCATCCCACAGGGGAGGAATCTGAAGCCCAGAGCAGAGGTCAAGCCTCAGGGCTCCTAAGTCCCTGACTAGAGGCCTCCCTGCCTCTCCTCAGATCTCCCTGTGACCTTGACCAGTGTTGTAGCCTTTCTGAAATGGAAAACCACTTTCCTCCATGGCTCCACGTTCCTGGCCCCAGGTAGGCCTTCCCTCCCAGCCAGCCCCTCACCCTGGGCACATAGCTCAGGTTGGGAAGAGAAGAGGCCCTACTGGGCACCATGGAGACACAGCCCCCTCCCCACTCCCCAAGGTGCCACAGGGAGTCGCAACCCAGCGCATGACACAGCCATGAGACCCACTCCTTCCCAAAGATTCACCACAACCCACAAGACTATTTTCCCACAAGTAGAATTTGGTCCTTTTTAATGGCAATGGTAGCCCCAGCCATGGGACCCAGAAGGCTCAGTTTACTATGATCCCCTTCTCCTTGGACTCCTGTCAAGGCCCCCAGATCATGGGTAAGAAAGCTGATAAATTCTACGGGAGGTTTTTCATCCAGTATGCCAGAGATCTTCCACCCCTCTGAGCTGTGAAAGCTACCCTCTAACCATCCCACATGGACTAGGGAAAGTCCAGGTGGCCTCTGACCCAAGCCTATCCTTTAAAGTCACTGAGCATCCATCTTGAGGATGACGAGTCAGGAGGTGGATGGTGCAGGCTGACCACTTTGTTCTTTCTCAGCCTCAGGCAGCAAAGCCTGGAGAGGCTTCACCCTATATCTATTTCTCCTCCCTTAAAAGAGGAACCCTAAGCTCATGCCCCAGAGTTCGGCACTCAACAGGAAGAGCCTCCACCCGCCTCCAGGTCACTCTGAACATTCCAGTTCTCCCTCAAAAGCCTCTTATGCACCCTGTACCCACTATTGTTCTAATGACCCCAAGAAAGGGTTTCTATGTCCAGCCCCTGAGGCTCCTCCTAAGGCCCACCATGGTGATCCATGCTGGGACACTGCACTTCATGGCAAGTTGGACCAAGTCATGGGCTGCGTGGCCCTAAGCCCATGACATCTGACACTGTGGGGACATGACACTGCTGAAGATCCACCTAGATGGCAGCTGAGAGGTAGAGGAACCCAGAGCCTCTGATGCTCAGAGTCCCAAGGGCTCTTCTGTCCTCAGTGCACAAGGGGAAGCTCCACAAGCAACACTGCTGGACAAGGGATCCCGATCAGGACTTGGCCTTGCCACCCACCTGCAACCTCCCTTGGAACAAAATTGCACCCTTCGAGTCTGGCTGAGACAGTCTTTGGACCCAGCTGCCTTTGCCGACACTCTTGAGCAAATGTGTATCACAGGGCCATGCATAGAGTCTCATATAGGGCCTGTCCATAAAATTCTGGGTAGATATTTCCACAAGAATGATACAGAGGTCCCCACTGTAGGAGCCCAGTGCCACTGGAAATTCCCTCTAAGCCGTCCACGGCATTCAGTCATTCAAGAAGGCATTAATTGGTATGCCCAACCTGTGCTAGGCATTGCAGAGACCACCTAAGAGGGGCAAGCACCAGCTCTTCCCTACAGGGAGCCAAAATGGATTTGGGCAGAGATGATCCAAAGACATTGCTGAGAGGAAATACAGCAAATGGTACTGGGTGCATCTGCCATTCAGAATCATCTATGTTACTCCCAGAAAGGGTGAGGCTAGGAGAGGGGGACTTGGACTCCCTCACTTCATTGCAGTCCCTCTTATAAAGAAAAGTGTAGCACAGTGACTCCCCACCACAGGCAGCGCCCCCAGGGGACATTTGACAACACAAGGGGTGAGGGGTGCTGCTGTTATCCCATGAGTAGAGTCCCCATGAGTAGAGTCCCTAGAACAGAGACTTCTCCAGCCTCGACTGTTGGGGAAACTGGGGTCTCACTACAGCTCGACTGTTAAGAGCACAGTTTCCAGGTGGCCAGACATGACTTCATGGGACCAGGCCCTCACCCGCTAAGTCTCCACTCTGTCAGCACAGTGAGGCAGTGACAGCCCCTCTTCAGGAGCCTCGCTTCCTCTTGCCAGATGTGGGAGAAGGGTGCAGACGAAGGCTCGAGAGCAGTGCCAGCCCTGCCCTCAGAGTGCTTCCGTTCTCGACATTCTGATGAGCCTCAAAGTTGCCCAGTGAGCACCCACAACTCGGATTTCTCTTACCCAAGGAAACTTCCTCAAGAGAAGGGGAGGCACAACTTGGCTTAGTTTGGGATCCGTCTTTGTGTTCCCAAATGTGTTCCACCAACTCCAGGGACACGTGACAGTGACAAATTGTCCCATCACTCAGGGTGGGATGTTCTGAGAGGGCTCCAGGCTGTCCTGTGTCCCCTGGAAGGTACATGCTACGCCCTCCCACTTCTGCAGAGGTTTCACACTGTGCATCTGAGGGTTGGGTTGGAGGGGCTTGGGGCCATGTCAGGCTCCAGGGTTCTTGCCTGAGAAGGCCTTCCTCTGTTCAGGTGTAAGAGTTGGCAAATTCTGGCCTGAACTGGGCCCTGGGTGCTTCCTGTAGCACCAAAGGTCAGGTGTCACCAATTTCCCTTGGGCAGGGCGTTGCCAGGCTCTGGAGAGAGGGATTTTTCAGGGAGGGCTGGATGGGAGGTGTGGGAACTGCTGCCTTGCGTCAGGACACCAGAAATGGGACACGGGGACCCTGCTCTGCCAAAGCAGAAGCTAGTAGGGAGGCCATCTCGTTAACGGGTGACGACAGGTACACTGGTGATGTGGTTTCCACGTTGCCTGATCCTAATCCAAAGTCTTTTCTACACATCTTCCCCTTCCTTCCCGCCAGGACCCTGTGCTAGGTCTTCTTGGCAAAGCCGCAATGGCCTCTCCACGGCTCTTGCTGCCTCTGACCCGGTCTCTTGTCTCATCTACACTTCACTGTGCTTCCTGAGGAGCCATTAGGGGCTGTTGGCACCCTTCCTCTTCCCAGCACCCGCTCGGCAGCCTCTGGCACGTCAGCAGCACTCCAAGTCCCTGGGGTCTGGACGGCAGTGTCTCGCTCTCTGGCCCTTTCAAGGTTTCCCGCGTGTGTTCGTTCAGGAACCCATGACGCGCTGCGCATACGGTCACGAACCAGAGCAACCCCTGTTGGTGCAGCCTTGCTGCAAACAGGCTGGGAGCAGGCACACATTAGAGAATCGCACACACACGTGTCAAATGGCAGCTGTGCCCAGAGGCACACAGAGGTACAGAAACTGAAAGGGCAGGGAGGCCCTCTGGAGAAGCTAGGACTGAGCTGGGAAGGCGTTGTGAGTACTCAGGGAACAAAACGCGCCTGCTGTGAGGTTGACCCCTGATGGGGGGAGGTGGTGGGCTGGAGAAGGCAGCCGGGGGACTGGAGCCCCGAAAGCAAGGAGTGTGCTAGCAGTTAGGACAGGAGAGGGAGGTCACACGAAGCATGAAGGCCATGTGAAGCACAGTGGTCCTTATTCCAAGAGCAATGGGAAGCCATGGAAAGGTTTAGGCAGAGAAGGGACAAGGTTAGCTCGATGGAAGCATGTCTCCGGCTGCTATGCAGAGAACAGACGAGAGGGGATGAGAGTATTCGGACAGGCCAGAGGGAGGGGTCATTGCAGACATGCAAGGAGAGCTGGGGAAGCACACGCTGGGATGGCCGGTGGGACAGGGGGTTCTGGAGAAGGGTGGGAAATGTGAAAGCGCCCTCCCAGGCTTTGGATGCGAGTGGAAGGTGCACAAGGGAACCAGGCTTGGGGAGGAATCCTGAATCTGGTTTGGTCTGAGGCCCTTAGTGGCCCTTGCTCTTTTCTACCCAGCAGCTATTTCCTCCACACCAAGACACAGACTTCACATATTTGTTTCACTGGACAGGAATCTACTTTCCACCACCTCTCCCTCCAGAGACTCAACTCATTCTTCCAGCCAACTCTTACTCCAAGAAGTCTGGTGGATCAACCAGCTGTTGTTGAGCATCCTGAATTGGAGCCATGACCCAAGACCTAGAGATGCCAGCTACCATTCTCCAAGACCAAGATCCACAGGAAGCACCTCCTCAGCACAGGACGAGGCTCTGCCGGGCTGTTCTCCAGTGATGTGCATTTGCAGCTGAGCCCTCTCTCTGGAGGAGGGGAACCCTGCTTGTCGTCTTTGTAGTCTCCATGCCCCCACGCCCCAAGTCTTGCACTGAGGTGTCACCCCATGCCCCTGTGGAACCATAGCCTCCCTTGGATCCCTGGTGGTACACAGTCACATTTACATCTCAGTATGTGCATTCCAAACAGGCTGCGGGAGGTGCTTGCTAAAACACCATTCCATCTTGCGCTCAGTGCCAAGGTGGAGCAAATGGATCTGTGCAGAAAATGCTCTTTAAAATGCATTACGTGCATGAGTTTAAAGAGATGCCTGCTGCTCAGTGAATTTCAAAAAGGAGTGAGCGAGCCGGTGATGAACGACCTCAGGTTGTTACCAGGCTGAGGAACAAGGGGCTCTGTCTGTCTGCTGGTAAATAAAGTGTGGTCATATATCACCTGCAGGGCTCTGCCTGAGGGAGGCTCTTAAACCTGTTGGACAGGAATACACAGTCCCCAGCTCATCAGAATATCACACAATAAGGTTCTTATTTGGTTGAAATATGAAAAGAATCCCAGCTTGGGGGAGGGAATCCCACATCCACGTGGAGGGTAGGGTCTCCGGTTCATGGTCTTACTTTGATATGCCGGAATGTGAAGAGGCTTCCATTCAGAGAGGAAATATCTGGGAGGCTGCCTTAAAGCACAGATGGACAGTATGACTGTTGTCGGTCTTCTGGTTTTTTATTATCTTTATTATTATTAGACTAATCTAGTAAGAGTCTGTGTTTCTGGACTTTCTGTCCTGGGCAAAACTGAGACAGGCCTTGGGATTTTCATCCTACCCTGGCATAGCAGGGAAGAAATTAGCTGAGTTCATTGATGGTATATTAACTACCTCCCCTGTTTCCTCTCTTCCTAGAGCTAGCTGTGAAATTAAAAATGGAACCAGCTATTAGCAAGCCATTACTAAGTGTGCAATGTCCATGCACAGTGTTACGCACCGTGGGGAGATACCCCAGGGTGCAGAAGCCCTCCTGGTGCTCCTGGGCTCGGCACACAGATGCAGACAGCTCCAAAGCTATTGCAAATCTACACATGGCTGAGCAGATGAACTCAGGCAGGTGGATGCATCACGCAGTTTGGGGATGAAGCGGAGCGGTTTCCCAGCTGAGCCACATCTGCAGCTTGCCGTCCTCTGGGGAATGGAGATGGCTGTCTGAGACTTCCTTTTCATGTATTACAAATCGTTCCAGGGCTGCTTAGGCTCTGGCACTGCTGCTGTCACAGGGTGATGCACAGAAGCAGGCACAGGATGAAGGATGGGCTCCATCCTGTCAAGGTGAGAAGGTGTATCATCACCCTGGAGTGAGTGGTTTGGGCAATTATTCACACAGACTGTATTTCCCAAGATGGACAGCTTCTCATCAGTGCTCAGGGGAGTTGGGTTTGTGACCTTGGGCAAGTTATTTGCTTCTGGGAACCCTGCCCCCCATCTGCAGAGGAGCAGCGCCCGCCAGCCAGTCCCCAGGGTGCTTTTGTGACCCTCACCACCCCCATCACTTCAGTATTTCAACCCACGCTGGTGAAGTACAGCAATGAATGATGCATGGGCACAGGCTTCGCAGTGCACTGAGAAGCAGGCTCGTTGTTGCTCCCCAGGGCCAGGCTCATTCATTAAGCGAGCACTTACCGAGTGCTTGTTGGGTGCCAGGAGTGTGCTGGCCGCAGTCAGATCTGTAGGTGTGCTGCCTGCTGGGGCCACGTTGGCTCGCCAAGCTTGGAATTTCCATGGTGGTTTGTCTGAACTCAGCTCTGGACATATGTTACAGCTCCTAAATAAGCAACAGAGCATGCTGTGAAGGCAGAACCCCACTGCCTGGGTTCAAGTTCCGGGACTTACCACCTAGTGTTGCCACAATTTAAGAAGGTGACATTCCCCCCCCTTAGGTCCCTCATCTGTGATTCGGAAGGATAATGTCAAGCACCTGAAATAGTATGCACGTGGCAGCAACCCTCAGCAAGCTGACCTCTGATCTTTGCTATTACTATTATCCCCATGCTATTTTTAAAAGAAAGCGAGTGGAGGTCGTGAAGCCATCATGTCCATGAGAGAACGCCCTCCTTGGGCTTCCTCACTGCCCAAGCTCACAGTGCAGGATGGACACAGCTCCATGTTATCAGTTTTGTTTTGTGAGTTTGGGATAGCACCTCAGTCTCCTGATGGATCTGGAGGAAAACTTCAGACCCTCAGCCCTCCATAGAGTCCCTTGGACGAGACCGACTGGTATAAAGAAGCCCTCCCCAGGAAGCAGAAATGGAAGGGTGGGATATTTCCCCAGTGAGTCCACTTGCCCTGCCTCTAGCCCTGCAGCCCTCGAGAAGGAATCCCTTGCCTCTATCCGTGGCTCAGGGCTGCAGGGGCAGGGTCACACGGCTCATGGGGCTGTTGAAAACATCTGAAAGATAATAACTTCAACACGGTGAAAATGTAGAAAGTATTGTGGTGCCTTTTTCTCCACATGTTTTCAAAATCTACAGTGAGTTTTTCTTTTATAACATAACTCAATTTGGATGCTAAATTTTGATTGAAAATACTTGATCCATATTTAGATTTCATAAAATTTAAAGTGGAAGACAGATTCACACACTCTAGTTATTCCAAACAGGCTTTCAAGTTTTCCAATAACTGAATCAAGTGTTACCATTTTAAGTTTTAACGAAGTCAAAGAAAACATCATCTCCCTAGTCAGTCAGGCCGCAGTTTGGGGCACTGAGAGGTCACGTGCGGCTGGGGGCTGTAGTTCCTGGCACGCTGACAGAGACCATGTCCACCTTCATCACAGAAAGCTCTTCTTACTGAGTGCTGCTCTCTAGAACACTGTGATGGTGCCTGACGTGGGACTCAAACCACGGTGGGCAGGGCGAGCTGAGGGTCTGCATTCCCACAGGGCCACACTCAGCCTGGAGAAGCTCTCAAGAGCAGGGTAGGGCCTCATAGTGTGGGCTCCCAAGAGCATGGGCACCCATGCTTGCTGGCCCAGTATGCCCTTCAGCGGTTCTCAGAAGTGATCCTTCTCCCTCAAGAGCCATCTGCCTGTGCCCACCAAACACTGGGCAGCAAGACCCCGAGTGTTTTCTGAATGCATCATGAGACAATGACCCAAAACGCCTATCCGAGGACCTGCATGGGGCGAAGGGTCAGGAACTTCATGCTTCCATCAGGGAGCAGCTATCATGTTTTGGCAATTCTTTTTCACACAGTAAGTGGAGGCAGGCCTCTTTATAACCTACATCTTCTTCCTTCCTGGAGCTGAGGGAAAACAAGCTGACGACCTCCTCCACGCAGAAGTCCTTCCAACATTCTAAGGTGCCTATGCCTATCACATCTCTTCAATTTTATATTCCACTTTAGACCATTCTACCAGTCCTAGTATCATGGGAAGAGAAATCTAGTAAGCGACTATCAGTCATTCACATGTTAGTAAAAACTTGCCTACCAACTTGTTTTCCTTGGTAGGAGTGGGAAAAAGAACAAACAGCCCCAGCTAATGGAATGAAGATGCTAAAAGGAAGCCCTCAGCTGCACTGTCTGTGCTCCAGAGCTGCTGGAGATAGGCATAGAATAGACGTCACTGGTGGGCCATTCAGGTCCCCTTGCAGCAGGAGGCTGTAGGTACCAGTGCCCCATATACTTGCAGGAGGTGTTGGGTGTTCCCTGGAGGGAGCAGGGTCCAGGAAGCCAAATGAACCCTGCCACAACATTGTCAGGGTCTTTGAGGGTGGGGTTCCCAGATGGTAGCTTTTTTGAGGTTTTTAGGAGGAGATGTGAAATGGGGCACTTCTCTGGCCTCCTATGACTCTCCTCTGCTTGAGCCATTTGCTGATTTGCTACTGATTTGCTCTGGTAGGACTCTGGCCCATTTGCCAGCCACTGGGCTGTCAGACTCGACACTGGATGGGTGGCATGGTCCCGGCTTGGTCTAAAGTGTGTCTGGCTTTCCCACATGAAAGGGGCTGGACCGCATGCTTGGCTGGCAAAGCACTACGAAGCACAGCAAGATCTGCCCCAGGCTGGGTGCCCAGAGGTCCCGGAGAGAACTGGCCTGACCATCCACTCCAAGAGAAGGGCCACGCAGGGGTCAGAGAGGGAGGCTGCCTCGAGGCTGAAGGGACACCATGTAGAGCCTTGGTTGGGAGCGGAGTGACACTAGCCCAGGGGGCACTCAGCAGTGTGCCCTTCAGCAGTTCTCAGAAGTGGTCCTTCTCCCTCAAGTTGTTCTTAGGGAGGACAAATGCTCTTCTTTATGAAAGGTGGCCTTAGAAAGTGGTTGCTATTTGATGCCATTTCTTGATAAAATAAAAGTGGTATTTTCCCTGCTAATTATTTTTATTTTTGTACTGCTCTATGAAATCCCAAATATAGGGAACTGCTCCCTAAATGAATAAATCAGAACAATACACCATTGTGTTAATTGAATGGAAGGAGTATCCCTGAAGCTCCAGAAAACAGATAACACTGACCCATCGCCCCTGTTTACTGTAAAGGGTTTTTAACCAGGCAGCTTGAGGCCCTCTGCGCGCTTTGTAAAACGAGGCATTACAAAGCTTTTAATATTGATCCCCTGGAAGGTTCGAGGGAAACGCTCTCTGGTTTAAGCCAACAGGCATAAAAAGACCATCTGGTGAGAGCTTGACGGAGTGGGGGGGACTTGCAAGTCTAGTGCAGGATTCTACCCACCTGCTAGAGGCTTCCACGTGGCTGGGCCTGCCTCTCAGGCAGCTAGCCAAGGGGTTGGGGAAGAGAGGATTCTCAGGCACCAGGTAGACATGGGCAATCCATTGAACCAACACAGAACAGCCAAGGGAGGAAAAGAAAGTGAGCCAGGTTCAGGATACCTCACGTGGCCCCACAGAGGGCACAGAGCAGACGGGCTGGAATTTCATTAAGGGGGTCTTGAAAAATCAGCCTGTCAGGATTAGACTCTTGTTCTTTCCAAGTGGTTTTTGAATTTTCAGGTTTTTTTTTTTAAGGAAATAAATAATTCTATAGATTCTTTTCCCCAATCAGTTGCCCGTCTTTGAAATTAACCATCCCCTGGCTTTCCTCTGATTGGGATCACGTCCCTCCTCACTCTTTCTGAAGTGCTATTGTGCTGGGTGTTATTCACTTAGCCACACATAATGTAACTTTGAAATGCGATGGAAAAAAAATTAGCATTTTCAGTGAACTGGAAAGAATGCATCTGATTTCAAAATGTGTACTTAAAAAAGAAAAAGAACACCCAGATTGATTCCACCACCTATAGGGCTCATTCTGCCCAGCCAAATCTGAAATGCACTTTTGCAGAGGACAACTTCATTTATGATTTTTTAAAGGAAAGAAATATGAGATTCAGGCACAGGGGGAAAAAAGCATCGTAAGAAATTAATATAGCTTGGATTAATCAAAGCGCCTGCTTTTAAGCCGTGTGCCCCCACAGAGGAGTGAATTAATGAGCAATTTATGCAATGAATATATTTTTTTCTTTCATTATCTAGGTATTTCAGAGGAATGTGCTTCTTCTGACTGGAATTCTCCAGATACTTCTCTGAAATTTTAGCCTCACTTTGCATGTATAATTGCAGCTCAGGGTTGTGTGGAAAGCAAGTCTCCAGGCAGCCCCAAGCCTCCTGTACCCAAGCCCAGGGCCATTCCAGCCACTGGTTCCATTCAATCTCTAGCACAAGAAATCCTTTCCCGGTGAAGAATGCACTTTGGAAATACCCTTAGGCCAGGGTCTCCAGGACTGTTTTGAAGAGAGGGCGCTTTAGCAAGAACACAGAGGCAGACCCCTTTCCTGGAGATGCCAAGCCAGCAAGTCTGCAGCCTGGAAACCCAGCTCTTTAATGGTCCACGAAGCTCCACCCACTCAGTGAGAACAAAATGCTAAACTGGGTAAATCCAAGTGTGTGCCACATTACGAGGGTAATTTATAGGCCCAAACCTGATCCTGAAGCCAGGTGAGCTGGAGCCAGGTGAATCACGAGAAGATGGACCTTCCTCTCCTGTAGCATGCTCAAGTGCAATTTAGATCCCCAAGAAATCCGCGTGGGGTCTGTGAAAATGGCTTGGATTTGGATCTGCCTGGCTCCAGCAGCCCCTAAAAATGCTGGCATCATCACCAGTACAGCCTCCCTACTCTGTAACCATCCTGGCTTCAAGGAAATGCAAAGGAGTCCTGGGGACTAGGCGGGTGGAATTCCCAGATGCTGGGCCTACAGCCTTATCTCCCCCTGCAACTTCACCAAAATGTACAGCCAGATGGCTGGAAATGGTAGGTGCATATGGCCAAAAGAGTTGGAACTGTTGGAAAGCTCTGGGCACTGACGCCATCCAGTTGGTGGAACGTCCCTCCTCTCTAAAACCAATCCAACAACCTCACCCAGGAGCGTGGAGCTGGGCGGTGGGCCTCAGGAGAGGGATCCAAAGCTTCTCTGTGGTCACAGCCTTCTCCACCTTCTGCCTGCTCCCTCCTGGGTCACCAAGTCCTTTTTTAAAGCCAAAGGAGGGGGTGGGTGGGGCAACATTGGGATTCAACCTGATACTAAAGTGCTTGATCAGGGAAAAGAGCAATTCCCGGCCTATCTTCCAGTCCCTCCTAGTCTTCGGTGTCAGGAGGTATGAACCTCCATCCTCAGGTTCACTTCTTTCCATTTGCCCCACTTAAGTCCAGAGGATCCCACCCACCTAAGACCTTTCTGGGACAAAAACTTTTGAGTTCTGGGAAACACAAGCCAGCGTTCCTCATAGCCCCCCGCTCCCCCTTTTCATTTCCATTAGCAGAGAAAGCCTTGACGGCTTCCCGGCTTAGATAATTATTTTCTCATTAGTTCCATTCACATTCACCTGCAACCTTCATTAGACACCGGTGTATAAAATGGTCATCTTCAGTACACATGGCCAACTGGGGGCCACATTGCTGCTGAGCCCTTCCCCACGTTTGCTCACTCCATCAGGGATGGCGAGTGATGGTCCTGCCTTCCTGTGTGAATGCAGGAGGAAGCCTGGGAGGGGGACCTGGGGTGATGGCCTGGCACCCTCCCCTCTGCTGCCTGAGCATCCGCCATTAGCAGACCAGTGATCTTAGTTGACAATTGCTGTCTTCCTGTGCCTGGGAACAGGCGTGGGAGGATCACAGGGGAACGGCAGGGCCGCTGGAGACTCTGCAGGCCTCGTGTCTTCCCAGAATCGCTCAGATCATGTCCTGCCTCTGGGACTGGCAGCCCCCCCAACCAGGGGCCACATCTGCCCACTCATTCAACAGCACCTATTGAATGCCTGCTGGGCTGTGAACCCTGGGCTTCAGTGGAGAGCGAACGACAGACCATCCTGGTAGGACTGAGCAGGTGAAAACATGGGAATCTGGCAATGTGTGGCTGTCTTTAACCAACAACAGCCACAGTCTTGTCTGTTTCAACCGGATGTGTGGCAGGCAAAGAGACAGTAAACAGAGGCCACAGACATTACAGACATAAGCACTGGGGCAAAAAAGCAGAGAACAGGGAGAGGTCAAGAGCTGGTAGTGGAGATACTGAGCAGGTTCCAGGGCTGGAGGGCACAGCCACATCCCATATGATCTGCAGGAACAGGCTTGTGCGGGCTCCTGCTGAGAAGCTGAACCAACAGCACCAGGAGACAAGGGTGGTACTTTCCAACCCCTTCCCAGGAGATGGCCATGGGCATAGAGGAGGCAAGCTCCAAGAGTTCCTGAGGTGGAGGCGTGGTCCCTCCCTAGATGCAAGCTTGGGCCACTGAGCTGCGGTAGCAGGGCTTGACCACCCTGAGCCTCTGCCCCAGTTCTCCCACAGGCCCTGCCTCTCCTCTGGATGTAGGATGGCCAACGTGATACCGAAGGACTCCCAGCTTGGACATGCCCAGGCCTCTCTCCAAGGGATAAGCATTTAAACAAGCAGTAGGGCCCCATGTTTGGAGCCCCCGTGAGGCCCAGTCTGCCACCCTCAGGCATCCAGGGATGCTGGGTCCCTCTTCCCACTCTTGGGGGTGGGGCCCACCTATGGAGAAAGACCTACCCTGAAGTGCTGCCCTGGTGTTCTGCCATCTATGTGACCCTAGGCACATCACCTAGGTTCTTGCAGCCCCTTTGGCCCTTGTGAATTAGGTGGCACAGCTCTCCTGCTTGGTGCCCTGAGCTGTCAGACTGGCTGGGCACAGCTCCTTAGTTGTAGCTAAGCTCTTTGAACAGGTCTGTCTACCTGTGTCTGCTCCACCCTCTCAGCCTCCAGCACCATTTTCAGGATTATCTTAAAACCCCAAGAGGCTGAGCCATTCCTGACTTTCCAGAACCACCTCCAAAGACCAGCTAGAAACTCTGGCTCTCTCACTTCAGGTGCACAGCCTAAATAAAAGATGGAAGGAAGGATTAGCTAGACTCTCTAGCATAGGAAAATCAATGAACGCTAGATGTTTTCCAAAGAGCTCCTGCAAGGGAGACCATGATGTAGCTAGCTGCCATAACCACATAAGAAGGCACTTGGGCTAGGTACGGTGGGGCATGGCTGCTGTCCCAGGGACTCCAAAGGCTGAGGTGGAAGGATCACAAGATTGAGACCAGCCTGAACAACTTAGTAAGACTCTGTCTCAAAATATTAAATGTAGTTTTTTAAAGGACTGGAGATGCAGCTCAGTGGTAAAGTGCCCCTGGGCTCAAACCCCAGTTTACCCCACCCCCGCCCCGCCCCATCCCCAGCAAAAAAGAAGGTATTGCATTCTGGGTAATTTGGAAGCAAATGAGAGAGGTGGGAGCCTGGGAGAGGTGGGAGCCTGGGAGATGTGCTTCTCTGTGACAGTGACTCTGCAAATATCACCCTCAGCCCGCTTGGCTGGAGTTCTCTTTGCCCCAATTAGGAGAAACCATTATGCCTGCTCCACCGGCACCCTCCTGTGAGTGTCTGCAGTGTAATTTGGAGATCACTTGCATCCAAGTACCCCATAAAGCAACATCACCCTCCCATCTGATACTCAGTTAGGCCACAGATCTTCTGACGGTGGCTTTGTCCCCTAATCCACACTCGGCAGTGATAGCTGCGAAAAAGGGCTGCAAGCAGGTGTCCATCCAGCCCAACCCTGGCGCTCATTAAGACCCTGCTTCCCAGCTCAGGATCTGCTGCACTTAAGGCATAGATGACATCAGAGAGTGGACAATACATTCTAAAACGGAATGGAAAATACACTTTCAAATGGAATAGAAAGCCAAGGTCATCGCTGCTGTTTAGAGGTGGCCAGAGCAAGCAGGGAGCATGGTGTGCTCAGGGAGGCTGCTTCCCCGCCCACCTGATTTGCTCTCAGCAGAGTAAATGAAAGCTCACAGCAAATGCGTATCCTTTCCCTTCTCTCCATCATATTGATTCCAGGAGGCCAAGAGACCTGGTCATTGAAGGTAAAGTGGATATGCTGGGGAGATAGGGCGATGGGTACAGAGATGTGCACCCCAAGTTCCAGCCACCAAGGTTCCACTCTATGGTTTTTTCATATTTGTAGGTCCAGCTACTATTTCCTTAATATTGTTTTGTCCTTTCATTATCTAAATACATGATTTGAAAAGGAAATTTTACACTACCAGAGTGAATGGAAAAATCTGTGCCACTTGCTACGAAGAGGAAAAAATCCACACTAATAACCCAGGTGTGCTCATTAGCATAGCAATCCTCTGCACCTCAATTGGAACCAGCTTCATGTCAATTTGGGAAATGGGTCAAAGGGATAAAAGCTTTGGAACAAGTTTTGGCCCAGGACTGGAGGATGATGATGAGTTGTTTGGGAGACACCAGAACATCGTAGAATATTAGCAAAGTAAAGCATCCTTAGAAAAGAACCACAAAATGAAGAATTCTGAGAGCCAGAGAGGGGCTGGGTTCCCCAGGGCAAGAGATACACTTGAGCTTGTTTCACAGGAATCCATCATCTTACCCCAAAGATTAATTTCTCCTAATAAATTAGCAGAGTGTTTTCAGTTATTTTTTTTAAATTAAGTTTTATAGTTTGATTTCTGAACACTAATTTCTGGTTCAAAAATCAAAACAAGCCAGATGTGGTATCACACACCTGTAATCCCAGCCACTCAGGAGGCTGAGGAAGGAGGATGATAACTTTCAGGCCAGCCTCAACAACTCAGTGAGGCCTTGTCTCAAAATAAAAAAAAAAAAAGGATGGTGATATAATTCAGTGGTAGAACACCCATGGTTCAATTCCCAGTAACTTTCCTCCAAAATTAAGAGAGAGAGAGAGAGAGAGAGAGAGAGAGAGAGAGAGAGAGAGAGAGAGAGTTACTTTTCATTATTTTTGTTTAAATCAAACAAACAAAGGGCGTGCAGGGCAGTGTCCTTGAGGCCTCTCTCACTGGCTTCCTGGGAGCGGATAGCACTGGGTACACAAAGACAGAGCGCACATATACATTCTCTCCTTTGTGATAAACAGAGATGGCAATGAACTAGAAACACTGCACAGCCTGCTTCAGCAATGCAGTGAAAGTGGCTCAGATCTCTAAACAATGAGCCTCTGGCTCTGCTTTTACCTTCATGGTAAGCCTGCTGCAAGGGAGGAACAGGCTTATTTCACCAGCTGTGACAATAGGCACCTTTGTGGCTCCCAGGCTGTTTCTCTTACCAGCCGCTCTGCAATGGATTAACCTGGATATTCATCTCTGGGGCCTGTGTAGACAGCACGGGGTAGGTTCCTAGCAGTGTGATTAGCATGTGTTCCAGAATGTTGTTCAGCACGTGTTCATGATGTTCCCAGCCCGATGGGTTAGAAGGGCTGTGGCAAGGAAGTGGGGATGGGGACGTGAGCCCAGAGGCTTGGTTCTCATTTTCCCATGTCAAGAATTGAGTGCTCTCCGGGTCTCAGTCTGTAGAGAAAAAGGATGATTCCGTTTGAGCTGCACACCCGCCGACTGGGTTCTCTATGAATTATGGATTTTTAAAAAGACAGGAAGGGAGGTGAGATATTGGATTTTCCAAACTGGTTTTATCTTACTCAATTTGAAGTTCATCTTCTCGTTCTGATTTAGGCGCTAGCGTGAAAAGTGGCCTCGGCAGCATCTCCCCGGGCCTTTTTGCAATTAGTAAGTGGGTTTATGCAGTCCCAGGAAATGAAGGATTTATTTTTCTGTGTTTGCAGGCTCATTTCTGTGGTTCCTGCCTGCCCTGTCATTTTCTGTAGGAAAACTGAAGCCCCAGGCCCAGACCTCTTTGGATGGTGGGATGTGGCAGGGGGACTTATGGGGCTCCAGGCAGCCAGGGATCAGGTCTGGGAGGGGGGGTATCTTGGAGGGGCAGACACAGTGGAAGATTTCTGAAGATGGAAAACATGGGCAGTGACTCAGACATGCAGCAAACCAATATCCTGACGCAGGAGCCCGTGTCAGCTCTACCAAGTCCTCTCAGACACACCAAGCAGGCCAGAGCCCAGGCGTCGGCACTGGCTGAGTTCCGCCCCCATCCTCCCCATCCCCCAGGGACAGCTCCGGTTGTCACGACTCGCTGTCAGGGCTGCTATTAGCATCTGGTGGGAAGAGGCCGGGGATGCTTCAGAGCATCTTGTAAGGCCCAGAACATACCCCTCAACAAAGAACCCTCCCAACCAGAATGTCAAGGAGGGAGTGCTGTTGGAGAAACCCAGCCCTGGCTGGGTCAAAACCAAAACCACCCCAGGATTAAATGTGTCTTTGTGAGGCCAGAACAGCCATGCCATGCACCTGTGTGCCAGTGCGCTGGGTCCACTCTGTTGCGGTCTCTGGCACAAGCAGCTAAGTCCAGGTCTCCTCAATTTCTATGCAGCATACATGTACACACCATCTCAGAGGGGAAATATATGAGATAAGCAATATCTCAGGACTCTCAACAATTTTTCTCCTCTGAGCTCAGAGAGCTTTTCCAGGACAATGTTACTTTATATTCCTATAATATAATGCAAGAAGGATTGCTCTGCTCACGTTCCACATAGACATATTTTCCAGAGAGCTGTTCCTGACAGCTAGTTAGTGAGGGGGCTGGGTCAGAATCAATAAGTCCTGAAGCCCTTTTTTATTTTTACAAAATGAAAACAACTCTTTTTTTCTGATTATAAAAATGATACATGCACATTGTTTCTTAAAAAATTCAAACAGTACAGAAAAACATAAGAAAGAAAAATACAAAATTACCCAAACCCTTTCACCAAGAGATAAACAAACGTTGCCATGTCAGTGCTTATCTTTCTAGTTCTTTCCCTGGCACGGGCACATATATATTTTACCCCCACCATTTTACTTAAGTCAGAGTTTCTCAGCCTCAGCACTGTTGACATTTGGGGCTGGTTAGCTCTTGGATGTGACATCTCATGCACTATAGGATGCTGGACAGGGTCCCTGGCTGGTACCCACAAGATGCAGGAGTACCTCCCACTCCTGGTGGTGATGCCCACAAATGTCCCCAGACATGGCCAAATACCCACGGGGGTAAAAGTGCCCTGTTGAGAACCACCGAGGTAAATGGAATCAGGGGCCTGCTGTGCTATGAACTTCTGCTTGGAGATACAGAAGTGTAAAGGTTGTACCTTGTATCCTCTGGCTTTTAGCATCAGCACTTGGGGTCAAGGTCTACACTGAGGGTTGGGGATGTGACTCGGAGGAGCACTGGCCTGGGTTCAATCCCAGCACTGCATTGAAAAAAAATAATAATAACAGGGGGAAAAAAAAGGAGAAGAAAAAAGTTTTTGTTTTTTTTTTTTAAACTCTGCTCTGATATTTAGCTTTAGGTGCCCTGAGCCTTAGTTTTTCTGCCTGCAAACTGGGACTATGACAGAACAATGCTCATGATCTGGTATCCCCAGGAGGGGGTTTCCTCAATCTACCTAGTGGGCCCCTAGGTGCCTAGCTTGGTGCTTCCTCAGTTGATGGGAGAAGGCAGGCGCCCTTCCAGGGGGAGCAGGGCTGCAGGTGAGGAGGGAACCTCGGAATGGTCCACTCCAAGCATTCAGGTGGCTGCACAGAGCACTGCGGGTCTGCCAGAGAGTCGTGAGGTTCTGTTTGTGGGCTTTGGTTCTAATTCAAGCCTTTGGGAAACAGTAGTCCCCATGCCTGATCTAAGATGCTAGTAAGTTTTTTGGTGGCTTTTTCCCCGCCAAGTAAACATTGATTTCTTTTCAGCTTTAGATGTTAAAAGCAAAGCAAAACATCTCTTCAGGGTATGGTGTCTGGAGGCCCTCAGATGGCCCAGCGTTTGCCATGCCGTCATGGTCTTTCCTACAGTACAGCCTCTAGCAGAACTTGGCTGTCTGGAATCCCAGTAATAGATTTGTGTACGCTTATACAAAGAAGTTTGGGAAAGTACCAAACTCTGTATGTGGTGTGTGCCCCGGCAGACTTGGGAGTTCATGCTGTGAGGCCTAAGTCCTTCTGAGATTGTCCAAAACAAAAAAACACATCAGCAGGGCCTGTGGTGGCTCCATGCGTGCTGAGTGTGTTTGTGACAGGATCAAGCGTGCTCTCCTTTTTGAAGAACAGAAATTCATGGTGAAAGTGTTGAAGGAACAAGCACAGAGTCAGAAAGCTAAATAAAAAATGAAGCTTCTTTGAGTAATAAAAAGTCAAAGGCTTGTTCTATTAAAAAAACAACAAAAAAACAAAAAAGCAAATGACTGAGACCTACCTGTTGCAGGTTGAGTCCACTTGGGGCCTGGGACTGGTCCTAAGCCTGGTTTTGTCGGATTGTAACAGAGCAGCCTCTGGTTTCATTGCTGGTGGAGAGAAAGAGGGACACATGGCAACCCTTCTCGCTGCCCCCTCCCAGCCCTGTCTCCTCACACAACAGTAATGTCAAGCCTCCCACCTTGCAGTCCAGTGCCAGGTCCTCCTGGCAGAGAACCCCTCCCTTCACTGGTCCCCCAGGGCAAAACCAGAGGTGACTTCAGGAGCTCTTGCTCTCTCCAGCCCATTTCTTCATCCATAAATGGGGCTGTCCCCTACCCCCAGGTGAGAAGTCAGTAGTCCCCATGCCTTTCTCCCCAGGGGGCACTCGCAAGCCTGGCTCCTGCCAGCTGTTCCTCTCTCACCTCCTCCCTGCATCCTCCTCAGGGTCTCTGCACACACTGCATACACTGCCCCATGCCTTGGGCCCCTGGCGTTCTCAGCTCTGCTCCCTTGAGCAGAGTCTTCTAATTGTCTGTCTCCTGGTTAAGCTATGGGGTGGAGATCTGTCCCGTTTGGCTCACTGTTGTATCCACACTGTCTCACTTTCTCACCTGCACGGTCAATAAACATTTGAAGGAAGAAGGGAAGGGGGGAAGCTTCCATTTTTAGAGTGATGGTTTTTCACCTTCCACAACACAGTCTTCCATAGTCAAATGGTACATGAACATATGCTCTCTCTGCTTCCTCCCCTCCTCCTCTCCAGTGAGGTGAGCAGCTCCCATTAGTGGATTCGGGGGGATGCATCCATTAAGCACCTGCCCGATGGCCCAGGCAGCTGCCTATGCCGCCAGCCTGCGTGTGGGAGAGGCCATGACTCAGCGCTTCCCGGGTTGAGTGGCCTGGGAGCGGGCTCCAGCCTCTCCTGAGGAGAACCTCCACCCGCAGTGCAGGAACTATGTGAGGCATAATTGATAGTAAAAATCAAATGGGCATTAATTCTGGTGAGTCACCCATGCAGAAAGGGCGCTCGGCAGCGTGGATGTGGGCTGCGGCTGAGGACAGTGACACGTCTAACCCAGTGAGACAGGGCAAGCCAGGGGCGCAGGGCCTCAAGGTGGGGTAGCAGGAATGGGGCTGGATGGGAGCAGAGATGCTGCCAGGGGCTGGTCAAGCTCTCTCACTTTAGGGCTTTACAAGGCGGTGCAGAGCACTGGGAGGAGACGCCTTCCTGTCACAGGCTGCCCCCAGTGCTGCCTCCTGGCTCTCCCCTGCTCCTCGAACAGGGCCAGGGCAGCTTGGGCTTTCTTCCCCTCCCTCCCCTCCTCCCTGGTCCTGGTGCTGTCACCTTTCAGGACAACCCCACCCCTGCTTATCTCTTGATTTCCACTTGGGGCCTCAAACAATCGTTTAGAATTTTCCAGAATGCAACTTGAGTTGCATCATTTGTCTCTGAGAAAAACTTGAATGGCTTATGGCCCCTGTGCAAACCCTGAGCTGGGGTGAAGGCAGCTCTGCAGGGTCATGGCCTCAGGGGGCCTGCTTCCCTTCTGCCTGGCCTCCTGGATGCCATCTTCTCACTCCTCACAGACCTCTTCGTCCAGGAACCCCTCCCTGCAACTCCCTGTCTTGACCCTGCTGTGCACTGAGCTGCGGCCAGTCTCAGGCATGAGCCCTAATCTCCAAAGGCCCAGGGGCTGGGGACATAGCTGGGTGGTAGAGTGCTTGCTTAGCACTCATGAGGCCGTGTGTTCAACCCCAGTATCTATGTATCTCTCTCTCTCTCTCTCTCTCTCTCTCTCTCTCTCTCTCTCTCTCACACACACACACACACACACACACAAAGAACAAAGGAAGGTCCATCTTGCCCTTGCCTATGTCATAAGTGGCCCAGTGGGATGGTCTGTGGGAAGGGGTGGGCCAATGTAATGGCACTGGGGCTTTGTCCTGGCCCCTCCTCTGGCCTTGCTGGGACTCTGCCTAGAGGAAGGCTGAGGCCCAGGACAGCTGAGGAGGGGGTGTCCTCACTCTCACCCACTCCCCCACAATGGGCCCTGCCCAGCTCCCCCCACTTACCCTCTGACCCTGGCAGCAAGCCAAGAACCTCCCCGCATCCCTGGCTGACCTCAGGCCCAGATGTCCCCACTAGGTGTGAAGGAACAGGCCGCATATGGCTCCCGCTAGCAGGTGTGTGTGAATGCCTGGCACACGGGCACATTTTCTTTTTGAGAGGGTGGTGCTGGCCCAGGTTCACCTTGGATTACAGGAATACCCTGCCTATTGAGAAAGCGAAGTTTCAGAGGAGGTGGGGAGGTGTTTGGGGGCAGATGGGGACCCCTTTGATTTCCTTCTGCCAGAGTGCACTTTGGGTTTTCAACTTGTAGAAAACACTGCCAACAGCCAGGAGGGCTGGGGCCAGAGAGAACCTGAAGCTGGTGGGTAGGCACTACCAGGCAGCCCGCAGCAGACCAGGCATGTTTTTTGCCCTGCAGTCCTCCTTTCAGAGGCAGCCAAGGCTCCCCTGCAATGTCCAGGAGTGCACGCGCAAGCATCACACAGGTTCTGGGCCACCCCCACTTCCACTTCCCGTGCCCCCAACCAGGACCCAGTGCCCAGCCCCTCTGACTTCTTGATGCAACCCCAGCTCCAGCTGATGCTCCAGGTGCCTCCTAGACAGCAACACTTTCCTGGGCAGCATATCCAACATCCCTACCCAAAGGAGGGACAGTCCTCTCACCCAAGCAGCCACAGCTGGGGCTTCTTCACATTTGTGTTCACACTACCTGTGTGCACTCCTTGTACAAACACCAAACAGTTGGAGGCAGTGGCATAGTTGTCTCCCATATGGCTATCCCGCCACTTTGTCCCTCAGAGTCCCCACTGTATGCTCAGAGGGGCCTTCATCTGGTCCTTCCCATGGATCATGGGTGCCCCAGCCTCCCCTGGCTCCTGCTCTCCTATCCCCTGGCCTGCTCTTGGGGGTCAAGGGCATTGGGTCAGTGGGCAAGCAGAGGAGGTTGTGACATGCAGCCCAGGTTTATGGTCCTCTGTAGTGCCCATCTTACCTGGAAGACTTGAGGCCTGCCCATTAGCTCAGGAGGGCTGGGCTGTAACTGTTATATATGTGGATATATATATATACACCACATGTAAATCAAACTTTTTTTAAAACTTTGATGTTTACAGAGAAATTTCGGTGACAACCCAGAGCTTTTGTCCCCACTCTATTTCTTCCCCAATACTTTGCCATATGCACAGCTGCCACTGACGGAACAATATGGGTGAGTGACTACCTGGGCTCCACGCGTCGGGCAGAGGTCACTGGTTCTCACCTAACACCCTTTTCCTGTCCCAGATCTCACAGGAATATGCTTACTGAGTCTTCTTAGGCTGCCCTGAGGCTTCCTTGTTCTTGAAGACCATGACCATTTTGAAGAGTCCTACTCAGGTATTTTGTATAATGTCCTTCCATTTGGGTTGTCTGATGGTCAGGTCACCATTAGTAGGGGTGATGGCTTCAGGGAGGAAGACAACAAGGGGAAGCATCTTCTCATGACATGGTTCCCAAGATGCATACTGTCATGTTACTGGCCTTCATCCCTGGCTGAGCTGCTGCTCCCTGACTTTCCACTGCAGACCTCACCTCTTTAGTATTCCTCTACTCCTGGGAAGCAAGTCCACTGAGCATCTCAGGGATCAGTTGTTCCATCTCCTTCAGTTAAGACTGAATTATCTGGAGTTATTCTGTACAAGAGATTTGTCCCTTCTACCTGTGTATTCATTTAATTATTTGCTATCTCTATAAACTCATGGACACTTTATATAATGTTAGGTTATAATCCAATACTACTTTATTGGTCAAATTGTTCCACTTTGACCCTCAGGAGCTATCAGTTGGGTCCTATGTCCTTTTGAATGCTCCCATGTCTTTTTCTTCCCACATTTTAATTGGTGCATTATAGTTGCACATAATGATGGGACTGCTGGTACATATTTGTACAGGCACACAATATAACAATTTGGCAAATATCCTTCCCCAGCACTTCCCCACTCCCTCCTCCCATCTCTGGGTCCCTTTCCTCTATCCTATGGATCTCTTTTCAGGAAATCCCCACCCCGCACCTTTCTTTTCCTTTTTCCTCTCCAGCTTCCATGAGAAAACATACAATCTGAGTATGGCTTATTTTGCTTAACATGATGTCTCAAGTTCCATCCATTTTACTGCAGATTATATAATTTTGGTTTTTGTGGCTGAATAACACTCCATTGTGTATGTATATATACACCATGTTTTCTTTATCCATTCATCCAGTGATGGACACCTAGGCTGGTTCCATATTTTGGCTATTGTGAATTGCACTGCTATAAACATGCATATGCATGTGTCATGTAGTGTGGTGTCTTAACCAAGAAATGGTCTAATTGGGTCATATGGTGGTTCCATGCCTTGTCTTTTGAGGAAGTAACCTCCATATTGATTTCCATAGTGATTGTACTAATTTGCAATCACACCAACAGTGTAAACAAAAGTGTTCTTTTGTCCACATCCTCTCCAGCATTTATTATATTCTTTTAAGAAATATTTTTTGATTTAGTTAGTTTGGTTGTAGTTGGACACAATACCTTTATTTATTTTTATGTGGTGCTGAGGATCAAACCCAGGGCCTTGCACATGCTAGGCAAATGCTCTACCATTGAGACACAACCCCAACCCTTAGTTATATTCTTGATAACTGCCATTCTGGCTGGTGTGAGATGAAATCTCAATGTAATTTTGACTTGAATTTCCCTAACCATTAATGATGTTAATATTTTTTCATATACTTATTGGTCTTTTGTATTTCTTTTGAGAAGTGTCTGTTGAGTTCATTTGTATATGTATTGATTGGGTTGTTTCTTGGTTAAGTGTCTTGAGTTATTTATTCTAGCTATTAATCCTCTGTCAGAACAGTATTTTCTCCCATTCTTTTTTTTTTTTTTTGAGAGAGAGAGAATTTTTTAATATTTATTTTTTAGTTTTCGGTGGACACAACATCTTTATTTTATTTTTATGTGGTGCTGAGATCGAACCCAGCGCCCCGTGCATGCCAAGCGAGCCACATCCCCAGCCCATTCTTAATTTTTAAAAATTTGTTCTTTTTAGTTATATATGACAGTGGAAACCATTTTGATATATTTATACAGTGTGGAATGTATCTTATTCTAAGTAAGAACCCTAGTCTTATGGATGTACATGATGGTGAGATTCACTCTGGTTTATTCATATTTGCACATAGCAAAGTTGTGTCAGATTCATTCCACGGGTTTTCTCCCATTCTGTAGGTTCTCTTCATTTTTGTTTGTTGTGCAGCCACATCTGCTCTTTTATTTTCTAGGCTCATCTTATAGTCCTGCCCCAGCTAGAATCACTATCTCCACTAAAAGCTGGGTTCCTTTTATCAGAGAATGGTGCTAGAAACCAAAATCTGGGTGCTATCATCACTCTGAGGCCTCTCAGAGGCCCTGGCAGAGCCAGGAGATCTATGTGTGTGCACAGGCATACCAGATACCAACCCTCTGTGCACAACTAGTGAGAATGACTTCTTTGTCCACCTAGCAGTCTCTGTATTAAGCTAAACTCCCCCATACCACTGGGACCCTTGAAAGATCACAAGACTTCTTTACATTTCAACTACCCCAGAGCAGTACAATTTAGGTTGTTTTAGAGGGCAACAGGCCACATGGTGAACATATTTATTTATGTTTTCCTTTTCTTTATGGTTAAGGAAATCAAGGTGAAATTGATGTGACCTAACTGGAGCCTGACAGTTTGCAGCCTAAGATGGTTTTTCTTTCTTTTTTAGTTGTAGATGGACATACTACCTTTATTTTATTTGCTTATTTCTATGTGGTGCAGGGGATCGAACCCAGTGCCTCAAGCATGCTAGGCAAGCACTCTGTTACTGAGCCACAACCCCGTCCCTAAAGTGGTTTTTCTCAGAGGACAAGGGGCAATAGCTGGAGACATTCTGGTTGTCACAGCTGGATGGTGGTGGTAGCTTCCAGCATTGAGGCAACAGAGGCCGGGGAGGCTGCTCAGTGTCTTGGTGGACAGGCCCTGGTGCATACGAATGCCAGTGGGAAGGACACTTTAGCAGCAACCCGCCCTCCTGCCTCCTCCACTTTCCCACAGAACGCATTTCCTTCTGATCCCTGAGATAATTTATAAATTTCTTGATTCCAAACTTCCCCTCTATTGGAAGTAAACTCCCCTGAGAAGGGAATGTTGCCTCTGTGAGCCAATGTCTCCCAGCCCCACACACAGCACGACACTCAGTTGCACTCAGTGTCTGCTCATTGCACAGATGGGGAAGGGACAGGCTTCACTCCATCCTCATTTCTTGGCCTTTCAATGCCCTTGGCCTCTCATGCCACTCATCCACGGTCTTTCCACATAACACCTTGGCTGGTGGGAAGGACTTGAGGCCTTGTTGGTATAACTCAAGGAGTCCCAGCAGAGGGGCAGGGCAGCTGGTAGTTCCCAGGCTGCCAGCTGTGGCCCTGAACATGACCACACCACCCTATACGGCAGGCAGCTCATGAGCTCAGCCTCAACTGCTCCCTCAGCTCACTGACCAGGGGGGCTTGAGAATGGACTAAGGGGTCCTTGAGTCCCTGGAATTCTGCTGGTTCTTGGCAATGTATAAGGACTTCCTTGTAGATAATTAATTTGCTCTTGCCGCACTTCTGCTCTCAGGACAGCTGGGGGATACCCCTCACCCTAACTTCTCCTGGCCATCCCAGGGACTCCTGCTTGACTTCCTCTGCAGCCAAAGTGTATCAGCAATTTTACTTCTATGCTAACTCACTTGCCTCGATCATGTCTATGAACTTTTTGCTTCATTCACTCACCAACCCATCAGCCTACCCAATTACCTGAATGCCTACTCTGTTCTAAGATGCTTCTGCTCCTTTGGGGTTTAACCTAGGGGGAGACAAGCGCTAAGAAAATAAGACCCAATACCATGCCATGAATGCTGTCAGCGCTATAAAGGGAAAAAGCGGGCAGTGATGAGAACTGCCAAGGGCTGGCTTGATCTGGGTAGAGGGGGGGTGCTGTCCAGAACCCCAAGCAGCAACCATGTTAGAAGTAAAGTGAGGAAGTCAAGTGATAAGAATGGACCACCCACTTGTTTTAGGGACTCCACCAAGCTTAAGCTGGGCTTTGTGCAGAATGAAAAAAAAAAAAAAAAAAGAAAAAGAAAAAGACATTCACCATTCCTTTTACACACATTTATTAGGCATCTACTGTGTGCTATGCATGGAGAGAAGCTGGACAACATAACCATCCACAAACCACGATCTTGCTTGCCCCTGGTGTCCAGGCAGCAGAGGTGGACAACCAAGCAGCCAGCGAGCGAGAAAGGCCCAGATGCTGTGAAGCTGAGTAGGGAGCAGATGGTCGGGGGCTTCCCTAAGTGACAGGGAGAGTGGGAAGACCCTTAGGGAGATAGAGGGAGTGTAGGGCAACGGTCCACCAGTGACCTGAAACAGAAAAGGTGTGGCCAGGTTCCCAGTGCATGGGGACTGACTGGAGTGAGAGTGGGGTCACCACAGGAGACCAGGCAGGAGTCTATGGCCCTTCTCTTGCACAGATTGACTGGAGGCCTGTGGGTATGCAGCTCCTCAGAGCCCTTCGGGAGAGCCTCCACCCAACCCTCTGAATTGAGCACAACAGGATTGAGGGGGGGCCCTCTGGAAGGGCCCTTGCTTGTCACATTCCACCTTTCTACTTCACCTTGGGTCCTCAGCCTTCCATCCTGCCCCATCTTGCAGCCTGTAGGAGCCCCAGGCACACAACAGCAGTCCGCAACAGGTCTCATATGATCACCAACAGGGACACTGGCTCTGGCAGCACCTTTCTCTTGAACCCTTCTACTTAAATGCACAGGTCCACACTTGCCTTCCATGAGCCTGTCCCCCTCCCAGGTGAAGGGTACTCCTGTGCACTGGACACAGGCTGTGGGGGCCTTGGCAGCGGGTTCAGGGCACCATGAAAATAACTTCCTAGCTCTGCCATGTCCTCAGGCACTGATAACCATCCTCAACATCTTTTGTTTCTCTGAAGGTTCTGTCAGTTACCTTTATGTGAGATGGTGGTGGTGGTGAGGGTGTTATATGATGTTCTGCAGGGGCCCTAAGAGAAGAGCCTAGGAGCAATTTTCTAACTCAAATGTCACAATGATAGAGAGCCCCTGCCTATCTCTGAACCAAGGGAGCTGTCAGTTCACTGCTAAGCAAACCAAGAGGCCAGTTCTTTCTGGGAAAATGGCCTCGCCTTTGCCCAAGGCCTGAGTGTCTTCCCCATGTGCCCTATTGCTGAGCAGCTGATATGGCAGGTCCACAGAGCTGATGCACTGCCTGATGAGGATGGCCATCAGTCTGGCCCTTCCTTCCACCTTAGAACACTGGCTGGGCACTCAGAAGAATGCTGGGGAAGATGAACTCTGGGAGGGCTGGCAGAAGACACCTCGAAGAGAGCTTTCCCAGGACTGCTAGGAAAAGAGCGACAGGGAGGGCGCTCCTTGGGGGGAAAGGCTACACATCCAAGTGTCTCATGGCCCAAAGACAAAATGGGTGGGTGAGCTGGTAGCTACCTACCTCTGATGGGCTCATTTAATATGCAACAGTACATGGTGACGCTGCTGCTCACTGCTCACAGTAGCTGGTCTCCAGTTCCCACCTACTGCCTGATGTGACATGGCAGTAACCTAGTACAGCAAATCCTCTTATTTTAGATGGCTTTATGTGGTAGGGTTCCCACCATGAATTAATCACGCCATCTCTAAGAAGCCCAATGGTGAATCCAAAGCAAACTTTGCCAAGGGGCTCCTAAGAGGTCAGCTTGCTGGATTTCACTCAGGGAGATGTGCCTTGACTCTGTCTGATGTCTCTAGCCATGTAATTCAGAAGCCCCAAGGACAGCTGTCTCTATTGCTCTATTGTAGGGTGGAGATCAGTCCTTACCTCAAGGATCTTGTCCCCAAACTCTTCAGAGGGCAAAGGTGATGCCCCATTCAGAAGAAGCTGAAGCAGCACTTATTTCAAACCATGGAGGAAGTGCTCATGAGGCTCTGCACTATACAGCAAGGCCAGGGCAGTAAGGTGGCACTGCAGCCCAAGGCTTCAGAGACACTGAAAAAGGAAGGGCTGGGGGAGAAAGAAGAGAAGCACATAGGAAAGGATTAACAAGATAAAAGAAAACACACACACACACACACACACACACACACACACACCCTTCCCAAGGACACACTCAGAATGTTCTTCACTTATCTTTCTTCCAGTAGCCCAAACAGCCATCAGTGTAACTTACATTTACAGGCAATCTCTGTGGTGTTCTCCATTGATGTGCAGGATAGCCTTGGAACCCCATCTCTAAGGCCTTTGTGAATGATGGTAGTCAAATGGTTTACCCACTGAAGAGTCCACTTCTTCAGGGCCCTCAGCCGGGCAAGCCCAGAGTAGAAGTCATGCTTGGAAAGACTTTTCTGAAATCCTTTGATTAGCCAGCGCAAGGGGACAGAGCCATTGCACTGCTGTTGACCCTGTGAGATAGGGACAAGAAGTGGGGAACAAGAGAAGAAATGAGGCTACTGATTCGCAACCGAGTTCATCACAAAATGACAGAGCTGATGAAGACCCATCTATCTCTGTCTCAACAATAAACCTATGGCCCACATAGGTGACGTGACTCGCCTGTGAGTTCAAAGCAAGATGGCACAGTTGGGACAGGGTATTGGGTCCAAGAGGTGTCCAGGCAAAGGGGTCCTTGAAAACCCATCCCAATGGTTCTGCTGAGAAGGGGTATTTGAAAAGCTCACCAGCATCATCACTGCATCTGCGCCATCTAGTGGTAAGGGGCTCGGGCACCTTGCGCCCCACTGGAGACCCCATGATATCAATCACCCAGAGTTGAGACCATGGCTTCAGCAGGGATCCCAGGAAAGCCAAGGAGACTTCTCTATGGTGTCGCCACTGTGAGCACCAGCTGCCACTACATCTGATCTGGTAATGTCCAGTAGCCTGCCATTTTTCTCATGGATCAGAGGTATAGCCTTAAGCATTAACCATCTATAAGGCCCAATTTCCTCACAGAATAAAAATGGGGGACACAGGAGGCCCTGCCAACTCACCACTGACCAAGAGGATGGTAGAATGATGGCTTCAGAAGGACTGGAAGGAATTGTTAGAAGCACATCCTTCTGTCTGTGTATATGCCCCAGGCTGTCTCTCTAGAACTTTCCACAGTGCCCAGTGGCTCCATGGTCTTCCCACTACCCTGGGCAGCTCTCCAAGACTGCCTAACCCTGAGGCTGTGTGTGTCCTTCAGTTTGCAAATAACCAGCTGATTATAGGCTGAGCCTCAGAGAGGTGAAGAAGATGGTAGCTAGGTAAGGTGGTGCTCAACTGTAATCCCAGTGTCTTGTGAAGCTGAGACATAAGGATCTCAAGTTTGAGGCCAGCCTCAGCAACTAAGGAATGCCCTAGGCAACTTAGTAAAACCTTGTCTCAAGAAAGAATGAACAGGGCTGTAGATGTGGCTCAGTGAAAAAGCATCTCTGGGTTCAATCCCCAGTACCTAAAAGGGGGGGTTCTCTTTTCTACACTTTCAAAGAGGAATCAGAGGAAGCCTTTCCAAATTGAACAGCTTCAGTGAACAGGCCCTCAACTATCAGTATGGGGCAGCTCAGACTCCCCAGCAAATCTAAGCCACCCTTAAGCTTCCTCTTTCTTCTTCTCTCATATACCACAAAAAAGAGCTCGCTTGCTTCACATGTCACGATGTCACTACCCAGCCCAGCTAGACCTCACCTGGGCCAACTGGTCTTCCTGTTTCTCATTCTATCCAGACTCAAACTCAAACTGCCAATGGCCCTGGCCTCCTTCTTCTCTACAGCTCCCAGTTAACTGTCCTACCCCACCCAGGGCCTTTCTACCAGCTGCCCCTGCTACAGGGCAGGCCCACACCACCTTGGACTCTTCCTGAAGGCCCCTCAGCTTCCAAACTTCATCTGAGGGAACTGTTTTGGAAAGTGGGATCCAAAGTCCAAATGATTTCAAGTTCAAATCCAGAACCTACCACTTTCCACCTGTGTGGTTTTGGGCAAGTTATTGGACCTCCCTGTGCCTCTCATTCCTTAGAAGACTCATGACAGTGAAGTGAATTAGCACATTTCCCTAAGGCCCAGAACACAGCAAGCACTGTAGAGCAAGGGCTTTTCTCACCCAGAAGAGCAAGCACAGGTAGCAAGCATTTGGCAAAGTGTCCCCTAGAGCCCACAGGAGGGGACTTGGCTTCAGGAGCCTAGGGATCTCCTAAGCCTTTGTGCAGAGGAAGTAGTTTAAGGCCTGTCTGTGAGGTGCAACTGCCTTGGTTTCCTCCAAGAGGCCTGGGCTAGTGAGAGGGGGCTCTGAACTGCCACAGAGGAGGAAACAGAACAGGAAAACCAGAATAAACTCAAGGGGTTGCCTGACACCCAACCAAGAGTCCCAAGAGAAACTCCCCTTTTCTTCCCCTCTTCCCTTGTCCCGAGAAACAAGGCTCAGAAGCCAAAGCTGCCTTGGCCTCCTCAGAACCTCCTAAGTCAGTCCCCACCCAGCTGGGGCTGAGGGAGGCCCAGGGATGCACAGATGTTACGTTGCCATGGTAACTGCCTAACCTTGTTGTGCTTCTGTTCAGGTTACCAAGGGTGCAAAGAGGGAACTGGGCAACCATGCTGGCTCCACAGGCCTGGCCCAGGCCCCTGTGTCAGTTCAACGCTCCCTTTCTTGGCCTTCCCCTCTCCAGGCCTGGCCACTTGGTACTCACCAAGAGCCCAGGTCTCCCAGACCAATGTCACAACAAAGCCAAGGAGGACCCAGCCAACGACTCAGTTGCTGGGTCTCTGCCTAATTCTGATGGCCCTTGTTCCTCCAAAGATAATAATAGCTCCAGTTCACTGCAGGGAGAACAAGTGCAAATGCCTACAGAGGTTAGGCCCTGATCAGATGAGTGACAGGCGGGTGGTGGCAGACATAGTGGTGGGGTGGGATAGCAGCTGCCGATAGGGGGCGGCCGCCCCTTGCTTATGGCTGTCTGAGTACAGGCAGATGGCAGACCCTAGTAGTCTGGAGGGTCTGCTAGTTCAGAAGTCAAGCCCCCAGATGCTTTTGTAAAACCTCCTCCAGCTAAACAATGGTGGTTATCATCTTTCAGACTTTAGAACAAATTCTATGCGGTTGAAACACACCAATCTCTGGGTGGGCTCGGCTTGAGGGGCAGTTTCAAACCCCCTCCTACAATGGTAGTTGTTCACAAGTTCACTTTGACTATTTATTAATCATAGCAGCAACCATCTAGGGATTCCTGAACATGTTGGAGGCTTTGTTTTCTTGACTCAATTCTTGCCTAGACCCTTTGCCTGAGTCAAGAAACTGCTGGGCAGCTAAGGAAATTACCCTGAGGCTTTGGGATAGAAAGTGGGACACTTAGACTGGCGCTCATTTCTCTGAAGCCAGAAAGGGGCCCAGCCACCAGGCTTTGGATAATCCCCACCATTCCCCAAGTGAGGGGCTTGGCTTTGACCTCTCCTCTCTAGCTTTGTCCTTGGCCTTCCACACAGCTCCCCATGCCCCCAGCCCAGCACCTGCTCATGTCCCTCACCTGCCCTCTTGCCTGCCAGCTGCCCCTGGTGCCAGCTTACTCACAGGCTCCTTCTTGCTACCTCTTCCCAGGCGGGGCTTCTTCCCAGGCCCTAATCCTACCCAGTTCTCCTGACCATATCTAGGCATGGCCATGTAGTGTCCTCCAAATCCCCCTGCCCCTCGACTCTCTGCCAACTGAGCTTCCATTTGGCCTGTGACATTTAAAAATCTGTCCAGACTTGGCACACAAAGTCCAATACCTCAGCTGCCTCGTCAGGCCCCACACCCTTATGCTGCCAGCACCCGCACACTCTTGACCCAGGACGAGGCCATTGAGCTCTCCACTCCAATCATCCTGTCTTAATTTGGCTCCTTCGTCACATGGATCCTCAGCGCGAGTCCTTTCTTGCCCCTACATGGACAAAGCAGGCAGGGGCTCAGGGGGCTTTTGAGCGGCAGGGCAAGGTGCGGGCCATCTGTGTGCCCGTGACACAGGAGCACATGCCTGGAGCATGGTGTGATGTCTGCTACAGCTGTCCTCTCCCTGGCTTCCAACCCCAGCAGCCCCATAGTTCTGCTATTAATATAATGCAAAGAGGCCCAGCAGCTGATCAGGACAAAATCTTTCCACACGGATGGTGACAACTGCCATTGCACTGGTTTGGGTTCCATGTGTTCCCATTGTGCATTCCTTCAGAAGGGGCACAGCTGAAATCTGTCTGGGCGCCAGCTACTGAAAATGTGCCTGCTTTTGCTTTGGCAATGGGGGCAATTGCCAACAATAAATCTGGAGGCCTTGAAAGGGGCCTCAAAAGATGGGTGGTAGGTTTAGGAAACTCCTGGGGCTCACTGAAGCAAGTGTCCTCTTCCTTAACCACATCATCAGCCTGCCTTTGTGCAGAGGCCCAAGGCTACCTGTTCCTTATTTTGGCTTTCATTCTCAGGGCCCAGAGCAGTACTCGGTACAAAGGTGCAGGCAAATGCAGAATGATGTGTGCCATGGGAAGAGAAGGCAAGAGTTGTTTTAGTTTTCCAAACATGCTTTCTTTGGAGGCAAAGAGGGTGGCTTCAACTTTTCCCAAAAGGACCTAGAAAGAATGAATGGGGGGCTGGGATGTGGCTCAAACGGTAGCGCAGTCGCCTGGCATGCGTGCGGCCCGGGTTCGATCCTCAGCACCACATACAAACAAATATGTTGTGTCTGCCGAAAACTAAAAAAAATAAATAAATATTAAAAAAAAAAAAATTAAAAAAAAAAAAAGAATGAATGGCTAAGTGTGGCAAAGCCATCAACCCAGAATGGTAGCACTCACTCTATTGTCCAAATATGCCAGAGGTGAATCATGTGCTTTCTGGGATTTACTTGAGAAGACTCTGGAAGAAAAGATGGGAAGGGGGGGCAGAGGACAGCAGAGGAGCAGATGTGGACAGTCCTTCAGCATGCTCTAAGCCCACTGACCTCCTTTCTACTTGGTGTGCCTGAAAATTTCCATAGCAAGTTTAAAAATATGCATGTGCAAACAATGTTAAATACTTTCCAAGGGTCCCTTATGTACTAGGAACTCTCCTGGAGCCTCTTAATTTATAGAAAAAGAACAAAAGCAAGTAAAGTCCTGCTACCTAACAGGGACAGCTTGGCCTGGAAATGACCATTTTCCAGAGGCCCTGGGTTGGTTGCAACCATCCCATGCTCTGCACCCACAGAGACAATCTGAAGCCATGCTTTTAAAACTTAGTGTTGGGGTGCTGGGGACTGTACCTCAGTGGTAGAACACTAGCATGTGTGAGGCCCTGCAGAAAAATAAAAAAATAAATTTGTATTTAAAAATAACAAAGAGTGACTTCTGTGACCCAGAAAGCACTGAAAGAACCCCATCCTCGGAATGGCCTTCACTACTAGAGGCAAACCTGAAGTCTTGGGTTCATCTGATGATTGCCAAGAGTGCTCTGGTCCTACCATGTATGGTGGCTTGGTTTCGACTGCTTTTGAACTTTATGAAAGGATTATCTTCCATATGCATGAATCTGTACTTTTAGGCATAGGCTCTTCTGGCACCACATCAAACACAGAGAGAACAAAGGGAGGAAAGACCCACCCCAAACCCCACCCAAATTCTGGGAGAAACTGAGAGTGAAGACAGGAGAGTGGGGTCTGCTTGGCAGAAAGGCCAGAAGTCAGCTGGAGAGCAGCTGCAGAACCTGCCTCAGGAAGCCAAGAGCCTGAGCTTCTGCTGGCTGGGGGCTGGGACACAGGTCCACTGAGGCCAAGGCTAGAGAGGCCCTCCACCATCAAGGCCAACCCAGCTACATCTGCAAACATGAACACGTGACATGACAGCAAAGTGTCACGGTAAAGGCAGATCAGACAACTACACCTGCGAACTTATTATTAGAAGGCAAACGTCATGGAAAGAAGCAGTGTTCCGAGTAACGTGGTCCTGCCAAAACCCAGAAGGCTTCAGCTTGTGGGGATCAAAGCCTCTCACCACTCCCCAGCTGAGGGGCATAGTTGGATAGTGAGATTCAAACCTCACTTGTCTCTTTCGGTGGGAAATATCTTATCACACAAGAAGACCACCCCTCACATCTTCCCCAGGCACCATTCTTCTATGTCAATGAACAGACTGGAGGACTGGTCAGGAACAAGGTGGTGCTCAGGATGGGTCTTGAGGGGAGAGGGGAAACACTGTCCATTTCTAGAACTATGCATTTATCTTCATGTGCAACCAGAAGCCAGGTGATGTTGGCGATTTTTTTTTTTTTTATCTCAGTGGCCTGATTTTCCTTTAAAAAAAAAATTCATAAAAAATAAAAAAAAATTCACTCACATAAAGAAAACAAGTTAAAGAAAACTATTAAGTATATTTACATGATGGGAATATGGCAAAAATCATGACAGTGTGTGAAAGGAACAAGTTTGAGCCAAAATAGAGTCAATATTTCTAAAGGACTGTGCATTTCTAAGGTACTTCTGAGTTCAGTTTTGACTATAATCTGTGCCTACAAATGACTATAGCACACCCCTAGACCAGCAGCTCCCAGTCTAGACTGACTCATTCCCTGTCCAAGGCCCCATGTGGCTCTGCTGGAGGAGGCTACATGGCAGCCTCCAACCCCACCAGCACAGCAGGAACAGCTCCCAGCCTCTCTCCTCCTTATGGAGCCTCTGATTACAACAGTGGTACAAAGCAGACTTCAGCCTGAGCTCTATTTGGTATTTTAGAATTATTAGATGACACAAGCTATTCACACAGACATATGTGCAAATCTGCATTAAAATTCAGTAGTCAAGGGCTGGGGCTATAGCTCAGTGGCAAAGCACTTGCTTAGCATTCGAGAGGCACTGGGTTCGTTCCTCAGCACCACATAAAAATAAACAAATAAAATAAAGGCATTCTGTCCATCTGCAACTATAAAACATTTTTTTAAACAATTAAGTAGTCAAGCCAAGCGCAGTGGTGCATGCCTGTCATCCCAGCAGCTCAGGAGGCTGAGACAGAAGGATCACAAGTTCAAAGCCAGCCTCAGCAATAGTGAGGCGCTAAATAACTCAGTGAGACCCTGTCTCTAAAGAAAATGCAAAATAGTGCTAGGTATGTGGCTCAGATGTCGAGTGCCCCTGAGTTCAATCCTCAGTACTGATAAATAAATAAATAGATTGAGTAGTCAAAGAGGCAACATGGTGGTCTCCTGGAATAAAAATTGGAGTGCCTAGAAGCAGATTATAAAGGTGGTTGCTCTTCAGAACATCTTTCATCACCATCTAATCATAACACTAATAGCTTTAAAATGGGTGATATCAAAGAGAACTTTATTGAAACATTTATTTCCAGGTCAAAATGGAGCTTTATCTGGTATTTGTCATAAATCTACATTTTCTTCTCTTCCAGACAACTCTAATTGCAAAATAGAGCTCGCTTTGACATCTGATGGCAGAACAATAGTATGCTACCACCCTTCTGTGGATATCCCATATGAACACACACAGCCTACCCCTCTACTAGATCCTGTGCACAATGATGGAGAAACACATGATCAAGTGCTGAAAACCACATTAGAAGAAAAAGCTGAACACCTTGAGCAAGGATTCATGATAGAAAAACTTAGAAAAATGTTCTTTATTACTAAGCATCGTTGGTATCCTCAGGGACAGTCTTACAGATATTATAAAAATCTGAATTCTCCAAAAGACAGATGATATTGAGACTCTTGGAAAAAACAAAGAAAAATGTCATCCAGTGTCTCATTCGCCATTTGAGAAAATGAAATCTGGTGTATTTACTGTTATATAGTAAAATAATAATTAAAAAAAATCTTTTCATGTTAGAATATGTATTTATTAATCCTGGACTTGACATTTTTATTTAGAAAAACTATTTCATCTTATTCCTTTTGAGATATTAAAGGCTACCACTTATTTAAAAAAAAATTAAGAAGTCAAGCTAAAGGAAGCTGTAGATGTCACAGTTTCCACAAGCAGACATCTTGAAAACAGGTCTTGAGAAAAATGGATTTGCCTTTCTTGTACCACAATTCTCAAGTTTTGGGGGAACAGTTTTAAGTAATAACTGGTACTTTTGAAGCTGGCTGGATTTCTGAATAACCAGCAGAAAAAGAGAGTGTCATCAAACCATATTAGCTTTAACCTTGTCCAGTCCTTCCAGCTGCCATGTGGACTTTGCCAGGCTTGATTAGTAAGAGCATGGTATAGTTCTATTTCTAGCTTCCAAACCACTTCTAGCCAGTTCTTTCTTTAATAAGGAGCCGGTGGAATGTCAGTTCTAAAGTGATCAAGAAAAGAATGTGAAGCTGTGAACTGTTGCAGACAAAAAATAGATCTGATATCAAGAGGGCTGCCATCTGAGCCGATGGCTCATCTTCCACTCCACATGAAGACTCTACACTCCTAATGAACAAACCGGACAGAACTAAGACTAGGGAAATGCAGCCTACAATCTGGTTTTGCCACAAACTTGTAGATCCCCCTGCTCTGAGTCTGTTTCCTCACTTGTAAAACGAGGGCTGAGGCTTGATTTCTGGGAAGAAAGACTTCTGTTCACGTAGACTTTAGCTGGAAACTCAATTTGGGGCGTTCCTCTCAGTACCCTCGTTATCTCTGGATTTTTCTTGCTTCTACAACAGCTTCTCCATGAGCACCTGACCTACCTGTTGCCTCGTCATGCGTGACACAAAGCCACTTTCAATTCCATAAGCCAAAGGTAGAACGCGGGCAGAACATGCTAGAACTTAGAGTCTCTTTTCCCCTTCATTAGCTCAGTGGAAGGCAGGCTTCTATCTAGTTACATACACATACACACACACACACACACTGGGGATTGAACTCAGGGGCGCTAGACCATGGTGTCACACCAAAGTTCTTTTTGTTGTATTTTAAGATAGGGTCTGGCTAAGTTGCTGAGGCTGGCCTTCAACTTGTGATCCTCCTACCTCAGCCTCCAGGGCAGCTGGATTACATATGTGCGCTGTTGCACCCACTCCCTAAGCAGCTCTTGAAGCTACTCTCAGCACCACCAGTGTTACATATCTCTAGAATCAACCCCTTTATAGATCCCAGCTACCACCAACTCTGACTTCCTTCCTAATCTCATCTTTTCTTGCTGGGGTCAGAGAGGTCTTTGAAACAAATGACCTGATTTCAACACTTTCTGCCCATCACAATGGTTCCCACTCTTCCAAGGCTAGGCAAGAAAACATAAAGACTTCATTTTGTCCTATTGGGCTGATAAGACCCTGAGTGGTAACCCCTGCCCACCTCCACACACATCTCCTCTGTCCTCCAGCTCCAATGACCTCCTATGGGTTCCCTAACAGACTTAGCTCCTTTCCACCAGAGGGCCCACGAATATTCTGTTCCTCTATTTGGAATGGCACCAGCCCGGGCTATTGCTCTGTTTGGAATGGCACCAGCCCCTGCCACCACATGCTCACCCTTCAGTTCTCAGCTTAAGGGTGCACATATCACTTTCTCAGGAAAGTATTTCCTGACGTGTCTGAATGTAGGGCGGCTTCCTCTGCTGTACACTTTGGAAAAAAAATTCTTTTTTAGTGCCCTTAGCTCAGATTGTAATAAGACCCTCCTTAGTGTGGTGATTCATCATTTCCAAATCCCACTGCATACACTGAGTGAAGACAAGAGAGTCTGATTTGGCTTTCAACCATATTCCTGGTGCCTATCTGAATATTTGACCCATAGTGGTTATTAGGGCATCTTTTTAGATAAAACTCCTATAACTTCTAAAACTTTCCACTGAGAACCCACTAAAGTGCTGGGCACAGTGGCACACACCTGTAATCCCAGTGGCTCAGGAGGTTGAGGCAGGAAAATCAAGAGTTCAAAGCCAGCCTTAGTAACTTAGCAAGGCCCTAAGCAACTCTGAGATCCTGTGTCTAAAATAAAATATAAAAAAGGCTGGAGATGTTGCTCAGTGGTTAAGTGCCCTGGGTTCAACCCCCAGTACTGGAAAAAAAAGAACCACTAAAGAAAACTAAAAATTCATATAGACAAAATTCAACAATTGACTACTTCTCCAATCTCATTTTTAAGTCTTCTTCTGCCTGACTGAGTTTCTTGAAATTCTTCCCTGGTTTTCTTGGCTTTTGGCCTTTATTACCACTACCATCTCTACCACCACCACCACCACCACTACCACCACAATCATTGCTATTACCATCACCTTCACTGCCAGGAGAAAAAGTTATTGGTCGAGAATGGAGAGATTTATATCCAGGCCCAATGGGTTCCCATGTCTGGCATTTGGCCTTTTACTTCCAGCCTTGCTGCTGAATCCCTCTCACAGGGATATCCACTTGTTCCATTTTAAGCCCCACCTACATACTCTTAGAGAAAGGACATTAGAGAAAATCCCTTTAAAAACAGAAGCAATACAAGGGTGGCCCCATTCCATCCCTCTCATTTAGTAAAGTATTAAAGATTCTTCTCTTTCATGTATTTTCAGAGAACACAGTGAGGCGCAAATGAGGGATGAAGAAATTTGAGAAAAATGAAAGAAGTAATAAAAAACATCAATCTAACTAAACAACATGACTAGAAAAAGCCAAAAGAATAAACCAAAAATTATTTTAAAATTAAAAAAAGAAGCCCAGATTTACTGAATATCAAAACTATAAAACCCAAGGCATTGAAATGGAACCTCCTATATTCTGAGATTTCAGACAAAAGAAATGTGTGGGACTCACAGGATTGCCAACCACCTTTTTTCTGCTTAGTAAAGACACTGAAAAATTAAACTAAATTTTTAAAAACTCTGAATTCTTTTAGGGAGGAAGGTAGAATTCAGTTTTATTTGTGTGTGTGTGTGTGTGTATTATCTATCCATCTACGTAAGCACTTCTTATTTTAAAAACCTGTAAAATCTTAAAAACGAAACCATAGGGCTGGGGATATAGCTCAGTTGGTAGAGTGCTTGCCTTGCATGCACAAGGCCCTGGGTTCAATCCCCAGCACCACCAAAAAAAAAAAAAAAAAACGAAACCATAATTATCATCTACAACCCATCTAACAACAATAAAATGCCAAAATCCTAAAAGGTAAGAAGCTTATGTAGCCTCAAAATCAAGATTAGTTCCCTCCCTGAATAAATCTGGCTTGTATCATCTTTCTTTCCCTCATTTCATCATGGACCAGCATTTGGGTCTTTCCCCATGAAATAATCCCTCCATGATACCCTCTGGACCCTGCACAGAGTGCCAGGGCAGCTACCTCACCAACAACCTATTCTAAAAGTAGCAGAAGATGAGAAAAATATACAAAAATCAATATCGTTCCTACAAATACATAATAAACAGTCTGAAAATCTAATGAAACAAAGAGAGTTCATTCACAATGCAACAAAAGTATCACACACTCGGGAAATATATCTGAGATATAGTCACCTACCAAGTTATACCTGATACATTAAAATTACATAAAGAAAAAATAAATCCTTAATGGAAGAAATAGAGACAGGAATAAATGAAGAGACCATACTTCTGGCTTAACACTAACTGCAGAAAAGACAGAAATATTTCCCAATTTAATTTACAGATTGAATGCAATTCCAGACAAAAAAATAATAATAAGCACCAACACCATTATAGAACTGGATAAAAATGGTTCTTAAAATTCATATAGAAAATCAAATGGGCCACACTCTGAGATAACATGCAATAAGAGGGTCCCTGCGGAGTTTAAAATACAGTATACACTGGGTGCGGTGGCCACACCTGTCATCGCAGTAACTCAGGTGGCTGAGGCAGGAGGATAGCAAGTTACAGATCAGCCTCAGCAACAAAAAATAAAAAAAAATTATAAGGGCTGCGGTGTGCTTAGTGGTAAAGCACCCCTATGCTCAACCCCCAGTACCATCCCCCAACACACACACACACACACACACACACACACACACACGTGATCAGTAAGCCTGTAAACCAACTGCAGTAAAACACTGGGAAAGACATACAACTTCACAAACAGAGTAGGAATAAACCTACTTTTTTTTTTTTTATTGTGAGCTGTCACAATAAAAAAAAAAAAATACAAACCTAAAAGATGCCAAGGACAGAGAGATATCTTTTAAAACCCTTTCATCTCCATTGTAGACCAAAAGAGCTATGTTTTATTTTTTAAATTATTTTTTAAAATAATTTAGAAACATCAGAAATTTTCAAAGGGACAAGATAAACAGTGTGGAAACAAAAAAAGAAGAAAAAACTTTTTGAATCCATCCCAAGCCCTTCATTCCTAGGGTAGTTAAAATCTAAAGCATACCTTGGTAGTTAGATAAATTCATATTGCTGTCTATGAGTGTGAGTGGATGTGGGAGGGAGGCTGTGGCAGACGCATCTTCTGCCCAGCTCTTTCACCAAGGCCCTGCATCACCTCTGCCCGGCATCCAGAAGCACCACCTGGACTTCACACAAGGCTAGTGGCCTCCTAAATAAAGATGACTGCTCATGTGGCTCAAACCCAACTGGACCTCTACAGTTCAGAAATGAACAGTCTTCTCTTGCTCTTCCTCTGTCCATCCCTCCCCTCAAGGGTCAAGAGGGAATTGAGGGTAGTTTTATGAGCAAACTTCTAGACCAACAAAAGGCTTGCAATTTATGATTTTTAGACTAGGGGTGGGAGAGCCCAGAAGACATTGCCAACCTACAATGCATTCTCATTTCTACTTCTGGAAGACCTGTGCTTCAATTCTCCAGGTTTCATCATGTGCAACGATGCCAGTCATGGGCCCTGTTGGGCATCACATCATCTTAGCAATGGAGATTATCTTGTCTATCATCTGGCCCTACACCTCAGGATTCTTAGGCACACAGCAAGAAAAGAAAAAGAAAAACAATGGAGTGGAACCAAGTGTCCACCTCAAGAATGCAGAGGGCAGGCCAGCTAGAATGTACCCTGCTGTGGACCTGATCTGATTATAATAAACACATCCCAAACAATGCCCCACATATTGGCAGTATTCTAAGACTTAAGGAAGCCATACACCCTAACACCTGTTTGGAGCAGGACCGGATGTTCAGCACACTGCCTTTGGAAAAACAAAGCCAAGTGAAAATAATAAACAAATACCTTAGAATCCTCTTTAACTCAAAGTAAAGCTACAGTGAAAGAGGCCGCTTCCCTGGTTATGGGGATGGACTGATTACAGGGCCCAGATTCATCTGCCTGAAGATAATTGCCTCAATTCTCCACTCCACTCTGCACATACAGAAACACTCCCAATCTAGCAGAGCCTCAGCGACTAGACATGTAAAATTGGCCTAATCACAGTCTGAAGAGCTCAAGCTGAAAGGATTCTCTGAGCGTGCGCCTGAACCATGACACCACTGAGGATTTCTTCTCTCTGGGCTCGAGCTCCCTAGCTCCCTCCCCCAGGGCTGAAGAGTGAGTCAGATCCTCAGCAGATGAGATGAAAACAACTTGGAGGCTCTCTGTTCATCCTGGTGGGGGTGGGGGTAGTGAAATGTCCAGGAGGGTGGGACAGATGATAAAACACACATCAAGGACATTCCTGATTGTTGGGTGGCCCTTTGCAATCAGTGGCCCAAGAGCTCCAAGCAGAAGATACTATACAGGGTAAAGGTAGACATCTGAGGCCCAAATCACCAAAGCTGGACTCATCTTTGGACAGGGTTGTCTCAGCCAACCATAGGAAAGAACCAGACAAGCTAAGTCTAAGTCCAGTCTCAGGAGGCAGAATCTAGTCCCAATTCCTATAGAACAAAGCAAGTGGTCAGTCTAGAGGCTGAACCAGCTGCCACACAAAAGCTGAGCTCTAGGGTCAAAAGTGAGGAGCTTCTAGACACTTCTAGAAACTGCCCCTCCCCTAACACAGAGAGGGAAGGAGACAGGTGTGACATCAGTGGGATAACCTGATAGAGCATAAAGTGAAAGGACAGGAAAGGGCACTCCTGAGAAGATACCCCTAATGATCTGCATGCAGGACTGGAGCTCTGCTGATCCTGTCTTCCTTTCTAAAGGACAGTACAAACACAGCATTGTAATCCCAACAATGGCCTGGACAGAGCCCAGCCATAGCAGAAAGATGATTATTTCCCCCTATTGTTTGCTTTTAGCTCTAGGCAGCATCCCCCCTAAATCATGAACTCAAACTAGAGGTTTTCACCATTTCTACTGGTGAAAGTCAACTGAGATCAGTACAATCCAAATAACGCAAAACAGCACCCTGGAGAGAAGAGCCAAATGTACTGTATTGTACCCAGTCCTCCTAGGGAACAAGCAGGGGCGGCCCATGCCAAAGCCTCAGTGGGTTGAGCCTTTCTGGCTGATTGCCACAGCGAGGGGTGGGGAGTACTTCAAAGTCCCTGAATTCATTTCTATCCAAAGGAAAGTTTGAAAAGCTCTCCATCTCCAAAAATAGTCTTTTCCAATGATTGTCCAAAAAAACATGTTCAAGAGCGATTATACCCACTCGCCAGGCAGAGCAATTCTTTATCTTGAGTCTTGTCTTGGAAAATGTTTTGGTGTCCACAGGACCTATGACAATAGCCTGCAAGCCTTCTAAAATCTTATGCAATTCATCTCTGTCTCTCAGAGCGACCAACACGTGGCTTTGCACATGGTAGATACATGCGAACAGGTGGACTGAAAGCAGTTCTTCTCATGGGCTTTTAAAAAACTAAAATAAAACAAAAAGAAAATCTCAAAGTCTCCAACCTGGTTTTAAAACAAAACAAAACAAAAAATCACCTCTTTCAGAAAACCACCAGATGAACTGTACCTCTGATCCCAATCACTGCTACTCAGCTTCCCTCCCCCATGTATCTCTCTGGTGTGAAATTTATTATTCTGCACCTGTTGGCAGTCTGTTCTTAATATTCAGGGGCATTTCACAGTGATATGCGTGTTGCTGGATGGCAGGAATTGCTCATCCTCAATTACTTCCATCTCCCCACAATGCCAGGAATAGTGTCTTGGTCATGGAAGTGACTCAATCATGATTGCTAAATAGCCAATTTCATTTGTAATTTCCGAGACAGCTCCAGGAGGGGAGGCAAAGAGGACCCATGTAATTAATAGATGGACTCGACCAACATTTTTGTTCCAACAAGTAAGTATGGAGCAGAAAGTCTCAGCGCCCTGCAGAACCCCACCACAGGCTGTGGGTACATCCACATCCACCTGTGTGCAGGTATCTTGAACTGCCCCCAAACATTCCTTTCTGTCACTGAGCTACCAGCACTTTCAAATGCTTCTAAAACAAACAAGAGTTAAAGACTATCCTTTGGTAGAGCCCTGCCCCACTCCATAGCCCCAAATGCTTGCATGGAATCAGATCTGAGATGAATATGACAATGATAAGCTTCAGACAACCGGCTCAGGAGCCCTGTGGAAAGCATCTCCAACATGTGGTCATTTGTCCTTTTGACTCAACACTGCTTCTGACAAGGAACCAGCAACCCCTGACAGCCCATTCCACTTCAGTGTCCTGCCTGTTAAAATATTCTTCCTTGGGTTAAGCTAAACTAAAAACTATTTGTAAATGCCACCCATCGGTTCTAATTTTGCCCTCTGGAGCCACATAAAGTAATTCTTAAAGCTTCTTCCACACAACAATCTTTAACGGGCTGAAGACAATATTCTTCACAATTCATCCAAATAAAAACCTTATTGTATGATACTGTAATGAACTGGAAATTGCGTTTTCCTGTCCAACTGGTTTAGGAGACTCCCCCTGGCAGAGCCCCGAAGGTAATACACGACCACACTTTATTTACCGAAAGACAGAGAGAGCCCCTTGTTCCTTAGCCTGGTAACAGCCAAAGTCGTTCATCACCCACTTGGTCCTTTTTGAAATTCACTCTGCAGCAAGCACTTTTTAAAGTCATGCACGTAATGCATTTTAAAGAGCATTTTCTGCACAGATCCATTTGCTCGACCTCGGCACTAAGTGCAAGATGGAACAGTATTTTAGCGCAGTCCCCTGTTCTTCCTGGAGTCTGTGTTGAATGCACACCAAAACATATTTGTAGCTATACATGACTGGGGATGGAAAATGCAGTGTTTTGTTAAATGTTCCTTTGCTGATTAAAATGCATCTTGCAAAGAAAGTGCATTGCTAATGCAGAGACTTGTCCAAAAATATGTATTATATAATTCATATTTTTTTAATAATGCAGGTGATCTCTGTGTATCTATATTAGTGAGTCGGCTCTGGTCTATCATCTCCTAATAGGCATAAAGCACTGCATCTAAAGAATGAAGGACTACCCATGCACATGAACACATCCTAACCTGCCTCACTGCTGACAGCTGGCATTAGCTGCCATTGAAAGGGCTTTTATTGCACCCAAATGTTTCTGATTTTTTTTCCCTCAACATGCCCTGAAATCAGCTTGACCAATGTCTTTATGTTTTGTACTCTGTCAGTGAAGCTATGCTAACTGAAAGAAAGTGGTAGGTCAACATGAGCAGACCCTTTAGAAACATCCCCCATTAGTCGGGGATGCAAGGTGGGGTATCAGGATTTGAAATATACAGCTCCAAATGCCCCTGGTCTAGTGTCACATAATAATACCCACATGATTAGAACCATGCTGGCATGTGTAGTAATAAAACCCTCCAGAGTTTCTCTGCAGAGTGTTTGAGTGGGGCACAACTGGAATCCGGATGACGGTCCTTTTATGGTGTTTGCCAAATCAATGGCACTTTATTAGACCAATCAGTATTTTAATGCTACAAACTGACATCTAGAACAAGAGGTGCAATATAGATGCAGCCACGATGCAGAAACGAAAAACAACCATCAAAAGCAGTGGCTAGAATCTCACTAAGGTCTTAGCTCTGCCTCTGGCTGCTTTAATACAAGCCTGGCGTGGAGGGTGTGAGGGCAATCCCTCACATCCCATGGTACAGGTGAGTATTCAGTCCTGGAAAGGAGCACCAGGAGGGAATGCCTGGTGGACCAGCTCAAAAGGGAAGCAGAAGATGCTGAGAGGCAGGGCTTCCTCCTCCAGTTGTCCCACATTGACTCAAGGAGAAAAAAGCCTAGCCCGTGACACATGTTCCAAGTGAAGCACCCTTGTTGACATATCATGGATTCCAGGAAGATGGTCTTGCTCTGAGATTTATCTCCTTTGGCCTTGTCATCATGGCAAAGGAGCACTCTGTATTTAACAGGAAGGGCAAGGCTGAAGACACACGTACTCCAAAAGAAGCAGTGACATTATAGATGGAACTCAAAGAATTCCCCACCACAGGGATGTCCTCCTGTCCCTGTGGAGCTCATTTGATTTTCCAGGGCTGGGAAAGTGGGACTAGCTTACTCCAACTCTTCAGCCTTCAGAGTTCAACACCATGATTGGTGGGCCTGGATGCCCCCTTGCCCTAATACTCTGATTGATCTGTTTTTTTTTTTTTTCCCCCTTTCATGTAGAATTCAAGCTGAATTAAACAATGATGGAGGGAGGTGGTAAGAAGGAATTCTTTTAAAAAAAAGTATTTTTTTAGTTTTAAGTGGACACATTATTTTGTTTTTATGTGGTGGTGCTAAGGATTGAACCCAGTGCCTCACACATGCTAGGCAGGCACTCTACCACTGAGCCACAACCCCAGCCCTGGTAAGAAGGGATTCTGAATGATTTATTAATATTCTGATTAATAGCATATCAATCCTCAATATCCTCTCTTTAATACAAGACTTTTGTTATTTGCTACTCTGCCTTTGGCACCTACAAGAGCTTGACATGTTCTGAGCACTCAATGAGTATTTGTTGAATGAATTCTAAGGGGTATCCAGTGAGGATTCTGATATCTGATAGCTCCCTGAAGAGGACCTCAGGGACAAAGAACTGGTTGTATAGACTGACCAAGAGTGCAGGAAAGCCTTCCCTCATTCAGTGATCCAGAACACCTTCCCTGGACAGCTCACCAGGGGCCAACCATGGGTCTACAGACTGCGGCAGTGGGTGGGTGGAGTGGGGGAAGCTTTCTTAAGGAAGAGATTCATTTGTCCATGAAGTAACTAGCCATTTCAGACTGCACAGAGTGTACATTTTCTGGAAGCTTCTCTAATTATAGTCACTATAACAGATCTGCCAAAGGTGGTTTCATGATTAATGACTGCCTGAGGTTACCATCCTCAAACTATTAAGCCCTTGGAAAATGCCTGGGGCTGGATCATTAATACTCACGTATGGCCCCTCATTCCTGGCCCCCCAACCGCCCCGAAATTTGCACTTTTGCGGTCTGGTTTTTAGCTGCTCAAAGGTTATGCTCACTTCATTGAGAAGGTGGGGAGAGGGGCTGACCCCAAGAAGAATCCAGACCCAGCTACCCAAGTCCTCCAACCTGTGGCTAGCTCGCCTGCTTGGTGGTTCAAGGGTTGGTACTCATCAGGCCCCCCGCCCATTGCTTTGCCCAAATCCTTTCAAACAAGGTTCCCTCCTGCCACCTGCCGGCCCACTAGGGTCTGCGCCACCAGCTCCGCGCCACAGAGCAGCTCGCGGGGAGGCGGCCCCCACCTCTCTACTGCACATGCCCGGCAGAACTCCGGGCGCGCAACTTCGCAGATCCTCACCGCCCCATCTCTCCTCGCCTCAGTCTCCTCTTTCCTCTCCCAGGCGAGAGGACCAGCGGAGGCACCTCTCCCGGGTCTTAGACTGCAGTCTTAGACTTAGCGAGAGGAGCCTGGGAGGAGACGGACCTTTTTCTTCCCCTTTCCCATTCTTTCTTTTGGCTTGGAGAGGCAAGCAGAGGCGCGGAGCTTTAGAAAGTTCTTAAGTGGTCAGGAAGGTAGGTGCTTCGGTTTTTCTCCTCACACCCGAGGTAGAAGTGGGACCTCCGGACCCAGCTTCTCACCTCGGAAGGTGCACTTTTTTCGGCTGCAGCAGCCAATGCGCATCGGAGCCGCTCTCTGCAGAGCCAGAGGGCGCGTTGGTTTCTCGTTGTGCGCCTAAGAGGATGGATCGGAGGTCCCGGGCTCAGCAGTGGCGCCGAGCTCGCCATAATTACAACGACCTGTGCCCGCCCATAGGCCGCCGGGCAGCCACCGCTCTCCTCTGGCTCTCCTGCTCCATCGCGCTCCTCCGCGCCCTTGCCACCTCCAACGCCCGCGCCCAGCAGCGCGCGGCCGCCCAACAGCGCCGGAGCTTCCTTAACGCCCACCATCGCTCCAGCGCCCAGGTATACCCCGATTCCCCCGAATCGGAATCTGACCACGAGCACGAGGAGGCAGAGCTTGAGCTGTCTCTCCCCGAGTGCCTAGAGTACGAGGAAGAGTTCTACGAAACCGAGACCGAGACCGAGTCCGAAATCGAGTCTGAGACCGACTTCGAGACCGAGCCTGAGACCGCCCCCGCCTCTGAGCCCGAGACCGAGCCGGAAGACGAGCGCGGCCCCGCAGTGCCCAAGGGCTCCACCTTCAACCAATCTCTCACCCAGCGTCTGCAGGCTCTGAAGTTGCAAAGCTCCGACGCCTCCCCAAGTCTCGCACAGCCCACCACTGAGGAGTCGGAGAGCCCCAGCGAGGGGGAGGAGCCCGAGCCTGAGGACAAGGATACGAGGTACCCCGAAGAGTCTGAAGAACCCAAGGAGAAGCAGCAGCAGCGCCGCTGCAAGCCAAGAAAGCCCACCCGCCGCGACAGGTCCCCGGAGTCCCCTTCCAGAAGGGGACCCATCCCCATCCGGCGTCACTAATGGAGGACGTCGTCCAGATTCTCCTTGTTTTCATGGATTCAGGTTAGTTGCACAAGGCTAAACTGGGGAACCTGAGGGCAGTGTGGGTGCTGCGGGGAGGAAGGGAGAGAGAAGGAAAAGCCAGCTTAGGGGCAAGGTGGGAAGAGAGCAGGCTAGTACCAGAACGGAGGGTCAGGGTGAGGAGACAAGTGCTCCCAGATCTTCCCAATGTGCTGGGACCGCCCTGGTGGTCTAAGGCTTGTTTGACAGCGGGGAACTCCTTGCGCCTCGCTGGAGACAACCTGAGGTCTCCGAGGGTGCCGAACGGGTGACTGAATACTGAGCGCACCCCAGGTTTCAAGCTGCGCACCGAAAGGACAGTGGTAAGTAACTTGTTTTAAGCGTTTTTTTCCCTTCTAGAAAGATTAGTGTCAAACAAGTTGGCTTTGGCGGGCGCCCGAAATGTGGTTCGGAGGTGCGCGCGCCAACTTTCCGGATTCAGGAGCTGCCGCGCAGTAGCGACACTGTTGCAATATGAGAAAAGTAACCAGAATGGGATTGGGCGAAAACTCCGGAGACTGCCGGCTCCAGAGGGAAGTCGCAGGCGCTCACCGCGCCTAACAGGCTCGGAGCCTGGAACCCAGGTCCCAGGGCTGCCAATTTGGAGCCCTGGGACCTCGGCGCCTGTGTCCCCCCTTCTGCGGTGCACCAGTCTTGGACACCACCGCCTGCCTTCAAGCGCTAGCGGGACCGGAGATCTTGGAAAAGAGCGTGCGCACCTGCTGTGCGCCCCAGAGTCAATTTCTCCGCTGACCGCACCTTCCGGCGAGTACTGGTACTTGGAGGGCAGGCAGTGGAGATGCAGGGGTCTTTGGGGGTGTTCCTATGGGCTCCCAGGGTAGGTAGCGCCGGCTTGGTCACGTCGGGGTATCTCCAATCTTTTGGCTCAGCTGGAAGACGGCGGTGCTGGGCACAGCTTGGCTGGAGAGGTCCTAGGCTCTTTGCGCATGGCCCTAGAAGCGGGAGAGAAGGGCTGAGATCCGCGAGGTGGTCGCGAGCCGGAAGGTAAAGCGGAAAAAGGAACAGGCTGGAGTGGGGGGGGGGTCGCGTCTATCTTCATCGTACAATGCGTCCCCAAAGAGCGTGGTCCTAGCCAAGTTGGGGAAAGGTATTGGATCGGCACGCCAGTCCTTGGGCGTTGAGAGGGGCAGGGGCTGGCGGCTTCGGCAGCCTTTGGGGAGGAGAGGCGGCGCGCTCCGGCCATTTTTGATCGGGTAGAGCTAAGTTTGGAATTTGTAACCTGGGGGAAATTACCCCGGTGATCGCCGCGGCAATCTGGCAACACACCTTGGTATGCCTTTCTCTCCTGTCGGGGTGTGTTTGTGGGTGGGGGGATTAATAAGTGACACGTATTTATAAAATTTCACCTGATTTGGAGACTGATTTTTTTTTCTTTCTTTCTTTTTTTTTTTTTGGCGTGCGCGCGTGCGTCTGCTCTTGCACGGGCTTGAGTGATTCTAATAGGAATCATTTGCGGGGAAATAAAGCGTTTTGATGGCTTGTGAAATGTAAGAAAAGGGATACTGCTAGAAGGAAAACTCTTTTTAAGTGGTTTTCCTTCCAGAACCTCTGCCCTGGGAAGGCATCGCAGCCCCAGAATTTGGTTATGCAGGGCTGACTAATGACGCCAGATCGGGAAGGCAGTTTGTTTGCAAGGATTTACTTTGGCAGTATGTTGATATCAGAAGTCTGAGGGATTCCGAGTACCCGCAGAAGGGCCATGGTGCCCTGCTTTTTTGTCTTGAAAATATGAAATTGCCTAGGATAAATTGAACTCTCCCTAAGTTGAAATTTTTTATTTAACATAAACAATTATGATGATATTTATGTGCTTTTCATCTGATAATGACTTAGTAGCCTGAATTCGCCAAACAAAGGGCTCTAGTTAACAGGCAAGAGAAGCCAGGAGTTCTGTTCGGCTTTGCCTCCTTTCTAAGGTGGGAGCTATGTTCACAGTTTGGGTAGTCTAGGGTGACATGTTTCTCTGCAGAGGTAGTTTTTTCATTCGCTAAATTAGCATGTTGCCTGTTTGTGGAATGAATTAGTTTTCAAAAGGTCTTTGGTGCCTAGCTCATGCTTTACATAAGTCTTGTTCTGATTTAAAAAGAAAGGGGGGAGGGTGGGCAGGGATGCTGGCTTCCTTAACTCTAAGCAATGCACCAGGTTCATACATGGGTGGCCGGTCCCCAATTTAGGATTGCATCTTTCAGACAATATTTTTCATAAGCTATCCAAGTCAAAGTAGAAGATCCATGAATTACTACCCAATTGTGAAAATCTGTTAACCACCGCAAACATCCCCCCTCAGTCCCCTCCCCCACCCTTCTTCTCTTCCACTGCCTTTTCAGGGTAAAAAAGCCATTTGGACCAAACAAAGCAACCAAGAAGTATACCAACCTGGGGGGTGGAAGCCCACACAACCCACTATAGGAAGAGGCTTTTGCTAAACACACACTCGAAGCCCACTTTTGTCACTAGGATTCCTTTTCCAGAGACATTTCTAGCAAGTTCTCCAAACATTCCCAACTCACTAGTCTCCCAGCTGGCCCTTTGTCTCACCCTGGTAAGTGCAGGTTAGCATTTGAATGGACCCTTCCACACAGGTAGGGTCTGCTGGGTGAGGACAGGCTCTCAAAAGAGAACTTCTAGTTGACCAGATGCCAAGTGCCGCCCCAAATATTTCTAATGGAGAGAGAGGGAAGGGGAACACGGACAGAATAAAGCTAGTTAAATATGATGGTACATCCCAACATTCAGGATTTTTTTCCTTTATTACATTAATCATTTGCTTAATGGAAATTCTGCTTGGAGGGGGGAAGGTGCTCTTCTAATTGAATTCGTTTGCAATGGAAATTTATGTAGCAATGTTCAAATGTGTTGTGTCAAAACCTGATAATGTAAGTTTACATCTAAAAGTTTGTAAACAAAACTATTAATCTATGTTTATCAGAATTGATAATTTTAAAGTTTGGCATTAAGTTCTAAGATGATGTTTCTTTAATGCACTGGAGCTTTTTTCCCTTGGAACTGCTCACAGCTCTTCAGCTGTCAGCCTTCATTGTTAGCAGCTGTGAGAGAAGGGTTAACAAGGAAGAAAGCTGAAACTTGGTAAGAATGAATTTAAAAAAAAAAAACAACTGCATGAGTTTTTCTTAATTTATCTGTATTACCGCTGCTCTTCAATAAGAGGGAAGCCATTAAGAGGAAACTGAGCAGAAATCACGGTGTGGGGAAAGCATCTTAACAGGAAGGTGACCTATCACAAAAAACAAATCACTAAAATCAAATTAGCTTCCAGAGGCCAATGATGTCATATGCCAGCAAGTACTGCCCTCCTCTAAAATACTGCCCAGCAACGGGGAGGAGATGCTCAAATTACATCTTTAATCCCCATGTTCCAGAATGAGAGATGGAATTTCTTGTCCTGCTGTGGGGTTTTGACACTAATGACTCTATTTCCTAAATCTTGAATCCCCAAACCTAGTCAGTGGGATCTAAACAAAAAGCAAAAGGTGCTGGGCTAGCCCAGGCTGCTTTAGTCCTGGTCCTGCCCAGTGGCTTAGGTCGTACCCAGCACCCCTCTGCCTCAGTTTCTTCTAAAATAAACTACTTAAATGAAATGTTCCTTTATCCCTTTCAGATCCAAATGTGTACAGGTTGATAGAAGCCTAGATTGTTCAATTTGATTCCATCAGTGATTTTAGCACTAATGGAGCCCAGAATTTCAAAAGTTGATCAAACAGAAAGCACCAGCTGTGAAGAAATCTTTTTTTGGGGTAGGGGGTGGGGGGAGTATGTGCCTGATCTAATCAGTTTTATCAAATCTGCTTTTCAACTAGTGGCAAAAATATTTTAAAGGAGCAGGGAAAAGAATGCAAAATTCTACTGTGTACAATACCTAAACTGAGAAAAAACTGGCCATCCTACTGAGCAGCCTTTGTGTGTGTGTGTGTGTGTGTGTGTGTACACGTGCACATGCCCCTTCTCTCCTGGACCTTAGTCTGGAAACAGGCTTTGCAAAGCAGGCAGAAGAATGCAAGCACTGTGTAGGTGCCGTAGCAGGACAGGGACACCTGGAAAGGTGGCATGCTGCGGGAACACAAGTGTCTACAGCCTTGAAGATATTATTTGGTAATAGTTTAAGTGTCCTGATTAGGCTTGACCTGGAAAATGGCGTAAACACAACCTTTTCCCTCCCAGGTATTTTCTCAACTACTTTTTTTTCCAAGTTGTCCCCTTACCATAAAATTTTAATATCACAGATACACTATGTTCCTGTTTATGTACCGTGGGATCTGGCAATAGCTAAGCCTTTTTTTCTTTTTCTTTCTTTCTTTTTTTTTTTTTTTTTTTTGCGTGCACATTATACACACACACAAGCCAAATCTGGCTCCATTGCAAGTGCATGGGATAAACAAAGCAAACATCTCCCCCACTTACAAAATTTGATGAATTTTCCCCAGTATTTGTTTTCTTTAAAAAAAAAAAATCAAAGTTTTGTTTTCAGAAGCCCCCTGATGCACTGGGCCAAGGGTAGTGCCCGTTAATTCACATGGCAGGAAGGCCAGAGTAAAAGTCTAGTGACTTAGTTCCTTCAAGGCCAAGAGTCTGCACTGCAGAGCCACTGTCACCTGTTGACACTGCTCAGCCAGCAGAGGCAGGACACCCAAGAGGAGCTGGCGCCATGGCACCCTCCGTCTGCAGACTATTCTGGGTGAACTGAGAGGCTGCCTTCCAGCTTCAAGTGTGGGCAAGGTCTGGGTGTTTATTCTATGGGCCTATTTTAGGGTGAGTGTGTTACAAATTAGCCAGGGACACAGCTATCAGAGAGGCAAGGGTAAACTCAGGCTGTGGACAGAGGGTAGGTAGTGGCAGTAATGTGGGGACACATTTGAAGAAGACAGAGGAAAAGGTTTGGGGGATCACAGAGAGAAAAAGCGGGAAGGATGTGGGCAGAACGAGTACATTTAGAAATGGGGTAGGGGGCAAAGCCAGTACATTTTAAGGCTATAAAAAGTTGTATGAAAGAATAAAGAGAGACTTGGGGAGATAAAGGTTTGGGCACTTTCAAATATGGCAGGCTTCAAATACCTGGTGGCAAGGGGATCAGACAAGGTGCAGCCAGGCATAGATGGGTTCAACATTAGGAAGAACATTTTTAATAGCCAAAGACATTAGAAAGCCATTAATGAGGATTTCAGATTAGCCATCCTTAAGTTCTGTCTCCTTTCAATGTCTTAAGATCTCACCTGGGTGGGGCACAGTTGTGCATGCTGCTAGGGAGGCTGAGGCAGGAGGATCACAAAGTCAAGGCAGGCCTCAGCAACTTAGCAAGGCCCTAAACAACTTAGGGAGACCCTGCATGAAAAATAAAAAAGAGCTGGGATGTGCATCAGTGGTGAGCACCCCTGGGTTCAGTCTCTGAAGATTGCATAGATGCAGGGAAGTTTTCATAAAAGTATCTTAAAGGTGACCAAACACAGACTTAAAATCTAGGAACCCTGTTTTATAATTCAAACCCTAAACCTTGGCTTTTGGGTCAGGAAGGGCTGGTTTTGAGGCCCCTACTCTCAAACTTGAAGGATGTAAGGGGCACATGCCCACAAGGCTGACAACCAACCTTGACAAGCACACTCCCCCCACCTCCCTACCCTAGGAGAGCGCTGGTTTCAGAGTGTCCTGGCTTATGTTGCTGTCCCAATTAGATTCATTAGAAAAATCTGTTTTGGGTAATTGAGGTTGTATGAGAAGGTGAAATATACCATTCCCCTTAAATCCAAATAGCATTTGGTGCCCAGAAGCCCCCAGGGTGCCTGGAATTTCCACCACAGATTACAGAAACTTTAAATAGAGCTTCCACTAAAGCCAAATTTATCTTCCAGGATTCCTCCCACCCCCCATGCCCACCCCCTACCTCTGCCCTTCCTCCTTTTGGTTGCCTTCCTGTGGTGCCAGTCATCTTTTCTGGAATGTCTATGTCTCCCCTCAAAACTCTGCTGCATCATCATCTGGTCTGGAGAAGCAATCCACACACAGTTCAGGTGACAAAAGAATATGTGTGGACCTTACTGCACAGGCACAGGTGGTCAGGTGACAGTAGCATGCCCAACTGAGGCAGAATTTGATGGCCCTTCTGTGAAGAGGGCCGCTAAGTCAGGGGGTCTGAATTTATGGTGGGGGTTTTTCATCCAGGCAGATGAAGTGTTTGCATAAATACTGTTTTCACTACCTTTATCATCAGCTGTGCATCTGCCCCAACCCAGTATCTGGCCTCATCCATTGGAGGCATCTTTCCTTTATTTGGCATTTGCCTCAAACAGCCTGGTCACGCAGCCCCTTCTGCAGACAGCAAGCAGTATGCTGCTGCTGCTGCCTCCGCCGGCCAAGGCTGGCAGAGATGCTGGGAAGGCAAGGGATAGCAGCAGCAGTCTTAATTGAACAGTAATTAATTGAACAGCTTCAAAGTCTTATTGCTACTCAGTTAGCACACAGAAAACCTTTGTCACTGGAAGACTGAGGAACTTAGTAGCTGCCTAAATTATCTTTCCGCCTCCTTTTTCTTATTTTAAAGAAGCCCAATGACAACTAATATGAGTGGGCTTCAGAGAAGGCTCTCTCCCCTCCTGCCCTGTTCCTCTCAAGGGACCCTTTTCTACTTGGCATGCTCTTTCTTGGCTATAGGAATGAACCAAAAAAGCTGACAGCTACTTAAAACTTAGATGTGCCTTGTACTTTTGGCAATGAATAGGAAGCCGAAAATATAAGTATGAACACAATTAATTGTTAATTATAATGTATATCACACACAGGCATGAACAGAGATTAAGTTTGGGAAGCCCAGGGTATTACAGAGGGCTAACAGGTGGTAATGGTGCCAGGACACACCTAGGAAAGCCAGACAGTGGGGAAACACCTTTTTCCATTTAGGGTTACTTATTACAAAAAGCCACTGATTTGCCACCCAAGCCTCCTGGACTGAAGATTTAACTTTCTTCAGAAATGCAGTTTAATGAGAACGTGAGTACCATTTTCCATTTCTTTATAATTCATCAAATATAGACAATCTACAGTTTCCAGAGACTGTCACCTGGACTTTGATAACAAACCAGTTCCTCCTCTAATCCACACACCATCTCATGCAGTCCTTCAATCTAGCGAGTTCCCCATTTGGACCAGGCCACAGCTCTTGTCCTTCATCCCTCCTCAGCCTTTTTTGGACACTAGCCTTCTTGACTTACTCTTCCTTAGCTGCATGAACCCATTAGCAGCCTTTACTTCCTCATTCCTATTAATATATCTCAAAAATTTATCTTTACCTGATGCAAATCCATTTGGAATTGGAAATATACATTTAAGGTCCTTTGGCTCTAAAAACAATGACCCCAGTAGGGTTGCCAGCAAGATCACCAATCCTAAGCAGAATCATCAGCCAGACAACTGGTCAAGGGGACCCCTAGTCAATCCACTTGCAGATCAGCCAGTTCTTACCATACCAGTTTCCTCAGGTCTCTTTAGCCAGGTCACCCAGCTGTCTTGACAGGTCCTCAAACATCTGCCCACACTTCTGGGGTCTCTCAAGTCCTACTACTGATATGCATTAAGATGCATTAAGTTTTTCAGCTCTCAGCCCCCACTTATCCAGTTAATCTGGGGTTTTCAAATTCTGAGAGTCTCTATAGAAAAATAAACAAGAGTTAAAAAAAAGGGGGGGGGGACTTTCAGGTTTAAATATTGAGATTTTTTCTTCCTGATACTAATCTATCTTAAAATTGAGTCTATGGGTTCTTTCTCAGCTTATAACAGTATTTTCAACCAGGGGTGATTTTGCACCCCAGAGGATATTTGGCAAAGTCTGGAGACATTTTTGGTTGCTACAACTAAGGGGATGCTACTGGCATCTAGTGGGTAGAGGCTAGGGATGCTGTTCAGCAAATTGCAATACACAGGACAGTCACCACAGCAGTTACCCACATCCAAATATCTGTCACCAGTGCAGAGGCTGAGAAATTACGAACTAGGTTTGCTCACTGGTTCTAAAACCCCTTCCCTTGGAGTGGTCCCACATCTCCATCTGAATCCTCCCTGCTTTCTCCTGGACTATCTCCCTTTTTCCTGTCCAATTCTCCAACTGTTCTATCACCAAATATATTTCTTCCCTGGAGAGTTTTCTCTGATCCAGTGATCTCAAATTCTAGGAAGATTGATTGCCAATCTGAGTTTATGGTTCTCCACCGTTCTTCTAAACTTCAGATCCTTTCTTCCAAATAATGGGTTGTTAAAAATCTCCACCAGACTGCCACATCCTTTTTCATCTCTGCCATGTCTGAAATCGAATTGGTTCCACCATCTTTACCAACCCACCATCTTTACTAACTCCTCTCCAGGTCCTCCCCTCACTTTCTTGTCCTACTCCCAATATCCCATCATCCCAATGCCCATCTTTGACTTCTTCACCTTTTGTGTTCCTCTTAAGTGCCTTCCTAATTCTTTCATTGTGTCTGGGTCTCTCCCTTAACAGTCAGGGGCACCCTCAGCCTCCTGGGTGCATGACTCCTTTCCTTTGTTCTCTTCATCAGGCCCAGTTTCCACATTGCTTCTACCTTTACTAAAACTTGGCTCAATTCCTCACTTGTAGGACAAAAAAACTTTCAATGCCTTTTCATCTTCTAATAAAACAGCCTCAAAGGTGTTTGCTTGGGTGCTTCATGGCATCCTGAGAGAGATCCAATCCAGTTTGCCCTGCCTTCTCTCTCACTACTCCTCCAATATGGGCAGCCTGGTGAAGATTTTTAACAGCCCATTATTTGGGAGGAAAGGTCTGAAATTTAGAAGAAAGGTAGACAGCATAAACTCAGATTGGCAATCAAAAGTGGCCTGTTCTGTTTACCCAGCCATGCTCCAAGTTTCCTACCATTGGATCCTTTGTTCCTAATAGGCAAACGTAACCCCGCCCCCTTCTATTCATAGCTAAGGTGTTTGTCCTTCCACAGAACCCATTTGAAACGCCATTTTTGCCATCACGACTTTCAAGGTTCCTTTAATTAAAGATCTTTTCTTTCATTTGTATGTTCCTCTGTATCTTAGGAGGAGGGACTGGTATCTGCCCAATCTTTATCCTCTCAAGGTACTCCCCTAGCAAAGAACCATGATACAAGAAAGAATGTGAAACAAAGGGGCCCCACAGGCCAATGAGACCTTGAATCCGTTTTTCCATGAATGGTGCTCTGGAAGTGGGCGCAAGGTGTGGCGAGACCAAACCATCCCTTTGGAGTCCCCATCTCAGCTTCGCTGGGGCTCCAACCCCAACGTCTACTGACCTTCCACTTGTGCAGGGCTCAGCATCCCTGGGGCCTCAACTCCTTATTCATCCTGGACTGCTCCTCTGCATCGGGGCAGTAAGCTCTCTCCCCAGGGTCCCGGCCCACTACCTCCAGGCCCTGGAAATCTTCAGTGTGTTCGCCTCGCCTCGGCAGTGGTCCCTCTGTTGGGTAGGCTAGGCTACCGCCATTAGCGAACCCAAAGGTTGGCCCCTGGGAGCCCCCGACCTCCTCACTCGGCCTTTGCGACTTGTGGCATCAGAAAGACTGACCCCACGGCGCTAGCGATCCTCGTGGCCTTCCAGGCCTGGCCGCTGTACGCCCGCCCACCAACCGCTTCCAACCACCCCAACAGCACAACCTCTTTGGGCGTTCCAACGCGGCGCCCCCTATTGGACCTCCCACCCATATCCGGTTTCCGGTCCGACGCCCCCTGCTCATTCGCCAGGCAGCCTTGATTGGCGTGACCCCAGCCCAATAGCTGACCCGGTGTTGGGGTCGTAGGGGAGTGAGTTGCTTGTTGGTACCCAGTGGGCCCATTCAGTGGATTCTTAAATGCTTAATCCATCGACCATGAGGGTAGTTGGCCAAACTTTGAACCAAAGTTCAGTCTTGCCATCAGGAAGTGTGTAGACCCACCGAGCTGAGGCATTATGCCCTTGGGAAACCCCAAACATTACCTACAGGCCGACTTTGTCAGCTTTCCTCCGTGCAGCGCGGCCACGTGGATGGTGGTACAGAGGGGCAATAGTGTGCCGTGGCGGTGGTACCCTGGTTCAAAGAAGGATACATTAAACTTAGCGGAACCAGACCGTGCAGTAGCTCCTCTGCCTGAGGCGCGTGTACCGCGATCTGTGCGGCGCGCCTTTCTTGCCGCAGCCCACCTCGCGTAACACTCATCTGGCGTCCCTCCGCCACGAATTCTGCAGGCAAGGTGATCACCTGCCCGCTGCCCACCTACTCTTGCAACTGAAGGAGGTTTGAAAATCCCTGTCACCTGCTAGTGAGACTGACCACGATGCGTGCGTGCCGGGTTTTACGTGATCTAGGAGCGGCAATTTCCCCCCAGACTCAAATCCCTCTGCAGACGCCAGACCCAAAGCAGTGTGTGTTCATGCATCGAGCCCACCAGGTGATGTGGTTATTTACCCTCTGTGGGTTTGGAGTCCACCGTGGTTCCGGAAGGGGCGCGCAGCTCTGCGGGCGAGCGCTGGGTTTGTGGCCGCGCTTAGTGCCACCTCGGCAAACTACAACAGTGGAAAAGTAAAGCAGGTGTTCTAGGATCATACCCGGAAGGAGAGGGACTGGCAGGGGGCTAGAGATTGATTAGAGGTACTGGCGGACCGACCCTGCAGCCAGCTGTAGCTGGCGCCCGAAGCCGGAATCAGCGCATCGCTGCCGCCGTTGCCGGCGCGGCACGGTTGAGAAACCTTGGATTAGGTGCGCGTAGCGTTTTCTAGTCTTTGAGACCACCCTAAATTGGCCATAAACCTCTACAAAAACCCTTTTTAACCCTTTCCCGGGATGCGGAAGTCTAAGGCCTGAGCTGGGTAGGGTCTCACTGTGCGCCCCGCACCATCTTCCCCATCATTGCGGCTGCAGCTTCCACCTAGGGGGCTTTGCTAGATTCTCTGTCATGCACGTTTAAGACCCTCTTTTATTCCCCTGCGTCACCATCCACATAAACTGGAGAATCCTGCCTGCGCCACCCGAGGCCACTGCCGGAAACCCCGAAAGCGTGATGGGGTTGGGGGATATTTAAGTGCTTTACCGGAGCCAGTCTCGGCAAACGACAAACAAAAGCTGCAAAAGCAGCAGAAAGTAACCTAGAACGTCTTCAAAACAAATGATGTGTTCGCACTTCGCAGCCCCTCATCCACATCTCCTCTCCACCCCTCTGGTGGGCTCACGACCACCTGTCGCATTCCGATGCGCGCATTAATACCCCCTTCCCAGACATCTGCAGCCTCATTCTCCGTACTTGGAGCTCAAGATCTGTGGCTGCCTGGGACTGGGGGTTCAGCTAAGGGGTTCAAAGGTATTCTGGGGTGATACAAACCCTCCTGCAGTCCCTCCCCCCCCCCCCCGGGAGAATCAGTTGGGGAGGGAGGGTTTCAGCTCCTGTACTCCAGCATCCCGAGGCCCACGTCTTGCGTCACGTGTCCTGCAACGCAGGAGCGCTTTCTCTCTGGCCAAGGGAGAAGCGAGGAGAAAGACTCCAAATCAGTCAGGGAGAGGAGAGGAAGGAGCCAAAACATCCCTGCGAGGCCTGCGCTCATCAGCCCCCTTACCCAAAGTCCGGGGCTGCTGAAGCCTGAAGCGGTCTCCTGGAGCCGGATCCAGCTCTTCACCGGGACCGGCGTCCTCTGGTGGCAGAGAGAGCGCGCAACTGGCGATTTTCGGACCGAATCGGCACGCTCCTCATATCCAAGCAGGCGGAGCTGGCCTGGAGCATTGAAAGAGAAGAGGGCACAAGGGTAGGCCAAGGGGTGGCTGGCCAGGGGACAGCCTGAGGGGATAAAAGTGACCAGGAAGGAGTCAAGACTCCACCAGCAAGAACTGAGTTGCTTCTGCCATGGTCAGGGATTCCAGGTTCTGAGTCCCCAACCTCATAAGGGTTGGAAAATAAGGTTGGAGAACTTTCCAACTAGTACTTTGATATTTTTGAAAATAATTTTTGACCCTAGTTTGGTTGGGTGCTCCGTCTTACGGAGCCCCAATATATTTTAAGAGACCGCCACCCTGTTATGGGCATGCGCAACCGCCTCGACGGCAATAATATGTCAGGACAACGCAATATCCCCCCTGAAAACGGGGAACAGCCCGAGCAACCACCCTTGGAGGCCCCAGGGGCAGCTGCCCCCGGTGCTGGGCCTAGCCCAGCCGAAGAGATGGAGACCCAATCGCCTCACAATGAGCCCATCCCCACCGAGAGTGACGAGGCCTGTGGACCCCCAGAAGTCTCCAGGCCTAACTTCCAGGGCCTCAACCAGACCTTCGAGGAAGCCAGAGCAAGCGGAGGCTACAGCCCACCTCCTGAGGAAGCCATGCCCTTCGAGGTCGAGCAGCCCAGCTTGGGAGGTTTCTGGCCTACCCAGGAGCAGCCTGGGTTCCCCATTGGGCCCCCTGCAGGCCTCGAGGCCTTCAGCCCAGCACTCATGGAGCCCGGAACCTTCAGGGGTGAAAGACCAGGCCTGGGAGGATACAGTCCTCCACCAGAAGAAGCTATGCCCTTTGAGTTTGACCAGCCTACCCAGGGAGTCTGCAGCCAACCTCTCTTGCAGGTCCCAGACCTTGCTCCGGGAGGCCCAGGTGCAAGGGTCCCTGGAGCTCCTCCAGAGGAGCCCAGAGTCCTCCAGCCTGCAAATGCTGGCTTCAGAGGAGGATATAGCCCTCCCCCTGAGGAGACTATGCCATTTGAGCTTGATAGAGAAGCATTTGGGGATGACAGCCCACCTCCCGGGCTCCCCCGAGTTATCCCACAAGTCGTCGGTGGCAGCCAGTTCACGGCAATCGCGGTCCCGAGTGCGGTCAGCCTCGCTCCCTCCGCAAACGCGCCACCCCTCTGGGTCCCAGGCGCCATCGGCAGCCCAGCCGGAGAAGCTATCAGACCTGCTTCTAACTTCGCAGTCGATAGCCCCCCGATGGAGATCTCCGGACCCCCGCTCGAGATTGGCAGCGCCCCCATTGGGGTCGACGACGCTCCCGTCAACATGGACAGCCCCCCAATCGCGAATGACGGCCCGCCCATCGAGGTCTCCGGAGCCCCAGATAAGAGAGAGCGAGCAGAGAGACCCCCAGTTGAGGGAGAAGCAGCCGAGATGGAAGGAGGCTCGGCTACCGCTGCTGCGGAGGAAGGAAAAGTCCCCTCTCCAGGGGACGGATCCCCTACCGCCTCAGCCGATCCCGATCCCGACATCCGGGCAGACCCTGCCGACCCAGCGGATCCTGTCACCGGAGCAGCCCCTGCAGCCTCAGCAGATGCAGACGCCGGGGCAGACCCTGACGCCCCAGTCGATCCGGACGCTGGGGCAGACCCTGCCACGCCAGCAGATCCTGATGCCGGGGCAGACCCTGCCGTTCCAGCCGCTTCCGACACCGCCCAGGGAGCCCCAGTTGATCCAGATGCCGGGGGAGCCCCGGTCGCCCCAGCCGATCAAGACGCCGGGACAGCTCCCGCCATCCCAGCTGAAAAAGATGCCGCCGAGGGAGCCCCAGCTGAAAAAGATGCCGCCGAGGGAGCCCCAGCTGAAAAAGATGCCGCCCAGGGAGCCCCAACTGATCCAGATGTCCAGGGAGCCCCTGTCACCCCAGCAGATCCAGGCACCGGGGCAGCTTCTGTCGCCCCAAAAGATCCTGGTGCCAGGAGAGTCCCTGCTGCCCCAGCAAAACCAATCCCCAGGGCAGTCACTGCAGCCCGTATCCCTCCTGCCGCCAGAGCAGCCGCTGCCGCCCGGGCAGCCGCTGCCGCCCGGGCAGCCACTGCCGGCTATGTCTCAGGGGCCAGACGCAATCTCCATCACCTTAGACCCCCCAGCCCCGAGATCCAGGCTGCTGACCCGCCTACTCCGCGGCCTACTCGGGCGTCTGCCTGGCAGGTTAGGGCTGAGCGTGGCCGAGGCTGCAGCAGGTACGAGGAGGAGGCAATCGGCGACGACGATTCCTCCAGCGATGAGTCCGAAGATGGGACCTCCGGCTGCTTCCAGTGGTTGCAGCGCCGAAATCGCCGTCGCCGAAAGCCCCGGCGCAACTTACTCCGCAACTTCCTCGTACAAGCCTTCGGAGGCTGCTTCGGTCTTTCTGAGAGTCCCCAGCCCAAAGCTGCCACGAGCCCCACCAAGGTCAAGAAGGTATCTCTGGCGGAGAAGCGCAGACAGATACGCAAAGAAGCCATTGAGATGCGCGCCCAGAAGCGCGCAGCGAAGAAACGCAGCAAGCTCATCGACAAGCAACTTCAGGGCGAGAAGATGGGTTACATGTGTACACACCGCCTGCTGCTTCTAGGTAATGCGGCGGACTCTGCCTGTGGGCAGCAGGGCCGCCAGGGTACCCGGGGAGGGGGTGGCAGGGTTGCCCGGTGGGTTTTGGGGCTCAACAGTGGGAGGAGGGGTCCGGACAAAGGCGGGAAGATCCTGCTAGAAGTTCAAGGGAGGGACCCTAACTTTGCCCTGGGAGCGGGAGGGATTTGGGTGGGTTCGGGTGGCCGAAGTATGTGCCCTCCAGGGAGAAAAGTGAAGCCGAGCGACACTGGGGGTCGTTTCCGGCTGGAGAGGCCAGCGCCAGCGCCAGCGACCGTAAGCTGGACAGGCGGGGGCTTCAGGTGAGCCAGGAACTGCCGGGGAGGGGCCTCTGGTCTCCCCTGGCTATGTTGGTTGGGGTCATGGTGGGCTGGGGTCATTGGGGAAGGCGCGTCCCCGCCTCGCCTGGCACGGCTGCTTTGACTCAGTCAGCTTGTTGTTGGTGTGTGTTGGTGTCCATATTTTGTGTCCGCCTGTGCATGTTACGCTCAAGTGTTCCCCAATTCCCATCCCTAGCACCCCCAAATTACCCGCCGACTGTGTACTTGTACCTGAGAACAGGCTGTCTTGTGATTTGCGCCATGGCGCGGGCAAAAACTTTCCGTGTTCACGCACTCCAGTGGTACCTGTGCGCGGTCGCTCTGCAGCGAGCGGCGCGAAAATGCAGGGAGAGGTGGCGGGGCATCCTGGGTAATGCGCTGGGCCGCTGGCCGGGGGAAGAGGGGTCGCTTCTCGCGGGCCTCCATAACCTTTTTCCTGTATGTCTTTCTCTCTTTTTCCCTTTGCGCTAAGCGTTTCCTCACTTCTCATTCGTTCGCCAAACCCTCCCGCCTTTACGGTTGAAAAACCAGACACACAGGTATCTGGGGCTCTGGGGCTGCAAACATAATTTCTGTATTCTCCACACACTCTCCTTACCTGGTGGGAGGCTGGAGGGGGCGGGGGGAACACAACCCACTGTTGGCAAGTCCAGATCCAAAACCACAAGGGACTGGTTCTGAGGGGGTGGGCGTGGCTATGTTTTAAAAATATGATATAATTATTTTTACTAGCGAAGAGCCCGAGGTAAGCCAATCATTTACACTTATACAAGGAATACAGTAGGAGGGGCTTGGTTTAAAAAAATGGGAGTTGGTGTTGGGAGTGGAATGTCTTGTGTTGAAATACAATTAAAATTTAAAAAAAAAAATTAAATGTTCCAAATGCATTTTAAGGATGTGGACAAAGTATGGAAAACTGTGACTATGACTTATGATATGTGTTTGCATGTGAATTTTTTCAAGCAGCTTTAGCTGGGGGCAAAAGGCTTACAGGTAAGGTCTTCTGCCAATAGGCTTTGAATAAATAAATAAATAAAAGGGTCTTGTTGATTAAACTTAAAATACTATCATCTAGAAGAATGCTTCTGGAGGCCCTCACCTCCCCCGCTCCACCTTTCCCCAGCTCTCAGTGCCCCCATCCCTCTACAGGCCCTTCCCTCCACTGCAGACAATTTATGTCAAATCTGGGATATTAACTCTTTTTGCCACAGTTAAGTAAAGCATCAGTTAACACTGGTCTGAATCTGTGACTTAAATGAAATTTGAAAAGTAATGCTCCATAATCAACTTTTGTGTTTACTAAGACCTTTCAAGGGATTTCAAGATCACAATTTCTCATGCTGTGCTACATTTGTTTGTTAAATATTTTAAAATATGTGATGGTTTTTATTAATGACAGTATTGACATAACTGTGCTGTTATGTGTCTCCTGCAAATCACAGTTTTCCATGTTATCATCTTATTTATGCCTTCCTGGGGAAATAATGACATTATCATTCACCCAAAAACATAAAAAGGAAGTAGTTTGAAATTTCAGATATCCCAAAGCCACAGAACCTTCAATGACAGTGTACTGATTTTGCCATTACAGACCCACTTCAATATTTCAAGCTTAGTTCTGGGAAGCAAACTTGTGAACTGGGAGGAGGGAGGGACACAACTGGTTACAGATAGGAGATCCAAGTGATGGTGCCCACCTGACCCCTACTTGGCAAATTGACAATGTCCCTTACATGTTGGAGCCTCAGTTGCCATATTTGAGAAATTAAGCTTCTTCCTAGCAAATCTTCACTAAGCTGTCCTCTCAAGAATGGGGGCTCATACCATTATGCAACCATCAATCCTGCAGCAAACTGTTCATATCTGGGGTCAGGAATTAAAAATTTTAGAAGTTTCCCTTTACTCCTCTTTAATTTGTCTTCAGGGGAAAAAAAATTAAACATAAGAAGGAAAAATGTTAGGATACTTTTGCTCCTTGGGTCTTGGTAGTCAAGCAAGTTGGGATATAGCATTGTACAGAAAACAAGCTGATATACGTTGGGCCAAAGCTGGCCTGTGTTACCTGCTTCCTGAAACCATAGCAGTGTAGCTTGTCAAACCAGGCTACTTTCCCAGCAGGCTGGCTTCATCTTGCTGAAGTGACAAGAGAGGTATCCCATCTGGGCCTGAGTTATTGACTGAGGAGAGAGCAAAGAGGAAGAATAAAGACTTAGTTAAACTTAGGATAAGAACTTTTTGCTAAATTTCTAGTCCCAACACGTGAAACAAGACATCCACACATTCCTACCACTGAAAATGCAGGTCAGGTGTCATCTTTTGACATGGTTTCTACTTTGTGCCACTCATATTCATCCATTGCTTTAAAAATGTGTTGTTTACGTGCATATGCTTCCTATTTTTATTGCCCAAATACCTTACCCTCATTACAAAGAATGTTAAAAAGATAGAAACCAATAACATTTTTTGGTTTCTATCTGATAATAGATTATTTCCATGTTTTGTTGCCTTTTTAAATAATTTTGGTGGGCTACACTTTTTTTTTTGTTTTTCTTGTTTAACTTCATTCAGAAGTGACTCCTTGTTTTAAGAATTGAAGAGGGCTACTAGATCAGTTTCTTCAGTTCTGCTGCATTTATTAAAATTGTACAGGCAAATGCTATATATAATTATGACCATTCTGCTAGGACACTTTATGCAGTGAATCACAATTAATTGTATGATAATTTATTTATGTTGCCAGGTGCAACAGTGATGTGCGGCCCACCTTGTAGAAGCGTTCTTACTTTTTCTTTTTTTTTTTTAATACAGCTATTTCCCATATTTAGAATGCCTCCACTGAGCTGTTTGGTGCAGAGGGAAAGGCATGGCTTATCAGGTTACAAAATTTTAGAGTTAAAGAGATCTTTATTATTTTCCCTTCTCTCTCTCCCCCAATAGTATCCATGCTTCTCAGAGGCTGAAATTCTGTCCTCCTTTTTAAAATCTAAATCCCCATAAATAAAAATAATAAATAAATAACAATAAAAATAATAATAAATAATAATAATAAATATTTTTTTCATATGGATAGCTTAATTTTTAAAATTTTCCCACATTTTCCACCATGAAAAACTGGTTTTAAGCAAAGAGAATTAGTGCTATCTCCTTTCTGTACATCCCCTCCTGACTTGAAAGTGAAAATCTCACTGTTCTCAATATTGTTGGTGACTAGTAATGATAATAATAACACTTTCAGATTACATTTTACATTTTTAAAAGTCTTCTATCTAGGCACATTAGTCCTTTGAAACAGTTCTGGGCAATAAAAACATAATAGGACCCCATTTCATGGTCAAATAAAAAAAGAAAAAATATCAGGGACTTTTTTTCAGAGACTTCAAAGGTAAGTAAAGGACTTGAGGTTTCTATTTCAGATACCATAATGCTTACCAAAAACATGGTAATAAGCTGTATGGCATTATTTAAGTGTAAAGCATGATTGCTGTAAATGTGTTCTGTGCTCCTAAAATCCCTTGTCAGTGACAGGTGTCTAGTAGTCTGTTGCTTTCTGAATTACAGCCAGGCCCTACCAGATCCCTGGTTATAAATGTCCATTGAGTGTACATGAAATGTGAGCTACCCATTTCTGAGATACCTGTCATTGCTATGGTGATATTTAATTTCCACATTTGCTTGAACTCATCTGCCAGCACGGCAGCACTGCAGTCTTAGTTTATTTGCAGATTTTTTTTTTAATTCATCAGTAGTTTTCTTTAGCAGAGTCTAAAACTTTTCTTTTTACTCAGGTTTCCAATTATAATAATAATAGTAATAATAATAATAAATATTATTTCTAATAATAGTAATAATTATTATTTTAAAATAAAATGCAGTTGCGTTTACACATAGCTCCTCTACATACCTACCTGTGCAGTATTAGGGTGTTTAGAACTCTCTGGACCTAATGAGACTATTAAAATAATGGCATAATATTTTTCATAGTTTTTTTCTGTTTTAAAAGTAGTCCTTGCTCTTAATTCAGGGATAATTCCCATTTAGAAAGAAATTACCTTTGTTTATGCAGAAAGGTTGATATTAAACAAAAATAAATTTCTTTTTAGAGAAAATAACCTAATGTACCAGATTTTAAATTCCCAGCATGCCCCATTTTTCAGAGTCAATTTCCACTCTGAAATTCACAAACACACACACACACACACACACACCACCCCATCCCACCCCCAGTAAAATGGCAGCTCTTCCAATGCCTCTGCACAAAATACCTTTTAGGAGACACATAAAAAGCAAATGAAAATTGATTTCTGAATTTCTTGGGGTTTTGGTTTTTGTTGTTTGTCTAAAGCAAAGATGGGGTTCTTCCCAAACCTACCCTGCCCCTTCTAAGGCTTTAATGAATTGCAAAATTGACATGTTATTTGCCCATTTTAATATTAACTTTCTTAGGAGGAGGAGTTTTCGAAATAGAAAGGACAGAGCCAATTGATGCAGCAGGGTCTCACCATTAATTAAAGCAACCAAAGGGAACTAAAAGCAGTGGTGAATCTAATTAACCTTCTCTACCCCTGGTGGCCCCCCACAATAGGAACATGAATCCTCACACCCACCATAACAGATTTCATTGAATTGGACTAGATGAATCTTTGATAAGATCAAGCTCTCTTTAGGGAGTGAGAGAAAAATGGCTCCCTTTTTGGAGTGCTACTGAGGAATCTTCAAGTCCAAAGGAACCTCTTCACAACTTAGAAAGACCAGTGGGAATCTCAGATGCCAACTGGCCATGGGGTAGGGCTAGACCTGGCCCTTGAACAAGGCGGGTTTCCAAAACAACTGGGAGGAGTTTGTTTTTTGGATTTTTTTTTTTTTAATTCCTCTAAAAAGAAAGCAAGATACCAGACATGAAATGACTTTGGAGAAATCTCTAGAAGGCTTTTGAAGGATATTCAGCTCAGTAACTGGCCCCCAAATATTAAGTGTTATTTTTAGAAAATTTCTTTTCTTCCTTGATTTTTTTTTTCTCCCTGCACAGGTGAGGGTGTGGTTCAGCTTTACTCTGTATCTCACAGGAGACTGTTCACTTCCAAGATCTAGAAGTAGCAGGAACCTCTGTCTCCCTTTCTGTCTCTACATTTCAGAGTACACTCTTTGTAACATTTTGTAAATGAAGCTCTACTCAAGCAGTGGACAAATGGCACCTTATCAAATTTATGATTGAAAGTGAAGTCACTTTCAGGTGGGCGACGTGGCATAGAGACGAAGGGATAGCTATTTTACTAGTCCTGAGAAGGTCTCACCCATTACCCTGCTTACCCCTTCCCCTTTCTCTTGCTCATTATTAGCTTCTGTCTGTAAATCAATTCAATACTGTGACTTATCCCAAGGACTTGAGCTTGAATTGTTCTATGATTTTTACACGTTTAAAAAAAAAAAAAAGTGTCTTTAGTTTCCTTCCCAGCAGCTAGATGGTGACGAAGGCCAGACGGTGGGAATTGAAGAGGACAAGACCTCCAAGAAAGAGGTAGGGAACCACACAGAAAATGCATTTCTTTTATATTGTCAATCATCACACACACACTGTTGAGGCATTGGGTGCTTTGGTCCCTAACAAGTAGAAGACACACACCTTTCAGTTAGAATGACTTAAGCAGTCTTACACATGTGACAACTGGGAGTTGTAACAAGGGAAGATTGTTAGACAAGCAGCCTGTGACAGGGGAGGGTGCCTCTGCTGTACTTACTGAGAGGTAAAAACCCCAGATGCCTTGCAGAGTAATTGTTAAACCTCAAGAGAATTCACAAGTATTCCGATTTGTGGAGTTCTGCCCACAGACCTTGAACATCGGATCTTACTAAGTGTGTTTTAATGATTCAATTTGGGGTGAGGAGAGAGGTATAAAGGTACTATAAATTGCTATTCGATTTCAAATTTATGATGAGTCAGTCAATGTTTCCGACACTGTCACACATTATGTGTGGGGGACAGAGTAAGTACTTTAAATTTCCTCTAATGAGTTGATAATGGGGAAGAAAAACCTCATGTACCTACTTTCTCAGAAGTGTCACTATGAAGCTTTCACAAGCTCAGTGTCACTGCCAAGGGAGTGCCACTTCTTGCAAAGAAATCAGAATGTAGCCAGCAAGAGATTCACTCTGGTTCTTGCCTCTCCACTCAATCAAAAGATCACAACACCTCTCTCCTCTTTCCTATAGGAGTAATTTGTCTTGTATCAAACTGATTGCTAATATGTAAATTACTATGAAGGTTTTTTTACAGGGAACCTGTATCCAGGTAAGTTTGAAGCTGAGGGATTTTTGAAAAAGCAAACAGAAAACGATAATGCTTATGATGATACACAGACATTAAGGCCAGGCATTGAGATACAGTCTGGGAACCAAGAAGGGCTGCTTAATACACCTTTGTCAAAGGAAATAGGCACAAGTGTCCTGCATCCTAGCTAGTATCCATCCAAAGTCCCTGGACTTCTGGGACCCCCATATCCGAGCCTCAGTTTCTAGAGCTGTAAAAGTAACTGGTTGATTTAGTTGATGCAAAACAAAACAAACAAACAACAACAACAACAAAAATCTATCAAGGATAGATGGTCTTACTTGAGAAGTGTGTAAGTACCTACTCAAGTTGCTGGGACTTGAACACATCCTTTCAAAAACATACTGTTTGTAATCTGCACCTATCTATTGCAATTCACAAGTGTCCAGAGAATTTAAACAGAAGCCCTATGGGCTCCACCTAAAAAAGGCATACCTTATTTATAACTGGCCCCTTGATTTCTCCCCCCACAGTGGGCTTTTGATATCTTAGGAAGTGTCCATGTAATTCCTGTATATTTGCTGAAGGACATTTAATTAACTTATTATAACTTATTATATACATCATTCAAAGGTTCTTCTGCCCACTGCCACCAAAATATGAATGCTTTAATGACTGGCTTTAGAAGGGCCTAGAGATGGAGAAGGTTAGTTGGTATTTCAGGTGGCCACTAGATGGTGAGACAGTATAAGACAAAGGAAAGGTGACACAGCTATAGTACAAAGGAGAGGGGACAAGAGGAATCAGCAAAGATGGGGAAGGGTCCTAATTCACATTCACCACCTCCTCCCACCCCAGGATGGAACCCCAAATTAAATAGGCTGCATATCTTTAATCAGACTCAGGTTTTAGCTTTTAGGCTGTGACTTCTCTCTGTTAGCTATATGCTGGGATTTTAGGAGCACTTTGGGGGATTCTTCTCAATAGAGGGGTCCTCCAAGCAGCTCCATTAACATTTTATCATGGAGGTAGGGTTGTCCAATGCACTGTAGGACATTTAGCAGCATCTCTGCCCTCTAGACATCAATCACAGACACACCCCACCCTACTGCCCACAACCACCACACATGTGACAACACAAACTGTTTTCATTCATAGCCAAATAGCACCCCTGGTTGAGAAGCACTGCACCAACATTATCCACACCCAGTTCAGGGGAAGTTAGAGGTCATGGGTGTCATAAGTTCCACATCTTACAAAAGTCTTCAGAGGGAAGATTGTCCCTCCAGTTAGTTCTAACCAGTTGACAATGTTCATACTTAACTTTGGCGACCACATTCTTGGGTAGAAGCAAATTCCAGAAATCTCAGAGAAGGTTAGCCAGGGAATTACTTCAAAGAAGTAAGCTATAAATTGGTCTAAGACTCTGGTCAGCCAAGTCAGCCCCTCAGCTAATCAGTGGGTGAGTGGAGTCAGGCTGTGATGTGGACCCTGTTTGCTGGATCTCCTTATTCCTAGGCCACAGGGAGCCAGCCTACCATATGAAGGTGACTTGTCACCTTTAACTGGTAGTTGGGACAGTGGAAGGATGCCTCTGAATGACTATACTGAAGAAGTTAAAATAAATTTTTTCAGAAAGAAAACGTAGTGCCCATTTCTCCCATCTAAGGTTCTATGCCCAATATCTCTTAGCATAATCAGAGAATAGGACTAAATGGTGATTTTAAACAGTGGTCTCCCCACACCTCCACCCACTTATAACTAATCTGACTCTCCCAAATAACCATTATGGAAGGAAACTTATTACTTATTTATTCTATTTGAAGGCGAAAATATTTTATTTTTGCCCCCATGTGGTCTTTATTCAACAGAGTATTCAGCTATTACACATGCATCAGGATTTTATTTTATTTTATTTGGTGTTGGGAATGGAACCCAGGGCTTAACAAATGCTAAACCTGCACCCTGTTTCTGAGCTATGCCTCCAGCCCTAATCTTTTTAAAACAGGTTTTTTTTTTTTTTAATTTTTATTTTTTGTTTGTTTTTTTCCCTTAGAAAGTTTGGAATTTGTACCTCTAACTTCATTGCAAAGGCCAGAAAAGTAAAAATAAAAGATAGTAACCACTCTCCACTCCACAGAGGCACATGGATTTAAATACTTTGTTTGGGGGAGGGGGTTGTTGTTGTTGTTGTTTGTGGTGCTGGGGATTGAACCCAGGCTCCAGGCACTCTACCACTGAGCCACAAACCCAGCCCTAGCTTTTAGGATTAGGATTAGGGGCAGAAATGGTTGTTAGTTTGGCAAATTACATATTGGACTTGTGAAATTAAAAGGATTATTTGAAATAAAATCTTGTCTTCAGACTAGTTTGCTATGCCCTAGGTTCAGCTGAGCAAAGAGCCCCTTAACTATGATACCTCCTTATTACAGAGTACTAGAAGTTATTCAAGGCAAGCTTTCAGATTGTTGATTTTGACATTTTGCCTGGGACCAAGTACAATCTCTTTCCAAGGAAATGCTTAGAAGACTCCAGGCAGAACCCAAAAACAAATGCCCCAGACGTTAGGGGAAAATTTTTTTGAAGTGGATTGCCAGAAAACTTGTAGCTATTTCTAATTAAGAATTGATGTGATTTTTTTTTTTGGTTGTTAAAAAGGAAAGTATAGTAACTAATTTTGTTTTGCAAAACAAATGGCCAGGCAGGCAGGATTTCAGATGGACACTTTTGGAGGGCTCCCCTTTCCAAGGGGGAGGCTCTGGCAAAGTCCCTCATGGGATCTAGTACCTGTGTAGCGCTTAGGAAATTGTCTGTTCTAGGGTAGTTTGGGTTTTGAGCTTACTGTGATTACACCATGTTTCCCCAGTGGGGAAGAGTCAAATCAATGAGGAAAGAGGTAAACAGAGGCTGCCCAACTTTTGGGGGCTCTAGGATAGTGGAAAGAGAGCACTGGCTTAGAAACTGGGGGTGGGAGTCACATCCCTATGACCTTGGTGATTCTAGCACTTAGTTCTATGATTCCATGCATTTGCCAAGTGACATCTAGAGAAGGCAAAATTTTGATTCTTAAAAGTATTGACAGTATTTATGATGATTCTGCTGAGTATTCCTGGGATTCTGCCATGGTCAGAGAAGGGGCCTACATTTGATGGTCCAAGGGGCAGCCAGCGTGTGCTTCTGCATTCAACTTTTTAAATACACAAGTGTACATAAAGTTCTGTGATGTTGAGGTAGAGCTAGGGAAGGGGACTCAGGATAGAAACTCTTTCTCAGGTGGAGAGCAGATCTTAAACTCCTGCATCCATCTTGGTCCAAGACTCAGACAGACAGGTGGCACCCACAACTTTGATCCCCCATGTCAAGATCTGACTTGAGATTTTAAGGCAGCTCCAACAGGAAGTCAAATCTGCTGGGAGGAGGAGGAGGACCTGCAGGTTACCTTGTGTGGAAAAGGGGTTTTCCTCATCTTCCTCAGTAGTTTGCAAAGTTCAGAAATGGGGAGACAGAAATCAGCCTCCTGAGGAATTCCCTACTTTTTCTTTCTTGGTTTGTGCTCATTCATATCTCTTCTCTCTTTCTCTCTCTCTCCCTCCACCTCCCCTTTCCTGAAATTTTTTTTTATTAATAGGATTCTTATTAGGGAAGGGGCTTTCTGGTAAGAAATACATTTTCTTTTATTTTCTTTCTTTCTTTTTCAATGGAAAGAAATGAGAAAACCAACTATTCAGGGGTGGGAACTAGAAACAATAAAATAAAGCCAGACTCTCAGAAATGGCTGGCAGATGGCGCTCGGCTTTCACTGTTGAGATCCTAGCTCTTCAAAACTCTTCTTGCCCTGCGCCAGCGCCCAAAGCTCAGCTGCACATCCCCCTCCCTGATCCTCCTTCCCAGGAAGCAGGCAGCCCCTGATCCTCTGGCCTGGGGTATTCTTTAAAGGTTTCAATGGAGCAATTTATCTGAGGACAGATCCTGGTATTTTAATTAGTGGCTTTGTGGACCTTAGTTAGCTGCAGGAAAACACAGTAGGGGGTGACCTCCAAATTCACAGTTCCTGGCCCTGATTCTGCTGGGAACCACTTTGAGACCTTGGGCAAATTTCTTGGTCTCCTGGGTCCCTTCCAGTTTTCCTCTATTGGAAAAGAAGAGGGGGTTATCTTTCTTACGTTAAAACTTTTCTTTGTGTGTGTGTGAAAAGTTTAAGTAGAAGAGTTTTGTCAGTACAAACACACACACACACACACACCTTTGAGTATCTGTTCCAAAGTGGCAGATTTGTATAAGAATCAAAGTGGGACCATCTTTTGTCCTTTGGTAAATAATTAACAATTCCTGGTCCCTTTCACTGGGAGCAGAGGTGCAAGGAACTTTCTTTCCCACCACAATCCAGGGCTAAAAAAGACAAAGGAGAAGAGGTCCTGCTTCCATCTGGGGAACCCAAAGAGCCTCCCTAGGGAGGGAGCATTTGAGACCCTGTGGGAAGATGAGGCAGAGGAGGGAGTAGAATTTGGGTACATATGAAATGCCTGTTTACAGAAATTTTTTTAAGGGCCTCTGAGATTTCAAGGCTAAATTTGAATTTCTGTCCTTTCCTCAGTACCTCCTATTCCTTAGTACTTCAGCCCCCTGCCTCCACCATGCCAGGATATTCTCGTGATGTTTAATTTTCCCTGTCCAAGAACGAGACCCCCTCTCCATCTGGGGTACCTCACTGAACTTGGGGCAGGCCCCTTTGGCTTCTTGTTTCCAGCGAAAGTTAAGCTGGAGCTGATGGGTCTGGGCCTAAATCCCTTGGTTCCAAGAACAGGTATTATTACCTTTTCCTTTTATCCTCTTTCCCACCCTTCCTGGGGGGGTGGGGGGGGCTCCTGCTTTTTGGCCCTGAATTCTGATTCAGGCAGGTTAGCCACCCCCCTGTAGGTGCCATGGTAGATGGTGGGACACAGGTAGGCAGCTCTTTCTAGCACCTTCCCTGGCCCAATGGAGCTGCTCCCCACCAGAGGTCAGCAGAGAGCTAGAATAGCTGGTTGTGTTCACAGGAAAGTGGGGACCACTTAGAATTCTCTAGACCAAATGTAGGAAAAAACCTTGGCAGAAAAAGAGACCCACATTTTTGGGGTGTTTGGAGTTGGAGTTAGCTCCATTTTGGGTCCCTGGGGTCTTGGTTTTAACACCATTCCTGCTATCCTGGACTTTTGGGGGGCAGGGAACTTTGCTCTGTTATTTGATGGGTTTCTTTGCCAGTCCCCCCTCCAAATGCCCAAATCTTCTCTTGTAGGGGACCACACCCACTTAGAACTCTCCTTCATGGGGCCAGACTGCCCACTTTCGCTTCCTCTAGATCTTGGAACCCACACTTGGGCCTGGCCCTTTTTCTTCTAGAAATTGTATTTATTGTTAAAATGACATTATAAATATTACAGGAAATCCCCCTACCCTGCCCTTATCCTGCTATGACTATTTCTCCTTATCTCATGTTCTTTACCCACACGTATGGATGTTTTTAAGAAGGGTATTTATTAACTATGGTATGTAAAAAATTTTGTATTTAGCACCCCCACCCCATTGCCTGCCCCAGACACACATTATAGGCCAGTTTCCTGAGGAGTCACCCAGGTCTGCCCTTGTTGCCTACAGTCTTTGACTGATTCAGTCCTTTTACTGAGGTGGGAAAAGTTAAAACCAACTCCATTTGTTCTTAATTGTAGAAGGAAAGAAAGAGAAGAGAAGGTACAAAAGGAAAAAGATAAATAAGCCCAGAGGTGAAAAAAGAAAGTTTTGAAGGAGTGGGAAAGAAGGAACAAAGAGAAAGAAAGATGTGAAAAGTCACCTTTGCCAAGTTCAGCTTTAAGTACCAGATGGGTTTCCTGCCCTCTAGAAACTTACAGTCTGCTAGAGAGGATCAGATTGCAAATAACTAAAGCTGCTCTAGGCAGAGCTGGAGAATTGCCAAATGGGAGCAGCCCCGGCCGGGGGAGGGGGGGGGCGGAAGAGGAAGCTCAACAGGTGGTGGGGCATCAGCCCTTCCTGTCCCACCACCCCACAAGGCCATGTGGGTTCTAGGAGCCATGGAGGAGAACAGGATGGGGCCACCTGAGTCCTCTCAGCTCTAGCCATTGCCCTCTCTCCTGATCATAAAGTGATTGTTTCATTTTTGTCTTATTTTGAAATCAGGAATACCCTTCCCTTGTCCCACAAACTGATTTTTCCAAGTGTTTTCACATCCTTATCCCACTTAGTGGTTTTGTTTTGTTTTAAGAAATCTGACACACAATGGACCTTTTTGTCCTTTAAAAAATAAATCTAATCTTCATGAATCTTTTTATTAAATAATCACCCAGAACAAAACAAAGCCAAAGCCTTAGGTTAAAGGCAAACTGTATACTAAGTGGACATCTCTGAAGTACAGGACATCCTTTGAATTTTACGCTAAATTCTTATTGTTTTCTGGTTCTTTCTTTTCTTTCTACTCTTTCACCTTGAAAAACAAGTATGTTCATTAGAGAGGGTAGATAATGAGGGAAGGTGAAGGGAAGAGGGGATGAGGCAGAAGAGGCAGCTCAGCCAGATGCAAATCTGGAGCAGCATGGGTGTGGAGGATATTGCCTCAGCTGCTTCTTTGTGACCTGTGCTTTATTCATAAGCTCAAGTGAAACAAACAAACAAACAATAAAAATCCTGTCCTGGATGGTTGCAATAGGATTCCATTCTCTGAAGTTGGGGGCTTTTGTTTGAAGCACAGCCACCGGGGCCAAAGGGGTTTCCCAGGCTGACCCTCTCAGCTCCTTCTCATGGGTGAGCCTCCCAGACCAGGAAAAGCTCCCTCTCTTTCCCAGTGCCAGGAGTTAGAAATGTGTTGATAATTGATTTGAGCAGAATTTGTATTGCTTTGAGACTTAGTAGAATAGCCAATTAGGGGCCAATGGAGGGAGGAAGAAACAATTGCTGTTCTAATAGCCAAGAAAGAGACCTCACCACAAAGATGGTCACACAATGGGCCTTGTGTGACATCTGGAATTACTGGGGAGTCGGGGGTCATGGTGGTTCTTTAGGAAGGAGGAAAGAAATAGTGTTGGGAAGTGTTTAATAGAAATTTAGAATAAAATGACATGCCCGATTTAGGAAAAGAGTATATCCATCATAGTTCCAAATGAAAACAGTTGTCACAGTTACTTTTTCAAGTTTTTGACCATTGGCAGGTCTGAGGTTTCTCGCAAGAGAGGGTAACGTCCAACTTGGCAAAGAGCATGGAATACTGGCTAGTCTGTGGCACACATGCACCCATTTTCCCTCACTGATAAGTTATTCCTAATTTTTGGTTAACTTATAAATCAAAATAGCCTTGTTTCCTCTTTGCCTCTCTAGTAGCACCTCTCAGCACGCAGTAGCTGCTCAAGAATCTGCTACGCCTCTCAGGAGGATGAGTCCTTGCCGGTCTGGTGAGTTTGCCTTAATTTGGGCATTTTTATTCATTCATTCATTCATTCATTCAATATACACAAGTTGAGTTCACAACACGTGCCCCTCCCAATGGGGAAGACAAAAGTGTAAGACATTGCTGCCCCCTTCTTGGTCCACAGTCAAAACCAAAGCTAGGAAGTTAAGGAGGGTGGTCAGTTTCTACAAAGGGATCATACTGAGAGTAGATAGCAACAATTAAGAGGATAGAATGATGGTCAAAAGACATGTTTCATCAGCTTTCAAGAGATCTCCAACCTAGCTGAGCAAACCAAATCAGAGCTTACATAAAATTATTGTGAGTACTGAAAATTAAAATGCACAAAACCCAGAAGGATCTACTTGGGTCAAAACAAACAACCTTGTCTAGACATTTGACAGGCACAGCCATTCAAATTTCCATGCCAGTCTGAGGCTGAAAGTCTGAACAGGAACAGCAGTGAACAGCAGTGACGAATGCGATCTAGCTACAGGGTAGGCCTTGGCCTTTGTTGATACCTTGTCAGAGAGGTTCTGGTGCTGGCCTTGCTTCCAGAAGGGGTTCCAGAGCCTAGCTTAGGGATGGTACTGAGAGCTGCTTTCAGCTTCCCTCTTTCATTTCTTCTCTATCTGGAGCCAAACTATGTCTTCTAGAATCTTCCAGGTCTAAATTGAAATTCCCTTAGCAGGTGGGTCCAAATTCTTCCACTTAACCATAGGATCTTCTTTTTTTTTTAAAAAAAAGAGAGAGAGAGAATTTTAATATTTATTTTTTAGTTTTCGGCGGACACAACATCTTTGTTTGTATGTGGTGCTAAGGATCGAACCCGGGCCGCACGCACGCCAGGCGAGCGCGCTACTGCTTGAGCCACATCCCCAGCCCCAACCATAGGATCTTCTGTCCATGTCAAGGATCGGGGCTCTGCTGGTGGGATGGGGAATGTCTAAGGTTTGCAGGCAGAGGTCCTGGAGTACCAGAATGTTCTCTTAGCTCCAGCCCTCCAGCTTAGCCTCACTCCTCTATGTTAGCTCCCGCAGTCCCTCTTAGATGCTGAGCTCTGGGCCTCTCTTCCTGTTTTCTGAAACAGACATATTCTGTATTCAGATACTCATTAATTCCTAGTCTGTGGAAAGAACAGCATAATTTTAGTCTCCAGAATTTTATTTCCAGTTTCCCATCCACAGATACTCATCTGTTATCTTTGGAGTGACATCTTATCTATACACCTCTGCATTGTTCAGCACATGATATATGAGTTTTATATATTTTTAAAATATGCATGCGTATATACAGATAGGTTTTTTAATATTATAAACAAATCAGGGAAAGTTGTTTTGTGTGAATGGCTGAACTGAAGGTACTCCTAGATGAGTTTTGTTCAACAAGGAGTGAAATTCAGATTGGTAACATTATTAAAAATTGGCTTCTCCTTGAAAAGCACCACCCCCAAAAGGAACTGAAAGAGAAATGCCTGAATCTTGTGTTCAGGGTGCTTAGGGATGAGTCCTTGGCCAATTTGAGAAGGGGAGGTTTGGCCCCAGGCCTCCTTACCTCCCGGCAGGGGCTGTGTTCTGTTCAGTTAATCCCATTAGCTGGCAAAGGCTTAGAGGGTTACTCTTAAGGGACATTTGCATTTTAATAAAGAGCTCTGTGAGGTAAAAAGCTGAGCAAGTCACATTTTTAATAACGGGGTCTTTAGGAGGAAAATTCAAAAAGAGAACATTGGGTGGAATGGGGAGAGTGCTTTGGGGGCAGTCACCTGCCCTCCACACTCCCCTTTCTTCTGCCCAGGGCTATGTCTGCCCAGCACACCCAATTCAGTAAGTGGGCTTTCCTCCTTATGACACAGGACACAGGGACCCCTGCATCCCCCCAAAGCAGCAGTCCCTTGGTGTTGCTTCTGCAAGTGAATACCCCCACAAGAATGGCAGTTGGGTCCCAGTTGCTGCCCTTCAGCGCGGCCTTACTCATTCCGCTCAGGCCGGTAACAACAGGCCCCAGGCTTCTCAACATCCAGGGCTGTGACATACAGAACAGTCAGGAAATAAAAGAGGCACGAGTACTGTATAGTTGCTCTGCTTTCTTTAAAAAATAAATAAAAAGAAAGATCCGGGGGTGTAGGGAGAAGGAAACAGGGGATCAAACCAGCACACAGCTGCTGAACGATCAGCCCCCCACTGTCCTGTGGTTGTCACCTGGGAGACACTGGTGCCCAGCAGCCTTGGGATTGACTTCACACCTCAGTCCTGAGTTGCTGGGAGCTGTCTGAACAGCCAGTGAGCCAGTGGAGGGAGGCCTGGTTTGCCGTTACCTTTCCAGATGTTGGCATGCCCTTTTAGGAACCCAGAAGCCTACCAATCCAGCTCCCCAGTGTAGCTTAAAAGGGGCCTTTCCAAGATGCATGGTCTTTAGGAAAAGGAAATTAAACTAATGTTGAAAGCTCCAGACATAGGTTTCCTTAAAATAAAAGCAGTTGAAGGCTAGGATGAATATTATGAATCCCTCTAGTAATATGTATTTGCATATGTCCCATGAGTTCTAACAGCAGAGTTCAATATTGCTCGGGGAGGTAGATTCTTTTGTTTTGCCTTTTTTAATGTTACCCACCTGAAACACGCCTTTCAGGATGTTCGGTGTTGGCTAACGGGATTAGAATAACAGCGTCATGAAATGAGGTGAAACTCCAGACAGACCCCTAAATACTGCAGCGTCCACTGTGCACAGCAAACATGCCCCTTGTACAGCTTGGTGACACTCATCTAGGAGCAGGGTGATCAGCTATGCATATAAGTTATGGCTTTATTTCACACACAAGCAGGCAGGCTGCCCACGACACCAGACAAGCAGTCACAGCTCTCTCGGAGCATGAGAGGCACTTGGGTTTTATCTTCCAGATCAGACCTCTCCACTTCCTTCAAAATACCTTCTTCCTATCCCTTAGCTAAGTCAGCAGGGAGAGTCAGCCTCTAAGTTTTGCTAAATCGTGTGCCCTGACAGTGACTTGTAATTAGGAGACCCTGCGTGGAGCTGAAGCCCCGCGGCAGCAGCACCACCACGGTTCTGGTTCCCGGTTCCCCGGTGAAAATGGCCTCAGCAGCACCTTGCTGCCAACAGAGGCCGGCGCAAAACACGGATTTCTCCCTATCCTCCCAAGCTTAGGATTCTGTTTAGAATGCTCTGCTTCCAGCTGCAATTCCCATCACCAAAGGGCCTGATTTTAAGCAGAAAAAAGGACCACTTTAGCCAGTGAGTGATGGGAAGAGGGATGGAGAGAGGGTCATTTCAACAGCAGCCAAAGCAGCTGTGCCATTTCCCTGACAGCTTTTTAATTATGATGAAAGAACAAGATGGTTTGGTTTTTACAGAGAGGCTTGTGGTAGGGGAGAGGAGGGGGCCTCTGAAGGGGATGTGGGGTGCAGAGTACAAAGCGCCTGTCACTGAGGAGTGATGGGTGTGCTTGGAGGGAATCCAAACCTTCCCTACCCTCCGAACAGCACCAGCCAGGTCTTCGGGCCACCTTGCTGTGACAGAAAGGGCCTGAAGAGCAAAGAGGAGCAACTTGCTGGTGCTGGTTACTCCCTTTCCCCTCAGGAGGCAGGAAGATGTGCTTCCCACCCACAGGCCAGACCTCAGCAACCCCGGCTAGAGGGCTTTCACAACACCCCATTGTTGAAATCATGTTCTTTAATGTCAGGTGCTAAATCAGATGCATGGTTCTTGTGGACATTCAAGGGCCTTGGAGCTAGAGGTAGAGTTAAGCCAGCAGGCCTGGGGACTGACATTGGGACATACAGAGGCAGTGTTTTAGTGCTGTGGAAAGAGCTGAAGAAGATGTGAAGAGGTCACACTCAACCCAGGCAAGAATGAGGGAAGGCCCCCACATCCCCTTCCATCTCTGATCTGTAATCTTATTCTAGTCTCAGGCATAGGCACCAGTGGCTTGCTTGCTCCAGTGGGTCTTTTTGTATGTCTGAGAAATAAAAGTGAATCCTAGACACTCTCAGAGCTGGAAGGAGGCTTGGCTTCTGGAATGAGAAAGTAAGGAAAGAGTATCAGGCAGCTGTGGGATCCTAGGGAGGAAGAGAACAGAAAGGAAGAAATAGACATAGAAGGTGAATCATTTGGGGCTTTCTGTTGCCTCCCTTCCCAGTTTTAGGGCTCCTTCCTGCATGCAGCAGAGACTGCAGGCTGTGCTGAGAGCCTCTGCCGAGGACTGCATAGAGCAGGAGAGGCGGCTGGAGCCCGCTCGGCTCGGCTGCCTTTGTGTGGTGGCAGTGACTATGTTAGAAGCTCTGTGGGCTGCGGATAGCCCCCCGGCCTTGAATTCAACCCTAACTGTCGGGATTTGCCACCCCCCACCCCTAGAGGCACACCGTGCAGCAACCTCCCCAAACAGTTGTGATTTTGTGATTTTTCTGGGGTTCCTTTTTCCCCCTCACTCAATTGCCAGGCTGCTAAGACACTTGTAATTTTGATTATTATTAACGGGCAGCTGATAATGAAACAGCAGGGACTTAGGGCTTTGTGGTAGGTGAATTATGGACATTTACAAGTAAAGCCACTTTATTTCTACACTTAATCAGAGGATTAACAAGCAGAATACAACATCTGCAGAGTCTTACGGGGAGGAGTGGTCCTGGAGCCGGTGAGGCAGCACTGCAGGCAAACAGCTCTCTCCCCAGAACAACTGCAGCCTCTCTGCCCGAGCCAAGTCCCATCACACATGTGTCCCGGTCCCCGTGCACAGAGATTCTGCCTGTCACAGAGGTGGAGAAACAGTGATCTCGCTGATTTTAATGGACCAGTTTAGGGGAAAACACTTTTAAAACATGTTAGAAACCATCTTTTTTCCTTTTTCTACATGGAAAGCAATATTGAGGCTAGCTTTTCAGTCCAGAGAGAGAAGGCTGCAAGGCGGCATCCTGGTTATGGCCTTCGGGCTGCTTGGATGCTTCATTGTGGAAGGATTGTAGTTTAGAGAAAGAGGGGGAAATCCACACAAAATCAGTTATAGAGGTGTATTCAGCCTGGGGGTCAGAGGAAGTCCATGTCAACAGATTCTGTATTTGCAGTATCCGAATAAGAAAAGTATTTAGGATGTGTGCCATATTAAAAATAAGTAGGCATTTTGTTTTTTGAGAAACAGTAAGGTGACCTGCTAATGTGAGATAGTAGGGACTGTAATCATGTGTGAAGAACTGGTCTCATTTTTCATGTCAGAATTAATATTGGTTGAGATTAGATGGCTTCTTAATTTAAACCATTTACATTCTATAGTGCACAGAAAAGAAGGGCTCTCAGCTGCTTCCTGGCAGCAGCAAAGCCGAATAAATAAGGATAATATAACCCCAAAGACCCACTCTTTCATTTGTCGCTTCGCTCTTGTAAATTTTGAGTCATTTAAGCACAACCTAAAAACTCATATTTTCATTGCTAGAAATCTGTAGCATGTCGTGCTCTTCTAAGGGCTCTTCGGCTTCACATTTCCTATTCTGGTGCCCTTTTCTGACTTGAGCTTTTATCGTCTTGACACCAAAGCATTTAGTCAGTTTGGTTGAAAGTTCAATTATGAAAAAGCATCTGGATGTTTTGTCTACAAATCAACCAGTTTGCCTGAATGTTTGAGTCCACCAGCTCATCAGTCCACTGCCCCCAAGCTACCCTAGCATAGCCCAAATGCTGAGGTAAACTTCTTTGAGGGAATCACAGAAGCAGATCTCCAAGCCAGTGAGTGCGAGGAAGGGAGCAGATGCCGAGATAAGGTGCCCCCTCTGCAGTAGCCATCCGAAGTTGCTGCAGGGGGGCTATGGGGATGGTGGGGACGAAGGAGCAGGCAGGTCTCTACCACAGTTGCAGCCACAGCCGTAGAGAAAAAAACAATGGGGAGAAGAATCTTTATGGCTAGACCCTCAGCAACATCATTATCCGAATCAAGATTTGTGTAGTGCCTGCAGCCATCTTAGAATTTAAAGGAGGATGAAGCCACCCACCTTCATTTTGTCTTAGGTTACAACCAGCTCAATCTAGCTAGTGAAAAATAAAGATGAGAAGTCTTCTTTTATAGAAAAAGGAAAATGTCCATGATTTCTTTCCTTGAGAAAGCTAATCACCCCTCCCCATCCTTATCTCAAAGTCACCAATGTTGAGACTAGATAATTAATTTTTTCTCTTTTTCCTCATCTTCATAGACAATTTGGACTCTTAAAATTGCCCCCTCCGCCCCCGCCTGAGATCACTCAATGCAGTAAAAAGCCAGGCAGGTGGGAAGAAGGGAGGTAGAAGAGGGAGGTAAAAGAGGGGTAAGGGCTTTATGGCACTTGTGCAGGTTGTTTCTGTTTGCAGACAGCTCAGTCCAAAGGAGAGCATTCATAGTTCCCCGCACACTGTTCCTGATCAATCTCACTTCACTTCCCTCTGGGGTACAGACCTCCAAAGCCAGTCTTGATCCTTTATTTTTATGTTAGCAATCACAATACCCTGAAAACATGTTTTTAGCAGTTTAGCATGCACCGAGAATTCCAGGGGAAAAAAGGGTCAAGAATTGATGACTTAGATTTAATACTAGTCCCATTAAGCAGAACTTAGAATTCTAATAATGGATCTTTGCTAGACAAATCAATGACACGTTTCTGAAAGGAAAAGAGTGACAGCTGGCTGATTTTACAGAATCATCAGGTATTGGGAGGAAGGTTAGCAAGGGTTCAATTACTGTGAACCACAGGGGTGTGTGTGTATATTTGTTTCTCTGTGGTTTTCAGGCTTCTTTTTTTTTTTTTTTCATTTGCAAATTTGTTGTTTTGCTTTCCAGTTTTTAGAAATTATGCATCTATATTTTTTCTCTCAAAATCTCTTCTTTCTTTGGCATCCATTTTAAAGAAACTAAATATTTTGTGGTAGGCTTCTATTCTTTAACCATTATCTTAGTTCCCTTTCTTCCTTTGTTTTTTTAGACAGAGTTCCCCTCTATATTCGTTCTTTACTCTCCACCCAATAAATCTAGTAGATGTGTAATTTTGCCAAGTTAAGAAATACACATTTATTGAACACATTTAAGAATGTGCAAAGTTAATGAAATATAAAAGTATTTTCCACTCTAATTAAAATAGTTGAGTCTACTCGAGGATCACACCAGTCAACAATTTTAATAGTCTTTCAACTAACTCATGGCATTATTGCGATGGTATATTTAAAATAATCACTGGTTAAAATTAATAGAAGACTTTAAGAAATTCACTTTTCAGGCTGAAACAACTTAAGGTCATCTGTTCTGAGGTGTGCTTCTCAGTGGCCTGGGTTAAGTAACACTGATTTGGGGGCTTTTAGACTTCGGGCTGCCCTTAACAGGTATAAATAAATGGAAAATCCATTTAACTTAAAGAGCAGATGTCTCTTGGTCCCAAGGTTGCATATCAACTTCGTGAGTATGGTTCAGCCATCTGGCACCATCTTGACTCAAGATAGGGGTCTAGGGCCTTTGTTGCCCATGCAGTGAACACAAAGAGCTCCCTCTAGGTCTCTCCTGACTTGACACAACCCAGATGCACCTTCTTGCTTCCTTTTCCTGACCAGGGCCCTGTGCTTTGGCTCATCTTTGACTTTTCAGAGCCACCTGGTGCCAGTATGCAGACATCGCTCCACTACCCCAAGGTGTGGTGTTCGGCCCCAACCTCCCTCCTCCCATTGCCACATTCTCAGGAAGGTCAGCCACCTTTGTGTGTGACTGCTGATTCCTCACCTCAGGTCCCATAGGGAGCTGGTGAAAGCTTCGCCTTGTACCCCTACCCTCAAGGTGTTCATATCTTCCATAGGTGAAAGGTCAGTTTTCCAGAGTCTTTATTTCTTGGTATTATGTCATTACAACCCTGAGATAAAAATAGGTATAATTAGTATGTTACAGATTAGACTCTGCATTTCTGGCTTTGTGTCCCTTCTTCTAATAATACCAATTTTGGTGACACATTTCCTAGAATTCTGGGCTTGCTTCTATCACCAAAATCCTCCAAGAGTCCAACTGTAGGAAAGACCTGTTTACCCTAGAACCTAGGAGGATTTGGTCACATTAGATTTCTTTTCCCTCTTTTCCTTGCAGGTCCACCTCCATTTTCTTGTTCTTTGATCAGGCAGCCTCAGCTCCATTTTCCCCCAACACTGACATTTTTGTGAAGCCTCAGCACACATGTTCATCTGTGCCTACGGCAAAGGCTCTTTCCTGGTTGGCTCTAGAGTCACCACCAGTTAATTGGGAAAAAATTTGAGTTAGGCATCACAATTTCAGCCAAGCTGGGCATACAATGAGTACACCTGTCACTCTAGCCAGTGTCCAAAATTCGGCCCCATGGATGACAGCTGTAGCATTTTTTCAGCATGAGCAATTCAGTATTTAATGTTCCTTAGAAAAAATAAATCATTCCAAGCTGCTACTGTTCACCTATTAGCCCTTAGGGGATTTCTGGGGAGTTGGGGAGAGGATCCATAATTCACTTGGCTAATAGGGATAATGTGCCCTTCCCAATTCTGCCTTTTATTATTGTTATTGCTATTAATTACTTTTTGCGGTTCTTGGTCAATTCTCTTAAAAGGCAATTTCTCACATAAGGAGAACAGGCTAGAAAAACATCTTCTGTAGCTGCAGGCCTCCAGAATGAGAAGTCAGATCTTCTTTTCATTTCATTTATATTTTTACCTGAGTAGTATAGGTACTGCTTTCCATGGTCAGTGGCGCCCATTTCTTTTCTCTTTCCATGGTAGTTTAAATTAACTTGTCATCCTAGACACGTCTTAATTTAAGACTAAGTGCTGGAAAAAAAAAAAAGTTCATCATCATTCAGACCTTCTCTTTTCAAGTAAATATCCCTCCAGAGCAGCACACATTTTAAACATGTCCTCCCAGTAACTGGCCCTTCTGTTGCCTGGATCCTAATAAATGAATTGGCCATCTGCAATTAGTCCACATTGTACAAAGTGTTTGAAGGCCGAGTCCTCTGCCTTCTGAAAGAAATTGGCTATATTTAGTTTATAAAGCAAGTCTGCTTTGTGTTCTTTGTAAAGTCAACGACATTCTTTCAATTTTTTTTTGGTGTAATTAGCACAAAAGAAGTTGTAACCTGAGAAGGTAGTAGGGACTAAAGCAACTGAGAAGAATGTTCAAGAAAGTGGGCTGAGGCAGTTTTCCCAGTACTGGGCAGTATATAGAGACCCTAGACATGACTATGGATAGAACTGAAGTCTGCAGTGCAAAAAACATCCCCTTTTCATCTGATCCCCAGCCTGGTTGCAAGAGCTTGTTGCTTTGGCTGCATGATTCACTCTTCCTTGTAACTTTCTCAAAGACCTCAGAAAGCCACAGTGCCATGTGGGCTCTGCTATTGTTGAGCGGACTCCTCACAAGTCAGGCAGAGTGCAATTCATGCTGCCAAACTCTCTCAAGCAAGGGAGTGAGGGCATAGCTTCTGGGCTCCCCAGCAAACACTGAAGTTTGGCCAAATAGAAATTTAGTGGAAACAGTGCAATAGCAGGCTGCTGATTGTGGATAGCCACCTGGCAGGGAGGACCCAGCCTTTCTTTTAGGGACGCTGTCCCCCACAACATAAAGAGTCAGGGAAATAGCTGAAGCTAAACTATAAATTACACGTTTTTCCATTAAGTGCAATTTAAAGTTTCTCTTATCCAAGGAAATTTTGTCGGAACCTCAGCTTCACCTGTCTGGTTGAACCAGGTGATTTTCCTGTTGTTATTTATTTAGTATTGTTGGATCAACAGAGCAATCAATGAAGGAAGGCTTCAGAAAGACCCAATTACCCTCATATTGTGTGCTATGGTTTTAAGCACATTGACCACTGCACCCCTACATTAGTTTTAATTGTTGGATATTAAGAAAAATTTCATATGACCATGTAGTTGATTTCAAGACTTCTGAAATGAAGTTTAACATCATGTTTAGTTTTGAATGCAAGTTTAAGTTTACTTTGTGGTTGAATTTATGAACTAGTGACTATGACAAGAAAAAAATAATACCCTAGATGATCACTATATTGATTTTTTAAGGAACTCTTATGGTCATGGGTAATAGAAGCTTCTTGCAGGGATTAACTGAGACTAGAAAAATGCTTCTTACAATACCTGCTTTCATCTCCTATATGACATGGGCTTCAAGTAATATTTATTTGCAGTAGCAGTTTCAGTCATTCTAGTTAATTAAAGTGCAGAATGTACTTTGAAGACAGAAAGCACCGTGGAAGCACTAAATACTATTATTAAAAGCTTATAGCTAAAGTTTCTGTTTCAGTGAAAACCTATTTATTGTTTCCTAGGTATATGTATTATGTGTGTTCTCTCTCTCTCTCTCTCTCTCTCTCTCTCTCTCTCTCTCTCTCTCTCTTGGAAAATAGTTTACAATGACCCCAACAAAGGAAAGACCAAGGAGAACTCTCTTGTCTCAAAACTGAATTACATTATTAAGCATAATATTTTCAAGATTCTATGTTGTAGCAATTCTGTTGCTTCTAAAAGCAGACCAGGCATTCTTACTTAGGAGATGCATAGGAGCCAAGGAACACAGTAAATAAATATGAAGCTCATAGGATTATAGAATTCAAACTCCATTACTGTAAAATAAGAATGTTGGAAAGAAATGTTGCTGGGCCATCTTTCTGTTAGGAATGACACCATCTGTTTAAGTTGTATCATTAAGTGATCTAGTGTTTTAGGTTAGGGATGTGTTATTATCTCAACTTGGTGGTTTTGGCATGAAACAAGTCACCTGAGCCAGGGAGGGACCTGTGTCCTCTCTGAACATTTTATACAGAGGACATTCTGGCCTTCTAGCCTTCTCTGGAGCCTCAAGTTTCCATACATTCCATTCTCACCCTGAGCCAAATGAGGGGCCCTTTCACCGGAAAACTCTCTAGACTGGACAGCACAAGAATTATGTTAATGGATCTCTCTACTCTCACCACATAAACTAGGCACTTAAAATGGCAATGACCCCAAATAAGTTACTAATTCTTAAGACATAGTCACACATATTAACCTCCAAGGAAAAACTTTAAAAAAATAAAATAAAACTTTTATTAGAGTTTGGCTAGGTCAAATACTAGACCAAAAACTATAGATAGTGCCAGCTGACCACACCAGTTAAGTAAAATCTCCTCTTTTGCTTTGTGTCAAGTGAAAACAGAAAACCCAACAGACCACAGACCAGCTTGTGTTTCAGAATTCTTGGTGTCATTTGCTTACCTGTAAACCCACGATTCCACCTGCTGCCATTTATTTACAAAGTAAATGCTTTATTTGTCGATCCATAGTTAGTTATAATAATATATAAGTGAAACCTACACTTATTTATTTTTTTTTTTATTTTTTATTTTCAAGGATAGCTTGCTAGGTTAGGAGTTAGAAGAAATAACTCCTGACCTTGTGTTACACATTTCTAGGACAATAGTCCCAATTGTGCCTTGCCTAGAACATGTGTTGCTGTATGCCATGGGATAGTTTCACTCTTTTTAAAGTTCAGATGTGATATTTATCTAAAAAGGGAAGGCAGTAGCCCAACTCAGGGACTTCCAATAAGGAGACTCTTCATTATATTCATTGTATAACTGTGTAGCTTACTGGCATTAAGTATCAAGGTTGTATTGGTTACTATTTACCTTGTGCCTTTTAAATATAATGTATTTGTTTTTTGCCACATTAGAAGCAGGAAGGAAGATGCTTTTGAGCAAATGGAGCATAACAAAAATTTCTGGCCAGTTCCTCTCTCAAGTCTTAATCAATTTAAAAAATGACAGTCAATGAATCAAAGTCAACCAAGAAGTTTTTATTTAATATACGAAGATGTAAAACTTAGGCCTTGTCTTTAAGTAGGTGCTAATGGAGTTGATGAATGAGAGCGGGTCATGATCTTTCCAAATAGCCTTGAAATCATTGAAAAGAAGGTTCCTGTCACATTTTGTATGAGTACATCCAGGGTATTGGTTAAATATTTTAATCTGTTTCTGTTTAGGTGAAAAAGCATTAACCTGGAACAGTAGTTCCTTTGAGCTTTTCTCAAAAGACGATATATTTTTGCATGGAGAGAGGGTGATAATCAGAGCGTGACAAAGACCTGGTATATGTCTGGCAGTGGGGCCAGCAACTTTTCAGCAGTTTGAGACAAAGTCAGTGACCGGCAGAACCCATGAGGGAGGGCCAGCCTGCAAGTGAGAGGGTCTGAGGGCTAAGTTTGTCTTCCTGTTCTTAATTCCAAGAATTCTGTGGTGACTTTGAATTGCTTGTTGTCCTTTAAGATCCATAAAAATTCTGATTAAAAAAAAAAAATCTGGGGGCAGAGGTGTACTTGAAGGGATCAAGCAAAATAATATGCAACATCTTTATCTATCACACCTTTTCTTATTTTGAATTGGACAAACTGGGGGAAAGGAGGACCTCAGTTGTCATGTGGCTTGGTTAGCAGTTTCTTTCTATTTTAAAAGCTAATTTAAAACTATACCCAACAGTTTGCCCAAGGCCTCTGGAAGCATCCAGCAAACCCCCTGTATACCTGGGGACTATTTGCTGTGTTTGCACTTGTAGATTGACTTTCTTTTAAAATTTTGCCCCCACCCAAAACAAGTTTTGTGAACTCTTTTAGAAGTCAAAGAAAAGTTACAGTTGGAAGAGAGGTTGTGGTTACTCTGCAGATCTGGCTTTAGTGGCCTGTAGGGCTGTGTCCCATTCACAACCCGGGCCGGGTCGACCTGACCAACTTGCTTCACCAACTCATCTGGGCATAAGGTGGGCATGGGGCAAAGTTATTAAATGAATGAATGAATAAATGAATGGTACCCAAGTAGACGCCCAAGGGGCAGCAAGGCTCTGGGAAGAACGGGCCCAGGTCCAGTGGATACAAACTAAGTGCTCCTAACCCTAACCCAGTGCTCTCTCTACTACATTCTAGAATGCAGACCAGAGAGCGGACAGGACATTTTCGAGTTTTGAAACAATCTTCCAATAAGTTTTGTGTTCAATAAACGATTTTTCCCTCTGTTCCAGAGACCCCCGTGGCGCCCTAGCGGGGCCACCGCCCCTCACACCTGGAGGACCTGGAGGACGCCATGCGCCCGATTCTCGCCACCACCGCCTGCTCCTGGCCTCCGTGTCGGTCGTCGCCTGCTGCTCCAGGAAGATAGGCTTTGCGCGCACGTGGCACCTATCGTGCGAGGATCGGAGCCCCCCTGGGCACTAGGAGCCCAGGGGGGCTGCGGCCCCTAGCCAAGCGCGGGAGGGTGGGGGGCAACCCGCGCTGGCAGAGGCTGGAGGTAAGGAGGCGCGGCAGGCGACGCCGCGTCGCACACTTTGCACGCCGCCCAGGGCTACACCACTCACCGAAAATTGGGAGGCAGGTTTGGGAGGCGGGGTCGGGTGCCCACCACCTTGTGGGCGCTCGTGCCCCCCGACCCCACACCCAGCACGCCCCCCATGCACACCAGCGCCGCCCCCTCACCGGCCTGCACCCCTGGGCCGCCCCGCGGCACATTTGGTCGCGTCCTCGGTGGGCCGATTTTTCGCGCTTCCCCTTCGGTTTATAGGGGCCGCTGCTTTGGGTCGGTCCTCTGAAGAGGCTGGGGCGTCATCAGGCCGGCTAGAAAGCGCCGTTCCCCGGCGGGGACACTCAGTCGCGTCGGCACCGCGGAGCGGGCTGTGTCAGGTGGCTGGCCCGGCGCGGCGCTCGCTAGCTCTCTAGCTCTCTGGCTCGGGGCTGCGGCACCGCGGCTGGAGCGAACCCCTGTCCCGGCGCGGGGCGGCGGCGGGCGGCCGGCAGGCAGGCAGGCACTGCCTTGCGTGTGAGTGCACCTCACTCACATGTAAGTCGGGGAGCGCTGGGGCCACCCGAGGAAGTGCGAGTCGCCCGGCGCGGGCAAGAGCCACCGGGACTGGGACAGGGCAGGGGCGCCCGGGCGCTGCTGCCCTGCCCCGCGCCTCCCCGGCATCCCCCAATTCTCTCCTTTTCTCTTTTTCTCTTCTCCATTGGCGTGCCCAAGAGCCAAACCCAGGAGCGCCTGAGGGTAACTGCAAACTCGTGCCATCGCGCCTTTGCACTCTTCTTTTTTGAGTTGTTTGACATTTCTTGGTGCTTTTTGGTTTCTCGCTGTTGTTGGGTGCTTTTTGGTTTGTTCTCGCCCCTTTTTCGTTTGCTCATCCTTTTTGGCGCTAACTCTTAGGTAGGTAGCTTAGCAGCCCCAAGCCTGTGCAGCCGCACTCCGCGGCCCAGGACAGCGCAGCGGAGACCGCAGCTGAGCCCCCCGACACGGGGCGCACAGGGGCCGGACAGCCCGAGGCCGGGGGCAAGCAAGGCACCCGGGCCAGACGCGAGCCGGGCTCCCCGAGGTGGCCCGGCCACCATGCTGAAGATGGCCATGAAGCTCAAAGCCCGAGCGGCGGAGAGCGAGAAGAAGACAGCCGCAGCAGCTGCCGAGGTGGCTGCCGAAGCTGCGGCGGCGGCTGCGGCACTAGCAGAGCCGCTCGCACCGCGGAAGAGCGGGAACACCGAGAAGACCCCGAAGAACGCGAAGACCCCGAAGAACCAGGCGCGGGAGGCGCCCCCCGAGAAGTTTCTGACCGACAAGGAGCGCAAGAAGATCGAGAAGAAGTTGCTGGAGCAGAAGAGAAAGGAGGAGAAGAAGAAGGAGAAGGAGAGGAAGAAGTTGGAGAAGATGTTGAAGAAGAAGAAGGTGCCAGAAGCCCAGGAGGAGGCCCGAGGCCCCGAGGGCGCCGCCGCCGCAGACGAAGACGAGGGCGCCGCGGAGGGCGCCGCCGGGGGCGGCGAGGGCGCCGCCGCCGGGGGCACGAGTAGGGCTTGGGCCGAGTGGGACACTGACTCCGGAGACGAGGACGACGCCTACTACGCAGCGCCGCGTGTTGGGGGCGTCGTGTGGCGGCCCGGGCCCCTCAAGTCTGGTGCACTTAGCGCCCACCTGCCCCTCGTGGTCTTCCTGGTCTTCTCGGTGCGCAGCCCCTCGTGGGTGCTCAACTTCCTGCTGCAGAAGCGCACAGAGCAGGGCCGTGGCTGCGGCTTCGTGTTTGGGGCGACCTGCTGCTTCAGAGTGTTCCTGGGCTGCGCCTTCTTCTCCTACTTGGGCGGCCGCACCAAGCGCAGAGGCCGCGGGCGCTCTGGGGCCAGTGGAGCCTTCGGCTCGGGCAATGGCGCCCGGCGCCGGGGGCGTGAGGAGCGGCTCATCTAGTCAGACCCCCATACCCCCCGCCACCGCCACCAGACACCACCATCGCTGTGTAGTGTGGATTTTTATTAGTATTTGTGTGTGTGTGTGTGAACACATTTTCCTTTTTGGTTGCTCCGTTCTTTGGTTCGTGCTCGCCTCGCTTTTTTCCACACTCCCTGCTCTCTGGCTCTCTCAGTGTCTCTCTCTTTTCGAAATTTTCCTAAGTCCGGGCTCGCGCTCCCTCCCCTTCCGCCCACCCCGGCCCCTCGGCGGCGCCCGCGGGAGGAGGGGGAGCAGCGGCCTCGGGGGCCTCTGGGCGACACTGCCCGGGGGGTGGAGCGTTGGCGTCGTGCGAGGGGTCGTCACTGGCTCGGAGACGCCCCCTCTCTCCCCTCTGCAGGGCCCAACTTGGGCCCGCGCCAGGGGGGTGGGGGGGCGGCTCCTTGGCCCGTCCCGTCCTGGGCTGGGTGCGGGCGGAGGGACCCCCCTTCCCGGGCACCCGGGGGGGACGCCTCCCTCCGCCGGCTCCCGCCCTCCCCGCTGCCGCCGCCGCTGCAGCGGCTGCTCCTCAGCCCTCCTCCTCCTCCTCCTCCTTCCACCCCCCTCGCCGTCGCCTCCTCCTCCCCCCGCCTCCCCCCGCCCGCCGCATTTGGGTCGGGGCGGTTGCGGGCCCGGGCCGAGGCAATAAGAGCGGCGGCGGCGGCAGCGGCGGCAGCAGCTCCCGCAGCTCCTGCTCTGGTCCGCCTCGGCCCGGCGGCGGCCATCAGTCCCCTCGGCTTCGGCTCGAGGGGCGGGGAGCTGCGCGCGCCCCTCGGTCCGACCGACACCACCCTCCCCTTTGCGCCCGTCCGCGCGGCCCGCGCCCCGCAGTCCGCCCCGCGCGCTCCTCGCCGAGGAGCCGAGCCCGCGCCCGGCCCGCCCGCCCGGCGCTGCCCCGGCCCTCTCGGCCCGCGTGAGGCCGCCCGCGCCCGGCCCCGCCGCCGCCGCAGCCCGGCCGCGCCCCACAGCCGCCGCCGCCATGGGCTGCCTCGGAAACAGTAAGACCGAGGACCAGCGCAACGAGGAGAAGGCGCAGCGCGAGGCCAACAAAAAGATCGAGAAGCAGCTGCAGAAGGACAAGCAGGTCTACCGGGCCACGCACCGCCTGCTGCTGCTGGGTAAGGGCGGGGCGGGGGGCGCCGGCTACGGCCCGGCCCGGGGGCCCCGAGGGGCGCCCCGCAGGCCGCGCGCGCCGAGCCCGCCCCCCGCCCCGGGCGCGCGCTCCCGGGCCCGCCGCCCACTCTTGGGCTCTGTTTGTGGGGGGCGAGGCCGGAAGGGGGACCCCCGGGCGCGGATTCGGTCGGGAGGGGGCCCAAAATGGGACTGGGGGACGTGGCGGCGCGGGTCCCCCTCCCTCGGCCCGTCCACTCTCTTTCTTTCGCCCCCCCCTTCTTTCTTTTGCTCTCTTTCTCTTTCTCTCTCTTTCCGCGAGGCCTACACGACGCCAGGGGCTTCGGTGCGTGAGGGGGAGGGGGAGGCCCACGGGGCTCCTGAGACTGCGACAAAAAGAGGGTTTCGGGGACAGGAAATGGGGTGGCGGGCAGAGGGAGGGGGACCCGCCTCCGTAGGGTGTGTGATTTGTTGGGAGAAGGCAAGGGGGAGAAAGAGGGGCGAGAAGAGGAGGGGGTGACGCTGGGGGGCGCCGTGGTGGCGGAGGGGGCCTCGCCAAAGAGAGGCTTTGGCGGGGGAAGTGGCCGAGGAGAGTGGGGGGGCGAGTGACATCAGCCCCTCGGAAAGGACCAGAGCGGTAAAGGTGGTGCAGTGGGGGGGGGAGGGGGCGCGGGCGAGTCGTGGCGCCGGAGTGGGGGGGTGAGGGGAGGAGGGAGCGCGTCGGCCGCTGGGCGCGACTTGGTGCGTTTCGGACAGGACCGACTGTGTGCGGAGCAGACGTGTCCTGGGCCAGGCCTGGCCGTGGAAGGAAGAGAAGGAGAATCAAATAAAATAAGACAAAAAAGAAAAAAAAAAAAAAAAGATAGTACGCAAAGTGCCCAATGAAGCCAAATGACACGTCATTTTACAGTATGACCTTTTTTCCCTTCCAGACTTGCAGGCTTTTTGAAAAGCAAAGAAGAGAATTAATTGTAGCAGCTGCCCCCCAGCAGCGCCCCCCACCCGCGCAATAAACCATTAAAAAAACACACACACACATTTTCCTGTTAGTTGACCACATTGAGAGTGCTTTGTCAAAAAAAATAAAGGAAAAAAGACATTCACAAATCAGATAAAACTGGAAAATGACATTTGTCTGTAAATGGCTTCTTGGTCTGGAAATGGCGTTTTAAAAAATTTGTCCTTTACAGGGGGGAGGGGATTGAGAGCGCTCTAAGGGAAAGACTTTTCCCAGGTGGGAGAGACGAAAAGACATTAATTAGTTGTTTGTCAAGTGACATTTGGTTGTTTGGTTTTTCTTCTCTTTTTTGATTGCGGTTTTTCTTATGGGGGGGGGAGCGGGGCGGGGGGGGATCCTTCACTGTGAGGAGATGGCCTTTCCTCCTTTTTTCTTTAAGGTGCTGCTTTGGTGGGGGGGAGCATTTTAAAAATTGTTGAAATGACCAGAAGAATTACACAAGCGTTAATTAGAATGGAAGTTTTCCACTTCCTTGGTTATTTAGTTATCTGAATAAATTTGTGGATTGGCTAGGTTAAGACCTAGTTCATGGTCACATTTCAACAAACAGCTTGATTATCAAAAACACAATGTAAAAAAAGCCCTGTTGTTTTTTTCTTTTTCTTTCTTTTTTTTTTTTTTTTTTCCTGGTGGTGTTTGGTTTGCTCTCTTTGGATGGGTCACGCCTTTGTTCTCCTGGGTCCAGATTTATAAAAGCAGTAAATTATTAATTAAGTGAAAATAAGTCTCTTTGGTGTTAATGCATTTGCAATTTCAGTAATTAAATGGTGCATATGTGAAGGTGTCTTCTCAAACTTCTAAAGGTAGACTTATGCTATGTGAATGTTAATATGCATATGATTTGATTTCAAAGTATAAAACTGGAAAAGTCTAGAATCTTTCCCATGAATAGGATCTTGCTATCTGAATACTAATTTAAGTCAAGTGTGATGCTAATGGTACCTTAAATTTCTAACACCTTTGGTGCAGTGCTCACAAAGTCTCCACTTAATTTGAGACTGTTAACTCTGAGCATACCTTACCTTGCTGTGGGCTCATCTTTCTAAGGTATCCTAGTCTACATGGCTATATTTTGTCACAATTCAGTAATAGCCTCTGGCACAGAAATCTGTAGCCCAGGCAAGTGACAGCATTTTGTATTTTAAAATGGTGGGTTTCACTAAATAATGCCCCCCCCCAAACAACATAATGCTCCAAATCCTGGTTTTATAACTTAATTTAATGACATGGAAATTGGTGAATTAACAGAACCACAAAAAAAGTACAGTAATTTTTAGCCCGATTCTCTAATTTCATAAATGTGGAAACTGAGGCACAGATCTGTTCATCCCTGTAAGATAAGTGTTGACACTTTTTAGCAGTTCTGAAATCAGAACATTGGAGTTCCTGATTAATATTGTGTATTCTCTTCATGAAATCTCCTAATAGTGCTTTTTATATTTTAATTTATGAGAGTTATGTTCATTAAGATAGTGTTTACTTTGAAATCAACGTTTGAATTTTAACTTTTACAGATAATTGATTACAGCATTGTGGAAAGGCAAGCAAAGGAGGAATGCTTTGCTATGTGGGTATTAAAGCAAAACAATTAATTAAAAAGAAAAAGGGTTAAAAACCACACAGATTTCTGTGGGAGGAGGGCAAAGAATTATCACCTGGGATTTGGTGGAGAGTGTGCATTTGCCTAATAATAATAATAATAATAGCAGCAGCAATCCTCCTCTAGCTTGATAGAAATGTGCATTTTTTCCTATAAAATGCTATTTTTCAACAAATGAAAGGTGATTTAAAATGGAGGCATGTGTCCCTTCCTGCTTAGTTGGGAAGGGCTTAGAGTCTTTGAAATTCAGTGGTTTCTAGGCATTATTTTTCCTTATGATCAAAGTCTTGTCCTTTTATTACTCTTTATTGTTGTTGCAGGTGACCTAATGCTAATATGGTCTCAAGTGCTATATTTGATATTAAAATGTGTTTTTGGAGAAGATGACAGATAATTGATGGTCTTCCATTTTCCTCTGCAACAGGGTGGTTATATCCAAAGAGAATTTATATTTGGAAAGATAACATTTTGGGGGGAGAGGAGGGTGAATAAGTGGATAAAATGTAATATTGTGGTTTTAAGTTTGGATTTTAAGTAGCCCAAGGGTGGGGACCCTGCATGGAAGGCAGCTGCATTGTGCCATGTTCGGGCTGGCAGTGCTGCATCTGTACGTGATGTGGGAGACTGCAGTGTCTGGGCATTGTTTGCAAATCCTGGGTATTTTAACCATGAAACATCTGACAAACAATGAATTATGTGGCTCACATACATTTATGTGAGCCATTTTGCCAGTCAGTGCTCACATTTCAAGAATTTAGTTTCACAGTTTTAACTTCAATTTTCTTTTTCCTCCTCAAATGACAAAATTGCGTCATTCTCCTTGGCCTGTGCCTTCAACACCCCACGATTTTTTAAACAACCAAAAAGGAGGGAAACAAACAAAAACAAAAAACAAAACAAAACAAAAACCTAAAACAGCACCACCTTTAATTCTTGTTTGTTGTTCTAATGGTGAAATACTGCAGGTAGACACTGAGTTGGATGTTTATTTCATTTTCTCTGCGTCGAAATGTCAAGGAAAATTGCAAGTCTGTTATTTTGTGTTTGTTGTTGTGTTGCTTCTATGGAAAAACAAAACAAAAAACTGCAGTCCTTTCCCTGCCCAAAGTATGAGATGCCTCCTTCTTAACCTGAGACTTACTTTCGTTTTCTAGGCGCTGGAGAATCTGGTAAAAGCACCATTGTGAAGCAAATGAGGATCCTGCATGTTAATGGGTTTAATGGAGAGTAAGTGTCAAATCTGTGTAAGGGCACTAAGAACAAGTGACACATTTTATACTAACTTTAGGCTGCAGTATAGGTAGGTTTGGAGCTGGACACCTAATTTGCACTTATTTCTAATTTACATATTAGAAAATCCTAAGAGCTCTTGAGGACTCCCCCCCCCTTAATCTTTGGTGCAATAATAATAATCGTAATAAAAATAAAGCACCAGTGTTCATATAAGACACCTCTCTGTCCCGGGAAAGTATGCCTGGTTGCAGAGGACAGTTCATGGCACTTGGCCCTTGATGGCGTCCCTGAGGCCAGGTTGTCTGCCGCAGCTTCTGCTGCAGTGACTCCAACATGGCTGACGGGTCCTCCGCGGCCCCCTTGTCAAGCTAGTGCTGACCACTGCAGAGATCCCCTCCTCCCCAGCCGATTTCAGCTTCATCATCCACCCAGGATGTTTTTAACTATTAGCAAAACATTGTTTTAATAATATCTTCATGTAAAACAAAGAAGTGATCGCCCTTGTTGATAATTTTTTTTTAATTGTCCCCTTTTGAATTGACATTATGGGCAAATAATTGTTTCCTTTACTAAATATCAATACTCCCACCTAAAGAAATGAAAGGGAGTTTTCAAATGATGGAAAGGCTGGGAGCTATATCTTCCGCCTGGTTCAAGGGGCATTTTTGCCTTTGAAATGTCCTTCCAGGTCTTGAGGTATATACAACAATGAGCAATACTTCAGTGAGAATAGACTTTTTTAAAAAGAGAAACAGTATTTATAAGAGACTCCGTGAGTGTGGGGTCCTGCTTCCATGAAGAACGCAAACTGAGGAATACTCACTAAATCAGGAGTTTGGGTTTTTTCTTGCCAGACCCCCAGATGGGGTCCATTTTCACTCCCGTGAAGCCAGTTAATCACCAGATCACAAGCACCTGAAGGCACTAGTTTGCAATTACTAGCTGGTTAGCAGCCCCATTCCCTCTCCTCAACATGCTTTCAATTGAAAGTTCGTCCTTCAGTTGCGTTCACTTCAGATTGAGTCGAGGGGGCAGTTTAGGTTAGTTTACGCACCCCTAAAAAACAAAACCCACTGCTTGCTACGCATTAAGCACTGGGAAATGGAGGTGAACTTTGTAACCTTTCAGAGTGCCAAAGGCGGTTCTTTATGGAAAATTCTAGAATTTGTGAGATCAAATAATCAGAGCTTAGGAAAAGATGACATCACCCATAGAAATGGTCATTTTAGTTTAAGATGCTTTTTATACTTTAACCCTGAATTCAGAAGAGTAGCATGCAGAAAGGACGGACAAGTTTACCTATATTTTAGAATAGTCATGAATTATGAATATGTATCTCTATTGCTATTAAGTCAGTCACTTTCACATAATTCTGAAATTAATTCCTGACACACCCTTGAGTAAAACCCTGCCAGCGGAGACTGCCATCCTGTCAATAAACAAAAAAACAAAACCCCCTAAAACCAACTTCAAGCCTTATATTTGTAATTTAAAGAAAAGTCTATCCTAAATTTCCCCCCTCCTGCAACTTGCAGTGGTGGGGGGTGCTTCTTCATGAGACTAGTTAAGCAAAAATAATTTCACCATGCGCCCTCTGGATAAATATTTTGATTAAAGCTGGACATGGCTAGCATTTTAAAAGATGCAGCAGCCACTGTTTACCTTAGCTTGAGTTGGATGGAAGAGAAGTCTCCTTGAAATAATTCACTTGAGGTTTTATTATTGTACAGATTTCCCTAATATTTTTTAATTTTTTACAGAAAGGCACCCCCACACACACCCCCAAGTGAACCAGTGTAGCACACACGAGGCTTCTAAACAAGAACTTCTCTTTTCTATTTTCTTTTCGAAAAGAGGAAGAGACATTCCCAGTTTGCCTCCTTAGTGGATCCCTGATAATGTTAAATTTAACATGCGAAAGTAACATGCCGGGGTGTTCTTCATGGGGGTCTAAGTACCTCATTTTTACCTAGTGCAGCTAAAGCTTCCTCTCTTGCTTTTCCTCACTGTTGTACTGCAACAAATGCAGCTCTTTCTAAACTAGGAATTCCTTAGGAAATGGTGACCTCTGTCCCTAAATGGTGGTCTGCCTGGTGTGGGTTTGTTTTTTTTTTTTTTTTTCCGTTCTCACCCCCTCCTGCCAATCCTGTACTTTGTTAGCTGTAGTCTGCGGTATTAAATTTGCCTTAACTGTCCACAAGCTGCTGTGCCAATTATGTTTTTGAGAGTAACAATATTAATTTGACCTTCAGAAATACAGAGATCAAATATGGATTTCTTAACTCAAAGCTAACTGTTTAGTATTAAAAAAAAAATCATTAGTGTTGGTTGAGCTAAGCTAATCAATTATAAAACATGTCGCCGAAGGCTCAGCTATCCTGCCCTTCCGCCTTTGCCTTCAGGGAGCAATTCCTACTGTTGATGAAGAGATGAAGATTTTGAGTTTTTGTTTTTGGTGGTAGTGGGGTGGGTTTTCCTTTTTTCAACCAGGCAATTGAAGTTGGTGACAATTTACAAGAAACAGTTATTTATAAATATAAACATTGTATAGGTAGTTGCTAGTTTCTCCCACTGCATGAAGGAAGATTATTAATTTTGCACCAGGAAATAATGGACAAAAATCTCCACTGTCTATGCCTTTGCATGTTTGGATACAACACTAAAGATTCTGACCTGGGAGAATTAAGAGCCTTCTGAGCTGCCATATTCTCAGAAGAATACTGAGATAAATCACTGCTTTAGTTCCCTAATGCATGTACATTTAGTGAAAGCACAAGAAAATAATTATCTGTCCCTCCTGTATCCGACCAGAGTCTCCAGAGGGCTCTGTTAATACTGCAGCGAAGGTGTGGAATTCTTCCCCCTACGGCCTTTAGTCTCAGTAGACATTCAGATTTAGCCAGAAAGGCGACCTAAGAATTAACGGGAGGATGGCGCGCGAATTATTGCATTTGCTCTTGGCTGATTGTTTAAGAATGTGGAGAGGCTGTGTGGGTTGTATGAAATTGCGGTGCCTTGCAGACTAGGTGAGCTTTCAATCTCTCTTTAAAAGGGGCGGCGAAGAGGACCCGCAGGCTGCAAGGAGCAACAGCGATGGGTAGGCACATTCAAAAACAGAAAAAAATTTTTAACAAACAAAACAAACATGAAGATCATACTGGGAAACTGAGGGCACAGACCTGGGAAGAAAATAATCATTTAAGGGCCATCAGCCATCTTGGTATACATGTGCAAATAACATGTAGACAACTTCTTAACAAGTGAAGTGCAAAACATAATTTTTTTCAGCATTTCTAAAGTATAATTAGATCCAGCTGGGGGAAAGTTATAGATTTTAGCTTTAGACAATAGTTTAGAATTTTGAGAACTGATGTTTTTCCATATGGTTTTTATTTCCCCCCAGTTCTCTGTTTGAATCAACTACTTGTTTTTAAAATGCATCTATTAAATTCTGTCCGTCCAGTGGTTGGTCTGATTTTAAAATTTCAGATCTCTGGAAGAAGAAAAAAATTTTTTTTCCTCTATTAAAATATGCCGTGCCATACAATTCTTAATTTTGAAAAATGCCTTGGCACTTAGCAGCAATTCATTGTTAGGAATCATCTTGAAGCCACTGGCCTTTATAAAAACAATCAAATTTAATTCAAGGCACTTCACATTAGCTGGTAGATAAGGATATTCATGATGGCATCCATTTTTTCCATTACCATCATCTCTTCCATTTTGCTTTCTGCATCCCATACCATCTCAACGCGCATGCACACACACAAGCCTCCGCATGCTAGGTGAGCCACACGAACTCTGCTTGCATACTCAGCATGCAGGGATGGAGCAGCTATTTCTCATGAGAACATATAGGTCCAATTGACTTAGCCTAGGGCATCTCAAAGAAATAGCTTCTGTGGCCAGGGCGGGGAGGGGCAAAGGACACGGGTTGGGGACAAAGTAACTGACACATGTTTGTTCATCTGTTTCTTTTAGAATATATTATCCCTAGATGATGGCTACAGTCTCTCCTCTTCCCGGCCTTTCCTATCACAATTTGCATGCTGGAATTGCTCGGTCTTATGAACCTCTAATAAGAATACTATTCTGTTGTCTGGGGGGAGGGGGGGGCCCACCTACTACCTGACCTTTAAAGATAACTACAAAAAAAACAAAAAACAAAAAAACAACAAAAAAAAAATCTTTAATTGGCAAAAATGTAATAGAATGACTTGAAAGGCACCTATATAGAAACTGATTGATAATCTGCTGTACCAAAAGTTGGCATCTGAAATATGACAAGTCATTATTGAACAATCTACTGTGTACTAGACGTTGTGCTAAATCCTTGAACCCTACTAATACCTTGCCTGCACGTCTCTCTCTGACTGTTCTACAAGTAAATATAAGTATTAACATTCGTGTCAAATAAAAGTTCTCTGCATGTTTCAGCAATCCCTGTATCCTGCGTCTGTCTTCTGTCTTTCTTCTTTTGTCTGTCTTTCCCCACAAAAGCACAAAAATAGGCATAGAACTGAATGAAACCTAGTACAGTGTACCCCTCCCCTACCACTTAGTTGGAGGTAGGCAGGACCTGTTAAATAACATTAACCCCACTAATCTCTGTACATTGGGGGTGGAGAGGGCATCAACGTCCTGAAAGCATTTCTAGCCCTAGTCCCAACTGTTGAGTCACTTAGAATTCTAGCAATTGGCATATATTTTGCCATTAAGTAGTTTAGAGACATCTAAGGAGTTTTATCCAAATCTCACAATCAATGTTAAATTCATTAAGTGATAGTACAAATGATGATAAACCTGCCAGCCCCCAGTGTAATATCTCCATCTACATAGTAATTGCTTCAATGGAAGAATTTTATGTTTTAGTATCACACACCCGAATTAGATTTTAGATTTCTATTTTAGCTGTTTTATACTTGATATACTCCCACACCTATTCACATACGTAGATGAATACTGAACACGTTCTCAAAATATCCGTATTTTAAGACTGGAAGTTTTCCAATTATCATACTACTACTTAGACCAAAATATCAAACTGAATGAAAGAATCTCATTTCTGGAAGTATTTTTCTCTTGCTGTATATGGATTTAGAAATTTAATCCAAACACACTTCATCTTACTGTTGGGAGACCTTCAACCCAGAGATTTAGGGCATTTAGTACTAATGACAGGGAGCCCGTTTTTAATAAGTGGGGGTGGGTTTGTCCTCGGCAGTTTTAAGTAAATTCTGAATTCAAGCATGAACATTAGGGATGTCAAACACATGTCCTTTCACTGTCTAACGTCTGAATAACTGATTTTAGACTAACACCAACGCTGAAAATTCATAATTTCAGAAATGATCGTTAATTCCCTACATCTGAAGCAGAACAGCCCCCACTGAATGGTCAGGACTCTCCCTTCAAATATGGAGGGTGGGGTGGGGGGAGCTTTAAGAGTCCAGGGGCCTGGGGCAACTTCTAGGTTTATGCAAGACTGCCTAAAACACACACCTTGCTACCACTTCCACCCCTGGGGTCTGATTCTCTCCATACCGAAGTGGATCCTGTCGAATTCCTGGTGCTAACCTCCCCTCCCACAAGATGCTCCCCTCTGCTGATGAGAGCAGCACCCCAGACCTTGCTAGCAAGGTCTAAGGGTATGTAAGGGCCCATCTGAGAGGCTCAAGTCTAAGGGTGAATTTTGAGATCATTCACAAAATGGAGGCCCACTCCCCCAAATATATAAATACTTGTTCAAAAAGTAAAATGAATCTCATTGAAAAAGGAAAGAACAGCTTCTCTGGGGGGAGGGCCTGTTAAAATGCATGTGACTCTGACCCTGCCCAGCCCCTCCCCCACAAGGCCCACGAGTGCCCCCTCCCACCTGCAGCACCACTGACCCTTTCCTGGCTGCAGTTGCTATCAATCCCCCTTTGTATTTCCTGTGCCTTAATTTTCTGTCCCACTCTGGAGGAGTCATTTGTTTCACTTCTGTCTCCATTCTGTGACTTCTGTTGAACCAATCAGGTGAATATTTCAAAAAGTGGGAATCTCATTGTTTTAATTGCAAGCAGCAAGAAAAAGTAGCTTTATCCCCAGTTGCTGCCTCTGACTAGGATTCCTCTCAGCCTCAGTTTCCCCATTAGAGGGTGAGGCTGCAGCACCTTCCTGCATGTGGCGCTGTGTCACATCCCAGGGCCGAATGCCCAGTGGATACTGCACACATTGGGATTCCTTCCCCCCACTCAAGGCAGGGCTAGATGTCATATCCGTAGCAGAAGGTGCTTTGTTGACCCTTAAAAAAAGTTGGGACATGGGAACCTGAGGCAGGAGCACCACAAGCTCCAGGCCTGCCTCATCAACTTAGCAAGGACTTGTCTCAATAAAAGGGGTTGGACCTGTAGCTTGGTCATTCAATGCCCCTGCGATCATTCCCCAATACAATTAAAAACAAACGCTTGGGCATCTCCCCTGACTGTGCCTTCTATCCTGAAGGCCAGTTTCTAAAAGATATATAATATTTGGGCCAATGTAATCTGGTACCAAAAAATAACATTCTGTCAGGGAACCACAACAGCCAAAGGTTATGACCTTTACACTATGGCCTTTACCAGTGGCTCTGAATACAGACAGTTCCACAAAGACCACAATGGGCTGCATGTCAGGAACTGGCATAGACCCCCTACCACCATTATTAGGACTTGGGGAGGGGGAGGTCTTCCTTTCCTGATAACCTTGGCGGACCAGTGTGCACAACATTATAAACTTAGAAGTATTGTTAGCTGCAGTACCCAAAATAACATCTCCCTATGACAGACATGTAACTGTTTAAATAAATAACAGGGCTGCAAATAAATAAGTAGGACTGCAGAGCCCTGGAATCTGTAATTAATGATTATTAACACCACCCCTAGCATTTGCTGGTTGTCAGTAGCAACCCAGAGAATACCAAGTCAAACCCCATGATGACCTGTACACCCTACAACCCCCACGAAGAATGCTGATAAGGGCCAAGTAGGAGGAGCCTTTTAGGAAGTGGTGGTGTGTGGTGTGGGGGCTGCAAACCCACGGAGCCAAATCTGGAATAGCAGATAACCCCTGCAACCTCTGGTACAGCTGATGGTGATCTCTATAGGTGCTGACTTGCCAATCACTCCCATCCAGTGTGTCCTTGGGGCACGTTTGGGACGCTATGATTTACTTGGGTGCCTCCAATCTGCACAGATCTGAACCCACAACTCCTTGAAGAACAGAATACTATGCTTTTTAGTTGGAGTATCTTGATTAAGGTGACCCCTGGTCAGCGGGATGCAATATGATTTTCTTTTCTTTTTAATCCCACTGTAGTGAGAAGGCCACCAAGGTGCAGGACATCAAAAACAACCTGAAGGAGGCCATTGAAGTACGTGTAGCTCCCTTCTCTCTTTAGTACCCCCTTGCTCTCTTTAGTACCCCCCCACACACATGCAGTTCTGTGCCCCTGACTGCTTTACTCAATCATTTTCAGACCATCGTGGCTGCCATGAGCAACCTGGTGCCCCCTGTGGAGCTGGCCAACCCTGAGAACCAGTTCAGAGTGGACTACATTCTGAGCGTGATGAACGTGCCTGACTTTGACTTCCCACCTGTAAGCCACACCCCTGCCTGGTAGCCCTTGCCTCCACTCACCTGTGCAGTAACTTGATCCTATAAGAACATCAGGGACAGGCCCCATACCCAGCCTGGAGTATGGCCACACACATAGGAAGTAAATCACAAACATATCCTTAATGCTGGAAAAAGAAAAAAACATTAGACTTTTGTTCAAGGTGGATGAGCAAAATTTTATCGCCCCTTGTCAATCCTGGCTTGTCCACCCCACAAATGAACGCCACCTTTGATGCCTCAATTCTTACTTATTAGATTGTGAATTTTTATGAGGGAAATAGTCCTGAGCTATGACAGGCTTAATTATTCCCTTGTCTACATATTAGGACCAACAAAACTGTGCTGAAGATGACAAATATTAATTGTCGAGTTAATCTAGACATGTCCTTAGATACTGTGGGATGCATAGGTAAACTGCCCAGGGAGACAGTCTCGCTTTGAACCGTGTTACCTTTCACATTTATTAAGATCAGTAATTCACCACCAGAGGAGAACAGGAATTAACTATGCGGACTTCTGAATATGTTAAACGTGCTAAATTAAAGTTCTTGATGAGCATTAAGTCATTATATGGGCTTGCCCACATATAGGCAAGCGTGGGTCACAGTGAACTATGGCCTCAAGAGTTTGAATAACAGTGTTCTTGGTGCACACTCACAGCTTCCTCTAAACATGCTTTCTTGGGTTCACTTTCAGGAATTCTACGAGCATGCCAAGGCTCTGTGGGAGGATGAGGGAGTGCGTGCCTGCTATGAGCGCTCCAACGAGTACCAGCTGATTGACTGCGCCCAGTAGTAAGGAGCCCCTTTCTTAGTTTCTGGGATCCACACATAAAATAGGAAACAATGAAAAAAAAACTGTAAAAACCTGAAACTCCCATGATTCTTTTCATAGAAGCCAACCAATTTTTCACTAGCAGTTAGAAAGTTCTAGTCTGAATCATTTGTTTCACAAAGCACTTAATTGCAATTTTTAGTGCAGTAGTGGCACTATTTCATATCAACAATTAATACCTGTTAGAGCAAAATGATAATTACTTATATAAAATGGTGCTCATAATTAATTAGCTTGAAGTAATTAATTGAAATGACCTCTAAGCATTTAGGGAAATAGGGCAGCTATCATGTGTTGGATAATGTAAAAATGTTATATTTTATTACTACAATTTAAAAACATAAGAAAGAACAGAAGAGACAAAAACAGGCCTCTGCTTCTTGGCAGTGGCTAACTGCCTGGCTGTTCCTGCTGTTCCCAGCACCTTTAATGCCGTACATCTGGAAAGCTGCCTTTTAAATGCTTTACGACCTTCTTCATCCTGTGCATGCATAGGAAGCATATGGTGGTCCAGGTCATTTAAAAAAAAAAAAAAAATCTTTTTTTTTTTTTTTTTTAAGAGAGATATTCTTTCAAGGAACAGAAAAACGGTCCATCATGGCCAGTCCTCACAGCTCCCAGCCCCCACTCCTCCTTTAACAAAGTGCCTGATTTTCTCAAAAGTTTGAACTAAAAGCTGGAAGCACTAATTATAGTAACACAAAACAAATGGAAATCCTGGAATTGTTTGTGATTTGTATTTTGGATCCAAGTCAGGAGTTAAGTACAGGTACCAGATTAGGAGGGTTTAGGCATCCCAGTTGTGAATACTGGGGGCAGGGGCCATGTAACAATTTCATTAATTAACAGCAGTTTAGCCAGGTTGTTTGTTTTGGGTCACATCACTTAAAAAAGTTTTCGGCTTCTGTTTTTTTTTACAATGCAACATTACTCCTGAAACTTTATCTGAAAATGGCACCATTTGCTCAGATTATGGGAATTTTTTTTTTAAGAAAAAGAGAACAACATCACTCAACTTTTTAAACATCCTCCCTTAAGGGGATGATTTGAAGAGTAGTGACCAGTGTGCTTCTGGTTTAACCGCCTGCATGTTGGAGCGGAGGCCCTGGTGCGGTGCCCAATTCTTAAGCTGCCTATTTTTGTTTGTTGAGCTGGAGTTTGGCTGGCCACACTCCAGATGTCTTCTCACAAGATTTGGTGCTGAGGATCTATTTTTAGAACTGTGGTTCTGTTGCCATGGCAATATGCTGGAGGCCAGGGTGGCTGGGGAGCTATTTCTGGACCCTGCTGTAATATAAGATTGATTGGGCAAGTTAGTATATCCTCCCAGCCAGACTAACTCCAAACTGGTAAAAAGGAAGGGGAAAGAGGAGGGGAAAAACTTAGGGGTTTTCTTTAAATAGTCTTTTTTCCCTTCCTGATTCTTTTCTGATTAGCCCACTTTAAAACAGTTCCCACCTCCACTCCCCCCAAAAAGAAAACCCAAACTGGTTCCAACATCAATTTTCCGTATTAATTAAATTACCCCAATTTTGGAAAATTTAACTTCCCTAAACATGTGTCCAGTCAAGCAACACAGGCAAGATACCTTTTTAAACTAAAAGTTCAGTATCTGGAGTGTTGCATATCATGGACATCACAGATCGGAAGGGAACTTTGTGTTTGCTTCCTGTTCAGCACAGCGAGGGCAAGAAGGGCCCCTTTGTGCCAGTGGCTTTTGTTCTCGTTAATCAATGAGATTCTTAAAAGTAAAAAGGAAGGACAGATTCTGAGTAACAATCTCCTTTGCCCTTGAGGGGAAGGTCCTTGCTGCTCTAAGTATGCCACTTCACATACATTACATTTTTTAAAAAGCTGAATGGCATATGGAAGTATACAATTTTCAGACAATTTGCCATTTTAGCCAGTGCCAAACAATTTGAAAATGAAAAAAATGTTTTGGCTAGTCTTATGAAAAGTTATAGCATCTGATAGGCCTCATTTGGGGTCCTTGCCCTGCTGATTGACAAAAGCTAGAAGCAAGAACAAAGCCCCCACTACTGTCCTGGGCTGCCTATCATCTCTTAGGGACAATTTGTTTCATTTAGCCAGGGTTTGTGGAGGACACAGACAGTGGGCCAGTTGGTGTGAGCTCCCTTAACATCACCATGTATCTTCTCTTTTCCTCTAAGCTTTCTGGACAAGATTGATGTCATCAAGCAGGCCGACTATGTGCCGAGTGACCAGGTATGTAAGCTTTTTCAGTCAGAAGATTTGGAGCCCACATCTCAGGCTACTCAAGATTTTTACTCCAGATTGACAATCATTATTTCTGTTGAGTTGGTGAGATCCATTGACCCGTGCTTTGTTTTAGGACCTGCTTCGCTGCCGCGTCCTGACCTCTGGAATCTTTGAGACCAAGTTCCAGGTGGACAAAGTCAACTTCCAGTGAGTGGATTTTCCTCTTTATACCAAATGGAGACAGTGGTTTCTTGACATGCCCTCTGGCAGTTGAGTGGTGTCTCTTTGGGAAGAAATAACCAGATGTCCTTTATCTCCACCAGCATGTTCGATGTGGGCGGCCAGCGGGATGAACGCCGCAAGTGGATCCAGTGCTTCAATGGTATGGATGGCCGTGGTGGGCACTGCACTCCAAGAGCACGTGCTTTTGTAATTATTAGGGGTCATTTCTGCTTCTAACTCTCACTGCTCTTTCTCTCTTTGAAGATGTGACTGCCATTATCTTCGTGGTGGCCAGCAGCAGCTACAACATGGTCATTCGGGAGGACAACCAGACCAACCGCCTGCAGGAGGCTCTGAACCTCTTCAAGAGCATCTGGAACAACAGGTATGTGCTGGGACAAGTACCCTGCTTGCCCTGGAGCTCCCGGGCTGCTCTCAAACCCTGATTTGCACTGTCCCAGCATTAAACTTACCCTTCTCTCTGTTAGATGGCTGCGCACCATCTCTGTGATTCTGTTCCTCAACAAGCAAGATCTGCTCGCTGAGAAAGTCCTTGCTGGAAAATCGAAGATTGAGGACTACTTTCCAGAATTTGCTCGCTACACTACTCCTGAGGATGGTACGTGTGTCTTCCGTGTTTGATGTGGGCACACTCAAGGCATAAAAGCCTATCTGGGTGGAGAAATCAAGAGTGCTGAGAAGTTAAGGGGCTAGAGTGGTGTTAATACCCTAGTTGTGCTCTTATCTTTTTATTACTTTAGTTAATAAAATATCTCCATTCTTTATAGCTACTCCCGAGCCCGGAGAGGACCCACGCGTGACCCGGGCCAAGTACTTCATTCGAGATGAGTTTCTGGTGAGTAGAGCTTTCTATAGTCTTCACTCTTTTCTACAGATATAAACTTTTTAATTCCAAACGTAGGGATTAAACCATCCAGTTCTTCCATTTCTTTTCTATAATTCCCAACCAGCATCCATTCTGGGTGTTCAAACCCCTTCATCGCATTTTGGTTTCTTGTAACACGGGCAGCTGGTCCATACTTGTCATACTTGTCCTTGGGTTGGCAGTGTAGTTTCCTGGAGAGGGTTACTGACTGGACCTTGCACTTGTGCCCACAGAGAATCAGCACTGCTAGTGGAGATGGGCGCCACTACTGCTATCCTCACTTCACCTGCGCTGTGGACACTGAGAACATCCGCCGTGTGTTCAACGACTGCCGCGACATCATCCAGCGCATGCATCTTCGTCAGTACGAGCTGCTCTAAAGAGGGAACCCCCAAATTTAATTAAAGCCTTAAGCACAATTAATTAAAAGTGAAACGTAATTGTACAAGCAGTTAATCACCCACCATAGGGCATGATTAACAAAGCAACCTTTCCTTTCCCCGAGTGATTTTGCGAAACCCCCTTTTCCCTTCAGCTTGCTTAGATGTTCCAAATTTAGAAAGCTTAAGGCGGCCTACAGAAAAAGAAAAAGAAAAAAAGGCCACAAAAGTTCCCTCTCTCTTTTCAGTAACTAAAATAAAAGCAGCAAACAGAAATAAAGAAATAAATGAAACAAATGAAATAAAAAATAAAATAAATGAAATAAATATTGTGTTGTGCAGCATTAAAAAAATCAAAATAAAAATTAAATGTGAGCAAAGAAAGAAATGACTCCTGTGAGTTATTTGCGATCTGAAGCAGTTCCCATGGTTTGAGGGTTAAACTTGGCCTTTTCATTGGGAGTTTGGAAGCCCATGTTGAGGTACAGGCCCCAAGTTACTAAAATGGGAGTAATGACTTAATCTTTGGGACACTGTATGTCAAGGAATATCACATTTTGATCATTGCTGCCAACTCACACTCTGATCATCCTCACATGGTGTGCCTGTTTACCTGATCTCCCTCGAAAAAATGTTAGGTTTTTTTAAATCAGTTATGGGCTAAATTATGTGGTGAAATATGAAAACAGTGCTCCAGTCAGTTGGGGGAAGTGAAATTATTCAAGAAATGGTTTTGATACAGTGGGCTAGCTGCTGGGGGGGAAACGATCCCTACCTCACTCCGCATACCAGAATGAATTAGATGTGGATCTGTTATCGACATCTAAATTTAAAAGTTACTTTTTAGGGGCTGGGGATGTGGCTCAAGTGGTAGCACTCTCGCCTGGCATGCGTGCGGCCCGGGTTCGATCCTCAGCACCACATACAAACAAAGATGTTGTGTCCACCAAGAACTAATAAATAAATATTTAAAAAAAAAAATAAATAAAAGTTACTTTTTAAAAATAGCTAGTTTTCCAATTAAGATCTTGGTCTATAGAAGGACTCTCTAAGCATGGCAAAGACCTAAAAGCCAGAAGGGGTCAGGGGAGGTGGTTATATAAAAATGAAAATCACATAATAAATATGGGGGAAGGAGTTTGGTAAAAGACTGTAAAAGGGGTGATTAATACATAAAGAATTCTTAAAAATAAGCAAAAGCATCAGAAAAAATGGGACCAGTCCATCAACATGTAAATTACTTAAAACAAGAGATAAACATCTCAATATGTGGAACATCACTCAGTGAAAATACAAATAAAGCACACTTATTACAAGGGGTGGGTGGTTATCAGCACTCATGGTCCCCATGTTAAACACAATGAAGCCCAATTGGAATGTGGAATGAACCTGAAGTCCACTATACCCCAGACTTGTCCTTCAAGATTGTGGTCACCCATAGTGGCCTGGTGTGGTGCCCTGGAATGTTGGGAAGAAGACCCTAGTATCCCCCACTGTGTCCTCTGTTGTGGTCAAATGGGACATGAGTCAAATACATTCTGTAACCCAAGCCCCAAATCCACTTTGTGTTCTGTTCTCCAGATCAAAACAGTCCCAGCCATGATCATCATCCACTGTAGTTCACCTTGATTATGAGCCCCAAGGAGGGCCGAAGAAGTAGCAAGTACCCCCACTTCCATCTCCGTAAACCTTTCCAAAGCCTATGTAACATTTATCCCACATGATAATTGTACTTAACCATGTAGATGTTGGTAGAAAATAAGTCTCAAGAGCCTCCCAAAGAAACAGCAAAAATCAAGGCTTAATATGCACATATATTGACAAGCCCACAAATTCCCATAATTCCGCAAATCCCCCACCCCAAACACACAATCCAGGTAAAAATCAGGGTTCACTATGCAAATATATTGAAAAGCCCTCAAATTCCCATAATTCTCCCAAGCCCCCCCCCCAAACATACAATTCAAGTGAAAATCGGGGCTTTCTATGCAAGTATATTGACAAGCCCACAAATTCCCATAATTCCCCCCCACACCCAGTAAACACACAATTCAGGTTAAAACCAGGGCTTACTGTGCATATATATTGACAAGCTCACAAATTCCCATAATTCCCCAAGTACCTCCCTAAACACATAATCCAGGTAAAAATCAGGGCTTGCTATGCACATATATTGACAAACCCACCAATTCCTATAATTCCCCAAGCCCACCCCCCCCCCAATAAACACACAATCCAGGTAAAAATCAGGGCTTGCTATGCAAATATATTGACAAACCCACCAATTCCCATAATTCCCCAAGCCCACCACCCCCCAGTAAACACACAATCCAGGTAAAAATCAGGGCTTGCTATGCACATATATTGACAAACCCACCAATTCCTATAATTTCCCAAGTCCCCCCCACCACAGTAAACACACAATCCAGGTAAAAATCAGGGCTTGCTATGCAAATATATTGACAAACCCACCAATTCCCATAATTCCCCCAATTCTCCCCCACCCCAGTAAACACACAATCCAGGTAAAAAACCAGGGCTTATTGTGAACATATATTGACAAGCTCACAAATTCTCATCATTCCCCAAGTCCCTCCCTAAACATACAATCCAGGTAAAAATCAGGGCTTGCTATGCACATATATTGACAAACCCACCAATTCCCATATTCTGCAAAGTCCCCTCTCTACCCCAGTAAATATGCAATCCAGGTAAAACTGGGGATAGCTATGAAAATATATTCAGAAGACCAGACCAAATCCCATAATCCATTATAAGCTCCCAAATAAACAGAACTAACACCTAGCTACAACAATCACAGGCAACTACAGGACCAGTGTGCTACACAAACACTTTTAAATAAGGACCATGCTGACTGGAAAATCAAGGCTCAATCCCCTGGCCCCAGGCACTCTTCCAAGATGGCCACCCACACACCCTGTCCATAGAAATTCTGGAACCTCTTGTAAACCACACAAGCATGTCACAGCATCAAAGTGAGAAAACACAATTCCCAAGGAAAATGAGATCCCAGAACTCCATCTTGCTGGTCAACACTGGCAGAGATATCATGGTCTCTTCTAGAAAGAGGACAATAAAATCACAGCCATCAGACGCCTACTATGTGCCAGTCACTGCTCAGTGAGATAGATTCAGCTGTTGCTGCAACTTTACCAATGAAAAACAGAGGCCTAGAGAGGCCCAAGAGACAAGGGCAGCAAGCAGGAAGATGCTTTTGATTATGATCCATGCTGTTGTCCTGGACAATGTGGGAAGACAGAGGAAAAGATCTCCTGATGTTCCACCATGACATGTGTTGTCAGGACTCCAGGGCCTGTGACCCAAGGGGAAATCCTGCAGGGTATCACGGGATTCCAAACCCAGGTGGTAGGGTGGAGTCTTCTTCCCTCAGAGCTCCGACTTAAGCATGCGCCTGGCTCCCCTCCCCACAGCTCTGGCCTTTGTCACTGGGTACCCTCTAAGCCCTCAGTTGTGTCTGAGACTTGCCTCCCTGCTTTATGATTTATCCCATCTATTTAATATTATTTTGTTTACCTCTACTTTTTGACTCAGTATTAAACAACTTTTATAGTTGTTTAATATTGAGTCAAAACTCTAAATTCTAGAATCTTCACAAAGAAAACTACAAAGAGTTTTGTCTAAATCTCTGATTGCATGAAGCTATTTTTTTTTAAATTAAGCTGAATTTTAAATCTCTATTTAAATGCAAAGCAACATGTTGTTCTAAAGGTAACAATTTGTGTCACACTTCCTTAAGGTGTGTAAGCCAAATATAAATGACTATTCATTATTGACCTTGTGGAAATCGAAACATGATAATAAACCATTAGGTCCCTTCACAGTATGAGGAGGGTCTAGAATTTTTTTTTCTGCCTCCACATTTATTTAAATTTGGGCAAATTATATTAAAATAAATGGCCTTATAGCCATTCTATGTCAACGACTTTCTCCTATTACATAGGTTTTTTTTTTTTTTTTTTTTTTGATGGTTTTGTTTATCTTTTCCTTCAACAAATGCATGGAGAATATGAAATCTATCAAGCCCACCAGAGTTCCGCTTTCATAAGGTCACACCCATTTAGCAAACAAATAACCAGAAGAATTCAGGTAGTAGCCAGGCCTGATGGCACATTCCTGTCATCCCAGGAAGTTATACTTTCAATGAGGGCCACATTAAAAAGATACTGCAATAAGCACTAACTTAATTTGAGTGCAAACCAAGTTTTATTTCAGAATAGAATTTTATTTGTCTAAAGTAATTATCTAGGATTTTAACATTCATATGCTATACAGCTAGAGTTTTCTGGATTTGCCTCTTTTATTACTGTACTATTTAGGAATATGTTCGGCTGCAAATAAGAGTACTGGCTTACAGTGGCACAGACTAACACAAGTTTGTATCTCACTGACCAAGAATTCTGGAGGCAGGTGGCTCCTGGTATTATTTCAGCAGCTTTTCCAAAACAGAGCTGAAGCCTCCACAATCCTCTTGGCTTCACTCTTGTGATTGCAAGATGGTATCACATCATAGCCCAGGGTGAAGAAGGAGGAAACAGACAACATGGCCAAACCTCCCTTTTGTCAGCCTTTCAAAGATACCCTTCCATAGACACTTAGAGAGCTAGATGAATAGCCAGACAGCTAGCCAGACAGACAGATACAAGAGAAACTGCCTTTGCAATAACATCACACACACACACACACACACACACACACACACCACATATGGAGGCATTTAGATTTAAGTATCCATTTGCCCACACCTTGACAGAACATCTGGAAACCATATCTAATACATATGGGTTAGGGATTAGAGAAGATAACAAGTAAAACAAAATTTAAATCATAAGAGACTAATTTGCACAATTCTATATCAATAATTTAAAAACCAAAAAGAAATAGACAAATGCCCAGAAAAATACTGTTTACTAAAAGGGATCCCAACAGAGGAAAAAAAAAAAAAATCTAAGTAGATCAATTGCCACAGGGGGAAAAAAGAGATCCTAGAGAGCTCTGTGCAAATAGCTTCAGGCTAACATATGTTAGTCACTGACCAAAGGAATGTGAGGGAGACTCCTGAGGTGCTAATGGATTGTGGGGGTTTTTTCTTTTCTCTCTAAATGTTGATTGATTACACACACACACACACACACACACACACACACACGTGTGCACAAGCACGCACATGTGTGTATACACCTTCATTTGAGAAAATGTATTGATCTGTATATTTATCACTGTATACTTTTCAGTTTGTAAAATGCATTTTAAAATTCTTTTTAAATGAGAAAAAGTAAAAAGGCACCAGACCAGATAGTTTTACAGGGGAATTTTTTTTTTCCAGTTGCAGATGGACACAATACCTTTATTTATTTATTTATTTATTTATTTATTTATTTATTTATTTATTTATTTTTAAGTAGTTCTGAGGAGCAAACCCCACGCCTCACACATGCTAGGCAAGGGCTTCACCACTTTTACCACTGAGCTACATCCCCAGCCCCTACAGGGGAAGTCTACAAAGCCATGAAAGGTCAAATAATTTCAATGCTACTTAAATTACTTCAGAGCACAGTAAAAGGAAAACTTCAAAACTATTTTATGAAGTATGACACTGATTCCAAAACACATCAAAAATAAAATTACAGATTAACCTCACTTATGAATCAATGTAAATATCTTAAAATACAAGGATACAATATTACATTTCTACATTTAATACCTTCTTATATGGAAATACAAAAATCCAGTGTTTCAATTTTTAAAAATAAAACATCATACCCAAATAAGACTTATTCTAGGAATTCAAGGTTGAATTAATAATAACAAATATAATTATATTTGCCAAAATTGGATGTTCACTTAAATTTTAGAGCTCCAATACAAATATTAATTACTGGATATTTTCCAGTATGACTATATATATATATATATATATATATATATATATATATATATATATATGTTTTCTACGTATATGCCATAAAACTATATGTAATATACATAGTGCAATATATATTATAAATATGTGAAATATCCAAAAGTTAACATTTTAATTAATGAGAACCTCATTAAGCTTTTCCACTACTATTAGGATCAGGAAGTAAGAAAGACAAGAATACCTCATATCATCATGCTATTACTATACCCTATTATACATATTATGTGTTAAGGACATATAGGCCAATTCAATAAATAAAAGAAAGCAATTAGAGGCCTGAGAATTCAAAAGGAAGAGGAGAAACTATCATTTTTGCAGTTGATTTAACTAAATATAATAAGTTCCTCCTCCAAAAAATTCCAAAGACAAATAATTACTAAAAAAGGAGAAGGTCTAGCAAAGAACAGGTTTATAAGATAAATATGCAATAGCATGTGAGGTAAACTGAGAGAAATCAGATCTGTTCCTCAGATGGGTCTTTGACTGCATTTGCTTGACTTGCTCCAATCTTGTTTAAATGCATGGGTTCCTACCCTCCCCTCTTTCTTTCCCCTTCAATTTAGTTGTTAAAGAAATTAGGATGTGTCTTCTAGCATTTTCCACAAACTTGATTTTACTAATTGCAAGTATAGACATATTTGAAAAGCTGATTTGAATAAATCATGGGTAAAGTAATTAATATAAAGTTGTCAGGAAAATTTGAACAATGACATTTAACCATGCTAAAATAATGTCAACTTTTTACTATGTGACACAGGTTTCGTGGTATTTTTTGAGTCCTTATTTTTAGATGTACCCACTGAATCAAAATAATATAATGTTCTAAAATAATTCAGGTATGGGAGTTGAGCAGTGGTATGCTGGCAAGTGTTTAACACCGGGCTCTTGGGGGTAAGGATGGAAGAGCCACTGAGTCCATCCTCCCATCATAGTGGATTTCAAATTCCCAGCAGAATGTCACTGAATGTGGACTTGGGAAGAGAAGTGCAGGGGATCCAGCAACTGTGAGTTAAGACTTAATGAAACCGAAAAGTGCATACATTATACTATTCTAATTTTTTATACGTTCACATTTTACTTTATTTTTATGTGGTACTGGGATGGAACCCAGGGCCTTGCACATGCTAGGCAAATGCTCTAGTAACACTGACTACCATCCCAGCCCTTATTTATTTTGGAGGGAGGGTACCCAGCTAGGTGTTGAGGCACCAGCAGAAACGGGGCAGATGACACTGGCTCCAGGGGTGACTTGTGACAGGTGAATGGTGGCCCCACAAATGGTCGAGAGGGTCCCCAGGGTCCCAAGGCCTACCTAAAGCAAACCCATATGGAGGCAATGAAGGCCTCACTTTGGAAGATGTGGTAGAGATGACATCCATGGGGAGTGACATGGGTGGACAAGTCGGAGGGTGCGAAGTAGGTGGAGAAGGGAAGGTGGGCTCAGGGTCCCAGGCCCCACCAAGGGGAGGCCCTGGTGCATCTCAGCACAGCCTGAGGCACCATGTGCTTTGTCATTAAGGATTTTGATATCTTTGCACTTAGAGGTATCTGGCCTCTTGTATCAGATTCCTCCCTTTCTAAACCTATGTTATACATTTTCCTGGAAGGGGTGGGACTTAGGGTTGGAGGTGGGGAGTGAGTGAATGAGGATAAAACCCAGACATCAGGATTTGAAATACGGGATGTACTGTATCCACAGAGCCCGGCGTGGTGAGGGGCACAGTCAGCCCTGTGTGAAGAACCATGGAACTAGCTCCCTGAAGCAATAGGAGTCTCGCCAGAGATCTGCGCTGATGAGATGAGCCGGGTTCAAAAGAGCTGGCCGCAACAGTAAGCTAAGAAAACAGCGGGAAAGCACAGGACACAGAAGTAATTTTCATACTGAGGGTGGAATGGCTTTGCGACCTTAAGGGTCAGTGGAAAGCGCTGGAAAAGAGAACATGCACCCGGCATTTTTATGAGGGGGGGAACACACAAAGGAGTTTTTGTTGTTTTTTTTAATATTTATTTTTTAATTGTAGTTGGACACAATACCTTTATTTCATTTATTTATTTTTATGTGGTGCTGAGGATCGAACCCAGAGTCTTGCACGTGTGAGGCAAGAACTCTACCGCTGAGCCACAACCCCAGTGCCCCCCCCCCCACAAAGGAGTTTTGATGGAATGTTCTTTACAAAATAAGGCAGGGGATAAGGTTTCAAAGGGGGGTTGTCCAATCCCATTGGGTAATGCCCAAGACCAGGGCCAGAGCAAACTTCTTTGCTGAGCACAGGGGGAGGCCACTTGTACAGAGCATGGAGTGCGATGACAGACCAGCACCCCTTACTCAATGCTGAGACAGGATGCTCAGTTCATGGGCAGGCGGCTCTTACATAGGAAGGAGTTGACATCACTTTCTCTTGATACTGATGAATTTTCTGTGTGGTTCTTGTAAGTGGCCTGGATCCTGCTGGCTCCCCTCTCTCTACAAAGTCCTCCATACCCCTTGCTGCTTCAGAGTTTAAGACTAACTAAGCTCAGCGGCCAGAAATAAGGATCCATGAACCAAAGATGAGAGTTAGTTCTTTTCTTTTTTCCAAGAGGAGATAAATAAAGAAAAATGTATAAAGCCATATGTGTGTGTGTGTGTGTATGTGTGTGTGTGTGTGTGTGTGTGTGTGTGTGTGTCTTGAGCCTATTCCCCAAGACCAGGATGCCTTGAAGGAAATAGAAAATCTTCATTAAATTGAGTTTCAGGGAAGAATGACTTTGAGAAATGGAAAATTACACTCAGGGCTCGGATCTGCTCACAGCCCCAGATCCCAGGTTAAGAATGTGTTTGTGTTTGTTCATCATTTAGTCCCTGATTTTCTACAGGGCTTGCTTTAGAGTTTAATAGATCACTAGCAAACAGGATCCTTCGATATTGTAGTACCTGACTGGTGAGGGCATTCTAAACTACATTCTTCAGGTTTTGTAATGTTCAGCAAACAATTGAAGGGCCATTTAAAAACACATTGATTGCATTTGGCAAATATTTTGCCCTTGGTTTTGTCTTTTGTTTCCAATTATCAAGTCACTTTTGGTGACAGGGTCCACTGACATTTCTTTGATGGCTCTTGAGATTGAAATGACCTGGCCTCTTGAGATTGAAATGACCTTTCCCCTTTGGGGAAACTTCCATCTAGTTGCATTTAGATCATTTTGCACTAAAATCACCTTAATTCCAAACTGAAAACCCTTTTAGTACCAAATCTCTAAGAGATTAACTTTAAAAACCTACCCATCAAAGAAATAGGGGTTCCCAAAGAAAAATTGTTAAAAGGAGAGAGAGAGAGAGAGAGAGAGAGAGAGAGAGAGAGAGAGAGAGACCAGTCTGCTAGTTTGCAAAGTTTTAGAGAGATACTAGTGCTTTCTCACCTTCTCTGAGAATCACTGTCACTGGACTAGCTAGGAAAACACTTATTTGTCTCTAAGAATAAGAATTGAATGCAGAAATGACTGAATTACACAAAAGAGTCCTTTACTTAATTAGTAACTGGAAATCTAAAAACCAGCAGGTAATACAAGTTAAATTCAAAGCGACAGTACAAGATAACAAAGCATTAAACCTTTACCATAAAATTATAGTTCATTGTACAACCAATTGAGAAATCACCCCATATGGAATTCTATAATTGCTTCCATCTACCACTATAAACACTTCCATTATCTTCCTATAGAGGCTCAAATATTCTTATAATAGTTTCAGCAATAAACTGAAATTGTAATAGTAGCTTATCATTTGCCTTAAGGCTTTTATTTGATTAAATAGTTACAGTAATAGTGAAGCCTTTTGAGTTCCTGGGGTGCGCCCGGGATGAGGTGAGACCACTCCACTAACGCTCAAGTCTCAGTGAAACAGG